>NW_024354500.1:13717696-14317696 GCF_902729225.1 Pteropus medius
TTCTTAATCTCTCAGTTCTATATCCAAAATGCCGCTTCCTTTTTTTTTTCTTTTTTTTTTTTTCCATTTCCCTGACAACCACTTTAGGTCAGGAGTTCATTGCTTTTCATTTTGACCAGGAGTTTTAAAACTATTATTGAAGACCCACAAGGACAAGGAAAAATTAGAAGTGAACCAGAGAGGAACATGTTGACCAGACTTTGAGACCCATCTCTGCTATAACCTGATGCAATTGGTGGGGCTGTACATGGTGTTGTTAGATTGAACAAATAAAAAACTTGAATTTCACTAAAATAATAAATAATATTTTAGTATAAGTATGTGCCAAATATTTTATGGGACATACTTATACTGAAAATTTATCTATTGTTTATCTGAAATTTAACATAAATTGGGCATCCAGTATTTCATCTTGCAGTCCTAGTTGTAAGTGGCAGGAAGAGGTTTAGTTAGTGGTGGCACCTGAGTCAAGGAATCAAGGTGTCTTAACTGTGTCTCCTTTACCATGTCTTATATATGGCCTGTTTCACAAATTAAGAGGAATTTCCTGATGTCTAGATTCTAAGGGTCAGTATCTCTTGTAACCTAAAACTCTACGCAATTGTAGTCCATGGCCTACAGCTAAATGTCTGACCAGGACATAAGGACTAGTAAAGAATCTAGATCACTTTATCTGGTTAATGTGGAATGGGAAGAAATTAGATTTTATTTTTTAAAACGGTAGGCCCTACCCCCCAAAGAATAGTTTTGATACACAGTTAAATTATTTTACAATATGAAGTTAACCAAGAGACTAAGATACAAAACTGTGTCTAATATAATACATATATAAAATATATAAAGAGAATAAATATATTGATATATTGTTATGTATTTTATACAAACATAAAAATACACAGTGAAAACTAAAAAAAAAGACACCAAAATGTTAATTCTAGTTATTTCTAGGTGGTAGTGTCATGGCTGAATTTGTTTAGGTATTTGGGCATTTTTCACATTTTCTCTACAACCTTCAAAAAGCATATTCCTATTATTGCTAAGTCTCAATGTGGAATTTTATTTAAATACATAGCATAACTTTTTAAAAATCCCATTTTCCCAAATATTCTCACTCGACATATCTCCAAAGCTTTTTTCCCCTATGCCAAAATCCCCTAAAATCTGAATGTATTATTCAAACACTTTCAGTTCAACTCTTATATAACCAATGCAGAGTAACTTAACACCTTAAAAGAAGAAAAAGAAAATATATTGGTTTATAAAACTAAAAATTCAAGGATGACTTTGACTATAAGAATAGTTATATTGTCAAGTTAAGTTTTTTTGATGCCCTAGAAGGTGGATTTTGTAAGCCAAAACAATTATTCACTGAGAATCTTGGTATATTAATATTCCACTTTTAAATGTTACCAATTCAAAACACTTCTTTAATCTTTTAGTTCAATTTATATATCTTATTATTCTATTTATCAGTTGAATCTAATTTAATAATCACTTATTATAGAACTTTTGCAATGTAATTATGTATATTTCCTTAAATACTTTTAAATTGTAGTTACAAATGTAATATATTTATTTCCTTTGAAGTATTATTTAAAATAGTATTATTAAAAAATTTTTTCTATGTATTTCAATAATTCTCATAAGGCCTTACCTACAATATGATAAGCTTTGGGATTTCTGCCATGTTCTAATATTATTTTTAAATGCTGTAAGATTTAACTAAAAATCACAAGTTTAAGACAATTACTCAATTTGTTACTCAGTTACTCATTTGTTGTGTATACTATATATATGTAGCTATATGTATGTGTATATATATATACACACACAACTAAATTCCTTAAATGACCTGTTGGTCTTTCATTCTTCATCTTGCTAGAAATATTTGTGTTATCTATTGTAGCTCTAAGACTGGATGCCACAATGCACATGAACAACTCCAAAAGACACCATAGACCATAAAGTGAACTGGACTTTCTGAAATTGTGAACCTAAATGAGATCTCTACAAAGATACTAAAAGCTATTGCATGGGACCTCAACATTCTTTTAATTTGAAGAAATTCCACCTTACTTTATATTACCCTCATGAGCTAGGTTTACAACTCTTAAAAATATTAAAAACACACATGGTTAGGTACTGTCATGTGTCTTAACCTTCAGTTATAGTTTCTAAAGTCATTATAAGTATAAACATGGAGGAAAACAGAAGTCCAGGAGAGGTCTTCAGACACAACTTGACCTAGTTCAATCAGGGTTGTTTCTTTCCATTTCTCAATTCTGGTTTGTTTTTCTCACTTTCCAGTTTCTCTCTCTCTCTCGGAAAAGGTAGATACCAGCTTCGCAGCTCTAAGGGTAGAAGTTAACTCCTTGGAGTTAGATTCTGAGTTAAAATCATCACCATCACTAAATAGCTGTGGGTTTGGGGCAAGATATTTAACCTTGGGTTTCTTATTTATAAATGAGGATAATAGAGTTCTTCTAACACATAATTTTTGTGAGAATTAACAAGGTATACATAAAGTAATTTTTAGCACAATGGCTAAATATGAATATGAGTTCACCACAGAACTGAAGAAACTTGTGTTATTCCACTCTGTCTTTATCTTCTATATTGTCCCATTGTTCTACCAGTCTCTGTCTTCTCTTTCTTACAGATATACACAATCCTCTTTGATTTCTCTCATTTTTGTCTTCTAGCTTACATAAAGCCTCCCTGAGACTATTTAGGCAACCTAAAACTTGCAAACTTTTATATTCAGAAAATATCAATGCTATAATTTTTAAGGAATGCAAATATATTTCTTAGAAAACATCTTTATAATTCTCTCCATATGCAGAAATTTAACTAAAAATTCACAAAAGAAAATAATAGCAAAACTTTTAGTATCATTTTTTTAATTTACTTTACACTTAGAGGGTTTTCTGTAATACCTTGAGCTTTGCTGATTTACACAACTATTGGGTAACTTTAGCCTTATTTAACATAAAATCACTATTTTCTCTGAGATATTACAGTATATTATATTTTCCTTCCCAGTAGACTATAAAAAGTCTAAATGGAAGTCAGGTACGATGATTTTTATTCATCTTTGTATTCTCCCCAAGACCTAGCACAGAGCCAAGCATATACTAGCATGTACTTAATCTCCTATTTAAAAACACAATAAAAATATAGGTAATATGCCTATCAAATTCAAAACTGACCTGGAAACAAGAGGACAACTCGTTAACTGACTAAAAAAAAATTCCAAGAGGTCTTAGGATGTTGTAGAATGATAAGAAAATTCAATGAAATAATATGTAATAGAATAGTGTTATCAAGAAATATCAAAAAAAGCATGGAGTAGTGTGTCCAAAAATAAAAAATTAGAACCAGTTCTGGAAAGAAGGAAAACTTTTACTCACTACAAGAACATCTTAATAAATTTTTGGAGATTGATCAAAACAGCTTATTTTATCTTGTTATCAACTAGTTCATGCCAAGAACATTCCCTCACTCTCTTCCCACCACTCGTTCCCACACCATACCTTCTGAATTCATTCTAAAGTTAAAAATGACTGATCTTAGGTATAACATCATATTCTGAGCAGTTTTCTACCATAGGTCAGCTTTTCCATTAAAAATAGAAAAGAGTTTACTTTAATAATATATTTGCATAGCATATCATAGATTACAAAGTTGCTTTACAAATGTCATTTTGTTTGATCTTCACAGTAATTCTTTGAGATGTTCAATGAAGAGATATTATTATTATCATTTTTGTGAAAAGTTTGAAATTCAAGAGAATGGTATTTGCCCAAGGGCATAAGAGACAGAGTCAAGGTTAAAACCAAAAGTGAAAATAAAAATAAAGTTGGTATTTGATTCTTAATATGGGCATTTCTTAATAATAAGGAAGTGGAAATACATGTTCTCTTGTAGAAATACGGATGAAATTCATTGACAGAGGCATAGAGAAAAGCTGCCCAGGAAAATATCATACTTTATCTAGCTCTGAAAATGACTTTGAATGAATTCTTTATCTTTTAAATGCCCTTACGTGCTTTCTTGTCTGTCTCTAAAACTTTACTGTATAATTAATAAATGCTAGTAGTTATATACTAGATATCAGCCAATAAAGGAAATAATGAAAAATTAATAATTAATGTGTTTCATTGAATATTCATATTTTTCATATAGTTTGTTGTTATATAGTGTTTATGTATATACATATATAACATATACATTCATTATATGTTATATATGTTATATATACGTGTAGACAAATCTTGCCCTATAAATAACTCCATTAAATTCATTGAACTAAAAGGATATTTTTCTATAGTAATAGTGATCAGTCAACACATAAATAGCTACAGTTGAATTTTGGAGAATCTCAGTATGTAATTTGAGGGCATGGTTTGGCTCGCATTACTGGGTCGTCCTACCGCAAGCGTGACCAGACCATAGGAACTGAGAAACACATTTATCAAAAGTGAAATGTTCAATGACTCCTTTTACTATGTACCGAATACAGTGTGAACCTATCATGATTATGAGGTTATGACTGAATATTTAGTCTCCTAGTTTTGTACATAAACAAAGGTCTTCATTTATAAGCCAGATGATATTCTTCAGGTGATGTGTGAAATTCCCAAGGCGGGTAAATTGAGAATACACAGAAACCCATGTAAACACCAGATGATTGGTGATAAAAATTCCACCCATTTTTGCAGAAAGTCATTTTTATAGAAACCGAAGGGAAGTTACAAAGTTGCTAAGTAACAAACTAGAGATGTGTGGATCATAATTGAATAAATCTTTACTTATTACTTAACTGTAGTTTTCTTTTTTTTCCTTTGATTCAAATAACAAATCTAGCCAGGTTAAATAAGGCCAATTCGCTTTTTGCCTTCAAAGTTAGATGCCACGTGTGAAGAAATTGCTTTGCAATATTAACACAAACTTCATCATAGCTCACTGTACCTTTCACTAGTATCATTTAACATGGCTTGAATTTTATAGTTATATGATGATTTTCTTAACTTTATATTCCCACCCCCACCGGATCCTACGAGGACGTGATACTGATTTGTATATCATTGCATCCCAGAACCTAATAGAGGTGTTAAATGGGTAGATGACCAGAGGGACATACGGTGTGGATTAAGACAGGTCTTTAGTACACGAAATGTAATAATGGCATATCTAAGATGGCCCACTTGTCCTTGGAATAATTGGTGACTAGTCACACAGGGGAAAAAAAAAAAGGTATAATATGCTTGCAATGTCATAGCGCATTAGTACTCCTAGCCAAAATTTTTCAACCTTCTTGGGTTTATTTTGATACGTTTTTGTTTAAAATATTTTACTCTCAAAAATAATGGCTATTCCTGAACATCTATAATTGTGTGAAAGGTGAGGTCGTGAACATTGGAAATTACAGCAATGCTCATGGAAGAAGAATAATCTGAGACCTCATGAGAATAAAAAAGTGAATGGGTCAACGGAGTCCTGTGGCTAGAGGAAGACGAGGGTGGAGTTTTATAAAAGAACTGAAGCACTGTGTAGGAATAAAAAGAAGCTCAGTATAAACTGTACCTAAAATTGACAGAAGTGTCTTCTACTCTACTCTTATAAAGCACATGGTACACTGAAGGAAATCGTCTAGCTTCCACAGACCTCAGTCCAAAAACAGCTGCAAGAGAGCATGTTGTATTCTTTATAGAAAGAGACAGTCTATCATCTAAACCTATGTTCTTTTTTCACAATTTTGAAAACTTCCGTTTTTTAGACAATGAGTCCTCCTGTGGTGAACAGTTCTATTTGTTCTCAATTCAAAAACAGTATTTTTAAAAATAACGAGTTCATATACAAGGATACACAAGGGTAGTTTCCCATGCTCATATTCACATCTTCTCCAATCTTGTACTTTTGTTTTCCTTCCTTGACTTTTCTCATTTAGATGAACCACTAACAGTGTCATAATCACAGTGGGCTCAGAGACCTGGACTAGCACATATCTAGGCAGACATTCCTATACTGAGCTTCACAACCTGTTTTCTTTACCCCCATATCATTTTTTTTTAATTTCTAATTTTTTGCATTTTCTGTTTCTTCAGAAACACATGTGCTGCATTTAATGGGAAAAATCAAAGTAAAAATATAATGATAATAAGTCTCTGCTTAATGTGAAAGTATCTGACTAGGCTTAGTGTCCTTACCAGTCATCTCTTTGCTAGAGATTCCACTGCAAATGCTCTTCAAAGTCCTCTTTCTCATGTATGCCATGGCCAACATTTCACCTCCACTGTTTGTTCTCAACTACCTTGATGGCAAACTTCCCCTATGAATCTAGTTCTTGCTGCAGAATAATGTTTTGAATAGATTTCCT
The DNA here is from genome assembly GCF_902729225.1 of Pteropus medius. Classification (NCBI taxonomy): domain Eukaryota; kingdom Metazoa; phylum Chordata; class Mammalia; order Chiroptera; family Pteropodidae; genus Pteropus; species Pteropus medius. The sequence goes on from NW_024354500.1 coordinate 13,724,076, forward strand.
ACTGCTGAACTCCCTACCCTAGTCCCTTAAAAGGACTTAGATCTTGTTTTGTTTTATTCATGTCTGCATCTATAAACTAGTCCAATCCAATCTAGCCCCAAATTTCAGGAATGCCTGTGTGGGCCATAGCCTGGGGCCCTTTATATCCCCAACAGGGCCCAAGGCTATATCCCCAACAGGGCCCTTCTTGCAAGGCCCAAGAAGGGTCCTAATTCTAAGGGAGCCTCTGTGAATTTAAGGTCTGAAGTTGAACTCAACATACTAATAAAAGAAAGAAATTAAAAATCAATTTTTAAGGTTGTTAATGGGTTAAGCCCTTAGAACATGTTCAGAAGGGCTTTTGAAATAGTAATGTTTTAAACTGATATTTTAAAACTTCAAATTTTCTGTAGAGCAAAGAAAGCAATCTGAATTGATCATCTTCTACTTATATGTGCTCTGATCACAAAGAACCCAGTTATGGCTCAATGTGCTTCACAGATTCGATGAGGCATCAAGTTTAGGAATGAAGTTAGGCAAATGGGAAGACTCCCTAAGGGTCTCACACTGTTTCTCCATCTAAACTATTTTTAGTGGATAATCTTTTTGCAAGGATTATATATACTCACTAATATCTGCTTGTCAAGGACCAACATCAGAACTTTCTTGAAATTCCCTTGAGTTTATTATTTACTGAAACTCGAAATACAAATACATTGCTCAGAATCAGTAGAGCACCAAGCCACTAACCACCATTGGTATATTATTAAAGGAGATATATTGAAGAGCTCCCAAAGGGCTAGAAATCAAGACAGTTGTTAGTTTTTACTAGAAGTTGGAAAATTAAGGTACATCATGGCATGGATGGCTGAGCAAAAAAGGAAGCTAAGTTTTCTGGGCTATAGAAATAAGGAAAGAGATGGGGGGAAGAAAAGAAAACCAGAGATTATGCCTAGCTAAGTCCACTACAAGAAGGAGAGTGAGAATATATGACAATCAAGTGGGATATGCTCCCCTCTTAGATGGCAAGATGCATCAGGCTTGAAAGCATCATGAGCAGCATGAAAAGAAAGAGGTTCAATAACCTCATTGTACAGTGCGAGTTTCTTGCACCACCACTGTAATCGAGTCATAGATGTTGATGTTTGATGGGATCTGTCAGCCAATCTCTGAGAGCTAAAGTGATTTTTTTTTTGGGGGGGGATGTGTAAGCAAGAATGTAGACAGTTATGAAATTAGAACTTCTGACTCCTATTCCAGAAGTCTTTCACGCTAACCACGGCCTAGTGAATGACACATCTCTGTCATCAAACACTAACTTGTGATTCCTTGATCATGTAGTCTTCCTCAGTAGACATCATGGAGCCATAATCTCCCTCAATTCCAAACAACATCTTTCAATGTATGTTAACAACAAAATAAAATCGAAAAGAGCCTGTGGTATTTATAATGGGGGAAATAAAGACCTGGGTTACAGATCACAAAAACTTAAATGAACAGTTTTTTAAAGACACTGTGTGATCTAACTAGATTTAACCTTTTAATTATTTTACCTTAACCATCTGGAACTTCTCTGAAAATTGTCCATATGCTTTACCCTTGAATAATTTATAATTGCACGAGTTAGTCATAACCAAGTTCATGTAAAAAAGAAGATTAAAGGGCAATGAAAAATTTGCTGTTTAATTGAACTGTTTAATTGAACTCTTAGATGCTTCAGAAATTTAAATTTTAAAAGCATGGACATATATTTCCATTGTTTAATAAGGAAATATTACAGTGGAAATTATATCAATAGAAAAATCATTATATCACTTATTGTTTTAGTTCCTCATGTGAGTTGTGAATTATTTGAAAAATAAAACATACATACACTATGTTAGATGACTACTAATAATTTTAAATAATAAATGTTATTAATTTGAATAAGCTTATTTGTATCTATAAAAACATGAAAGAAAAGTATATACTCTCTATGAAAATGTAGCTAGAATATAGACATGTTTTCTTCCCCTACTCTCATTTTAATTTATAATCCAGTGGTTTATAATCAGAGTTGACGTATAAAAATCAGGTGTTTAGTGTTAATTGCCTGATGCTAACTTGCAACCCAAACATTTTTTTTTATCTAAAAGTCTCAATTCTTGACATTATAGCTGCACCAGAAGCATGGCATGCAGGGAGAGTCCTGGAAAATGTCAAGTATGGCAAGGAGAGAGAGCCGAAGGGATAGAGCAACTGATAATAAAATACTCAGTAAAGGAATCCGCTGCCTGCCAGATCATTACAGTCATCACAACACTTCCAGGTCTTGCGTAACATACTGAGATACTTGCTAATAATTCAAAATGGAGATAACGTTATCAGATTATCATTTTATTCAAGGACCACCCCAAAATCTCTTGAGAGCTGAAATAGAAATTTTGTTAACTTGGTTATCACATTTATATCACAGGGAAAAAAATGAACTAACAACAAAGCAAACTGAAATTGTTATTTGCAAAATATGTGAAATTAAAGAAACAAAATGTTCACTAGTGTTGATTCCTATTGTCTATAGGAATGGAGAACAGGTATCTAGAAAAATTCTGAGTGATAAGAGGGGCAGAAAAATACTTTATACTATACTTCTCAAATGGAAAGAGCTGAAAAGAGGTTTTTTTTATTCAAAATTATTTTCTGCAAGTTTGTTAACTAAATGGAAGTCTGCACCTCCCTTACAAAATACATTTTTTACACCAGAGCCTCTAGAGAGGATGGGTTTGTCAAGAGTCCCATATTGAAAACATTTGTTCATGAGTATTTAGTTATAGATTTCATATTCTTACCTAGAAAAGCAGAACAGTATTTCCATGTTACAAAATATGTTGGGTATAATTTACAGTCTGGCATATGCTATATTCTACTCATGCTGAAAGAGAAAATGTTAGATACTTCCAAAACATGTTATTTGCCAGATTATATTCTCTTCCTTTTTTAACGAAACCTAATCACCTAGGACAGAATTCTGGAAGTCCTCCCCTTTTCTTGCCTCTCTCTCATCCATTTCACATATATCATAAAGTCCTACCCGTTTCCTTCCTTAACATCTCTAAAATCACTCCTCTCTTTTCCATTCTCACTGTTCAAGATTACATCACTTTCTCCCTTGGACCACTGGAGAGCCTCCTAAGTCTTCATTCTGCCTCCTTTTCCATCCCCATGCCTTCCACCCTCTACTTTCTGGCCAGCATAGCTTTAGATGTTGAATATCATCAGTATACTTTCTGGGTATACTGACTTTATGACTTGGGTATACTGACTTTATGACCTGGTTCTGCAGGATTCAGTTTTCATTCCAGTCTCCCCACTCTGTGTGCACTGCATGTGTATCTACTTACTGAAATTTCTGTCATTGATTAAACACACTCTGTTCTCTCACACTATGCTATTCTTTCTGTTTGTGATGCATTTGCCTCTACTATTCATCTTTACCTTCCCACTCTTGCTTATACTTCAAAACTTTCATCTATAAAATTTTTGATGTTCTTTTTTTCCCCCTGAATTCTTTTACTTATCCATGTTCTCCCAAACCCCTATATGTCTTTATTTACCATAGCATTTAAAACTTTTCCCACCGAGAGCTATTGGAAAACAGGATCTTATTCACCAATGTGTTCCCACAGACCACCAAATGCAGCCCAGAATAGACATTAAATAAATGTTTGAAAAATTAAACTAAATAAACCAAGTTGAATAACATCTACTAATGGAAGTCCTTATAAAATGATATTGGTTGATTGAGAATTCTAGTTACAGGTTACCTCTCTTTTATTTGATAAAAGAGTTGGAATATATTCACTTCATTTTAACTTCATTTAAATCATACTTAACCTGTGTTATTATCATAAACATAAGTATAATATTTGCAGGAAATGATTAAAGGACAGAAGTTTGCCCTTGAACCAAAGGATCCTAAATTACTTTTCTATGGTTATTTTTATGGTTATTATTTCCTTTTTTTTGTTTTTATTGTTTGATTTGGTTTGTGAGAAAATTACACATAATTTATCTTTTGAGTTACCTTTCCCTGTACTTTTTCTCAGATCTATCTTCACTGTTTGTAGTATGCCTGGCTACAGCAGCTCTTCTTTCCAATTCAATATTATTTCTAAATTTTTGATATGTTGGAAAATAAATAACCAAGTTATTAAACTTGAGGTTAAAATGTACATAAATTATGTATGAGTACAGGCCTGAAATATTCCTCCAACAAGGTACTTTAGGTGCATGAAATTTGAGGTCTTTTTTTGGTAATGATTAGATTCTCAGTGGAATTTTAGAAAACGATGCTGCTAAAGGCTTGAATTCTGAATAGGAGCTATTTTACTCTAACATTAATGAAACAGAAAACATTAAAAGGCAAATACTTGTAAAGGTAGAGTAATTAAAACGGGAGATATAAGATTATATATTTGTTTGTATAACTTGTCATTATTTTGCAGCTTAAAAACTGTGGGTACTAAATCAAATGTGTTTACTTCTTTAGTTTGAAGGTTTCTTCTGTAAGGTATTAAGAAACATTATCATTGTAAATCATTTTCCATTTGTTAAACACAAACCATGAAAATATGCCTTGAAAGTTTTTGAAAATATCTGACTCATATTTTAGTGCCGTAGGAGAGAAGTTTTATCGGTAAACAAAACCAGTTGTACTCCCTACTGTGCATAAAACAATTTTCTTTGAGCAAGAAATTTTCTATTATAAAGTGGTGGGACATAAAATATAAAATAGAGTTATCTCATAACATTTTTGAAATATATTCATATATTAATGTTTATTATAACTATTTTGGTTTACAAATACACAAAAATATGATTCAATGGAATCAAGCTATTGAAACAATTTCTGTACCTTATATTTAGCAGTCTTCATTATTAATTTAGACTCCTACTATACCTTTAGCCAGATATTCCTGCAACATATTTTTAACAGTATACATAGAGAAAATATAATTAATTATCTCAGCTAGATATATAACATGGGTAATTAAATAGCAGATTATCTTAAACATGACTAGTTGAGCTTCATAGAACTTTGGAGTATTGAGTAGTAAATTTCCCATCTGACTATAATTTAAGAAGGTAAATGTTAGTTTCAATATTCATGAGATATCCAGAAGCAATTGTTTAAACTGAAAAAAGTCTATAATTCACATGCATATACATAATACTTGAGCATTTAATTTGTCATCCTCAAATATAAGCAAGATGTAGCATTGTGGTAAAGAGCATCAATGCCAAAACAGACTTCCTGATATTAAACAGCAGTTTCCCCACTTTATTCATGTAGTTCACATATAATTATGAAGAGTTCATTACACACCTGGCATCATGCCATGGTTGTAGAATGTTCATAACTCATACCCTCATGAATTAAATAGATTGCTCAGACAAGTATAGATGCATGATGCCTTGTTAGCACAGGGTACCTGGGGAGGCTCTGCCCCAAATGAGGGAGTTGGGGCAAGCTTCCCAAGGAAATGAGATTGGAAGAAAGAAAAGGAGATAAAGCCTACTTTTTTGTCGTGTGGCTTTGGGAAAGTTACTTAAATTAAATAAGCCTCAGTTTTCTTATCTAAAAAAATAACAATACCAATCTCATAAGTTACTGAAAAGATTAAAGGATATCATGTTTATAAACCACTTAATATAATGCCAGCCATACAGTAACCATATTTAGGAAAGCAGTTCCTCAAAGTCTTTGTTAGCGATTGTAATTATTTCAGTAATAATCAATATTTTAAACAAACAACAAATTAACAGACACTATCTTTTAGAGAGCTCACTGATATCTTCAAAAATTTTCCAGTAATACTCAAAACAAATGAGAAATAATATCTGTTTAGAAAGTTGTGTTACACTAAGTTGAATCATATAGAATTCTCACTTTTGTATGTCAAAATGGTCAAATATTAGCAAGTAACATGATCCAATATAAATATTTATATCATAGTTAGATCAATGGAACAGAATAAAGGGCCCAGAAATAAGCCCATGCCTATGTGGTCATTTAATCTGTGACAAAGGAAGCAAGAATATACAGTGGGGTAAAGACAGTCTATTCAATAAATGGTGTTGGGAAAACTGGACACATACATGCAAAAAAATAAAATTGGACCACTTTCTTACCATATACAAGAACAAACTCAAAATGGATTAAAGACCCAAAACCATATAACTCCTAGAAGAAAACATAGGCAGTAAACTCTCTGATATTGCTGTTAATAATACTTTTTCTGATATATTTCTTTGGGCAAGAGAAACAAAAGAAAACAGGAACAAATGAGATTATATCATACATCAAACTAAAAAGTTTTGCAGAGCAAAAGAAACTATCAACAAAACAAAAAGACAACCTACTGAATGGGAGAAGATACCTACCAATTATACATCCAATAAGGGGTTAACCCAAACTTATAAAAAACTCATCCAACTCAACATCAAAAAAAGAAAAAAACTCACAAACAATCCTGAATACACATTTCTCCAAAGAGGACATACAGATGGCCAATAGGCACATGAAAAGATGCTCAATGTCACTACTCATCAGAGAAATGCAAATTAAAACCACAATGAGATATCATCTCATACCTGTCAGAATGGCTATCTTCAATAAATCAACAAACAAATGTTGGCAAGGATGTGGAGAAAAGGGAGCTCTCATGTATTGTTGGTGGGATTGCAAACTGGTACAGCCACTATGGAAAACAGTATGGAGGTTCCTCAAAAAATTAAAAATAAAACTACTTTATGACCCAACAATTCCATTTTTGGATATTTATCCAAAGAAATCCAAAATACTAATTCAAAAAGAAATGTATATTCCTGTGTTCAGTGCAACATTATTTACAATACCCAAGATATGAAAGCAATAAATGAATAGATAAAGAGATTGTAGTATATATATATAACAAAATATTACTCAGCCATAAAAAAATAAAATCCTACTATTTACGACATTATGAATGGTATTATGCTAAGTGAAATAAGTCAGAAAGAGAAAGACAAATACCATAGGATCTCACTTATATGTGAAATCCAAAAAAACAAAATAAACCAACAAACAAAACAGAAACAAACACATATAAACAGAGAACAAATTGATTACTGCCTAATAGGAGGGAGGTTGAGGGGCTGGGTATTAAAGGGGAAGGGATTAAGAAGTACAAATTGTCAGTTACAAAATGGTAATGAGGATGTAAAGTATAGCATAGGGAACATAGTCAATAATAGTGTAATAACTATTTATAGCTCCAGGTGGATACTAGACTAATTAGGGGGATCACTTCACAAATTATATAAATGTTTAACCACTATACTGTCCACCTGAAATGAATATAAAATAATATTAAATGTCAACTGTAATTGAAAAATAAAAAAAATTAATGTGGTCCTGAAATTCTATTAAAAATAATTTTAAGAAAAAATAAATGTTTACATCATAGTTACTCTCAGTATGAATACTAAGTTTCAGTATGAATACTATATTTTATTTTCATGAATCTCAAAAATGAGCTAATTAATATACATTGGCTGATCTCAGATATTTTGTGGGAAAAAAATTTACTCCTTCCAAAAGAGGTCAGAGAATTTCTTGTACTTAATTTTCTTCAGACTTTAGAGACCAACATTACAAATTGTTTCACTTCAAAGTAATGACTGAATTGATAAATCACTTTTGACAAGATAATATTAAAGAAAAAGCTTTCATTTTTATTATAAATTGGGATTAGATTGGCAAAGTCACTGTCTTGAAAAAAACTTGAGACAATATAAACATAGAGAAATTGCCTTACAATTTCCCTATGATCAAGTCATTGAGGGAAATTGTTGTCCCCTTCACTATTCTGAGCCAAACAAATTTATCTTCATGACTCAAGGTGTGAATAAGAGAGTTCCATATAAAACTCTCCAAGATATAGATGAGAATAAGGATGTGAAAGATGTATGCTTTTATAATGATAAATTTGGTCCACTATATATAGTCAATAGTACATTCTCACAAATGCAAAAAGCAAGGGCCCCTTAACCACAAAGAAAAATTGCTAATGTGTTTCACTTCAGTTGAATACTTAATCACCTTTATCATTAGTCTAAAACATATGTAAATCTTTCCAGTTATAATTCAGTGTAACATTTCTAGGTTTATATAATCTTTTGAATATTTGATAATTATTCAAGAGAAAATATTTTGCTAAAAAAGCATTATAATTTAGTCCTTCATGCTAACGGTTTCAGAAGTACCACTTTCTCTGTATTCATATCAACATGCACCTAGTGTTAAATTGCAAACCTATAGCTTTATTTGCAGAAGATGGCTTTATAGTGATCAAAAACATTTTAGATTATGAAACTTTAGTTATAGCCTAGATTTTAAAAATCCATAAGTGAAGTGCTAACGTTTTTCTATTTCTTTTTTTTTTTTACGCCTACAGCATCCAGCCAGTCTTCCTAGGTGGTCTCCCATCCAAGTACTAACCAGTCCCAACCCTGCTTAGCTTCCGAGATCAGACGAGATTGGGTGTGTTCAGGGTTATCATTTTTCAATCAGGCAACAAAGTTAATTCAGTTTTCACGTTATAAGTTTCCTGAAGTATTGTTCTAGGATAACAAAGTGCAAATACAATACAAATAATTAAGCATAATATACAGTATACCTATTATTTTGTGCACTAACATAAACATTTATTAAACACTACCTTTAGGGCAGGTACAACGTGAGAACCTAGGACCAAATAGAGAAATAAAGCTCATAATCCCTCTGAAAAGTAGTCATGAAGCATCAACATGAACATGGTACAATCATTTCTCATTATTTACAGTAGTTGTTTTCTATAAAGTTTCTTGGGACACTGAATTAGCAAAAGAAAATAGTTGATTTTTGGTAAGAATAGTGGACTTCATGGCACTTTAACTTATTCCACTCTTGCTCCCCTTTCCTCAGCCCAGAAAATAAGTTTGCATTCCAAAAACTGGAAAGAGAAGAATGGCTCTCAATTCCAAAATATTAATGTCATCTGTTTTGATATGTGTAGTAGCTACTTAGAGGATCAACTCAAAAGATTTGTCTTCATTTTTCTAATCTGAAACTGACTCAGTGTTAAAATTGCTGCGGACATTAGTCAAAAACATTTGCAGGCTGATGTATTAGGTGCTGTTCCTCAGGCAATGGATGACAGCTGGAGCTACCAGAAACTGTAATGGACTAGCCAAAGAGATTTGGAGGAAAAGCTTAGAATGAGATGTACATAGCGGCTTTGAAAATCTCCAATTTATTCTTGGGAATATAGAAGGCTGCACACATGGTCAAGTATGTGTGCATGCTCAGGAAAGATCTGAGGAGATCCTAAGCTCTCACTTTCTGCTGATCTTGAAGTTCTGTGGAAACAGGAAATGAAGGCTAAGGCAGAGTTTTAAATGTCCTGGCATAGCACTGAAGGTGAGAAGGAATTTCCTAACACAGAGCCAAACTGCAAAGACTAGAAGACTTTTTGTTCGTTTGTTTACTTTTGGCTACTGGCATTTAATGAAATCCTTGTAAAATCACTAACTACCAGAATAGAGACTTCAGAAGAGACTTCAGGGAACACACATAATAAAGAATACAGAATTTACAAAATTCATTTAGAAAAGTCACCAAACAACTACAAGAAGCAGTAACAACAATAAATCTGGAGAGAGGAGAGAATCTGATTTCCGGAGTTTCCACATTATAATATTTAAAATATTTGAATTTCAACACAAAATTACAAGGCATGCAAAGGAACAAGAAAGTATGGCCTATACATAGGTAGAAAGAAAATTAATAAACTCTGTTTAGGAAGTTCAGACATTACTAGACAAAGACTTTAAATCAGCTATTATAAATATGTTTAGTATCCTAAAGAAAATCAATCTAAAGAACTAAAGGAAATATGAGAATGATATTTTATCAAATAAAGAACATCAATGAAGAGAAATTATATAAAAAAATAAGAATTTTGGAGTTGAAAATTACAATAACTAAAATAAAATAAATTTTACTAGAGAGACTCAGGAGCAGATTTGAACAGACAGAAGAAATAATTAATGAACTTTAAAATAAGTCCATTGAGATTATCTAGACTAAGGAACAAAAAGAAAAAAAAGGAAATTAACAGAGCCTAAGAGACCTGTGGGACACCATCAAAACTGACAACATACACATCATGAGAATCCTAGGAGAGAGAGAGAAAAAAGAGCAGAAGAAATATTTTGAGAAAAATAATGACTGGAAACTTCCAAAACTTGATGAAAAACATTTATCCATACATCTAAGAAGCTCAACAAATTCCAAATAGTATAATTTCAAAGAGACTCATATAGAGTACATTATAATCAAACTGTAGAAAACCCAAGACAAAGAGAGACTCTTGAAAGCAGGAAGAGAGTAGCGACTCATTATATACAAGGAGTCCCCAGTAAGAAACCGTGGAGGCTAATATGTGATGGAATTACATATCTAAAGTGCTAAAAGGAAAAAACTGTCGAACAAAATTTCTATATCTTGCAAACTATCCTTCGACAATGAAAGAAACATTAAGGCATTTCCAGATAAACATAAACTGAGATAAGTCATCACTAACATAAATACCTTACGAGAGATTCTAAAGATAGTCTTTCAGGCTGAAATGAGAGGACTCTAGACAGTAATTCAACTCCACTTGAAAAAATAAAGAACACTGGTAAAGGTAACTTACATAAGTAAAGATAAAAGACGGTATAACTGTATATTTGGTTTTTAACTTTTTTTTCTAGCTTATTTGAAAGAGAACTGCATGAAACAATGATTTTAAATTGAGGATGAGCACACAATGTATAAAGATACAATTTGTGGCAATGACAGCATAAAGGTTGGGAGCCATCTCTATGAAACAATTTTTTATACTATTAAAATTAATTTGGTGTTAATTAGAATTAATCTGAAGTAGATTTTTATAAATTAAGATGTTAACTATAATCCTCAGAGCAACCAATAAAAAAATAACAAAAAACATAGTAAAAGAAATGACAACAAAATTTGAATAGTACAATAAAAAATATCTATATAATACAAAATAAGGCATAATGGAGAAATTGAGGAACAAAAAATGATATAAGACACACTGAAAACAAAATCTAGAATATGATCATGGGAGTGGATAGAAAAGCATATGGAGATTATTATCAGAAACGAAAGGTCAAGGAATAAACAATTTGGGGTATTAAAATTTTTATCCCCAGAGATATTAAAGTGGCAGAAAGGATAGGAAATATCAGGTAGGAGGTGAAGGTCTGAGAGCAAAAGTCTCTGGGTGAGGAAGAATGACAAGAGGAAAGGAGGTGACACCAACAAGGAGGTAGAGAAAATGTTCTATTCCCAAAGGAGCAGGTGGACAGGTGCCAAAGTTATGGTTTGCAGCCAGGAAAAAAAGCAGGAAGACACCACTTCTGATGCTAGCCAATAAGATACGAGAGAACAGAAATATGCTGCTGAAGAAAGCAACTGGAAAACAGGTCCTCTTGGGTGGGGTGAGTTTCAGCTAAAGCTAAAACACACGCATGCACGCGCGCATGCATCCATGACTTTAGCCTATTTTCCTCTTTTAGCACTATGCCTACAATGTTTCCTTTTCCATATACCTTGTGATAGGACTTGGGTTCTCTAGGCAATAACCATTAAGTAGAACTTTGAAGAAACACAAAAACTGTGAAATAGTATGGACTCAATTCATTAGCATAGTGTTCTAAGTAGCAAATTTTTAAAAAAATAACTGTGTTTTAAAACAGAAGATATTCTTAAGCACACCTATATTAAGACCATTGTAGTAAAAACAAAACAAAACTATTTGGCAATGAGTAAATATTCCATATTCAAAAGACAATCACATAAATTGTAACTGAAAAAGGAAATCTGAATAGCAAAATAGTATGGTAGGCTGAGCAGTCATGCAGAGAAAACTGCAATTCATTAAACAAAAGCATTCATTCACTAAAGATGCTTATAATTATGTGCTATTATTAACTTTCAAAGAGCTAATCTGCTGAAATGAGCTTATAAAGCTAAATAGTGCAATGGATAAGGATATTTAAATGATAGGTCTCTGTTGCATTGTTTGAGTACGGAAGCATTTTAATTTTGTCTGCTTCAATTCTTGTTCCTGGCAGCTCCTAAATACAAATAACATCTCATCAGAAAGGAGTTTTATTTTCCTAATGAATTATTTAAATTCAAGAATAATCCCTATATCCTAATGTGTTCTATTCACAGTTTGAAACAGCCACCTTATCTCATTCTGTGAATTCTATCACCTTAGTATCTGGTTAAAATTACAGACTAGGTATGTAACATTTTATACATATGTAAGCTTGGCCTAGTTTCTTAACTTCCCTGTAACTCAATTTCCTCATATGTAACATGCAAAAAACATTATCTGCCTCTTAAGATTGTGGTAACATTAAATCATTTAATACACAGTGTTTTGCAAAGTGCTCAGCACATACCAAACATCAAATACATGTTAGCTGATAATGTTTAATAGGCAAATATAGTTATTTTCTATTTTATCAAAGTAATAAATGCACATGGCTAAAAAACAACATATTTAAACACTCTTTTCTATATATAGATTAAATTCTCAAAAGCAACTTTAGGCTAATGATAAAAGCCCAAGACTTAGTGAAGTTATATGTTAACTGTATGCTTTTGTCTGATAGAGAATATAACCAATTTTGGTCCAGTGGAAAAGATAAGCCTAAAGGATATAATTTATTGTCCTGTTGGTCATTAAGCAATTCGATCTTATCCTAACATTTTTTAATTGCATAACAATATTTAGTACTCCAAATGCTCTCTGAATTGAATTTTACTAGTTCATAGCATCTTACTAGTTCTCTTTTAATGAGTTGAATAAAATATTTGACACACCTCTATTTTATAGTTTCATGTGTCATAATTTTCCCTTTTTGAAAATTACACTTTAACATAACTAATCTTAATTGTTTTCTCCAGTGGTTACTCAGTATATGTAAAAACTATTTATAGTGTTACTTCTGATTCTATCAGATTTAGATATCTAAGGACTAATTTATTTATCTAAAGACTTCCTGCTCTGACTGATGAGGATTCTTTCTTGGTAGGCCCACAAACTTTAATATATTTCTGATATTATAATATTTTAGCTTCTCTCTGGCTTATCTTTACTATATTTGAATAATAAAATAAATTTAATTTTTGTTTCTTCAACTTGAAACAGTATCATTTGATTATTTTACAAGACAAGACTATTAATATCATGCCCTACTTTTCAGATCTTTATCTCTTTCCACCTGTCTTTATATTTTCTCATTATCTTTAATGAACAACAGTTTGAATAGAATGTGTATAGGAATGTTTTTTTATTTGTCATGCTTGGGGTTCTCAGTGATCTTTTTATATGTGGTTTAATACTTTAGTTATTAGGGGAGACATTTTCAGCTATTATCTTTTCACATATTTCTTCTACCCATCTCTTCCTCTTCTCTAACTTCAGTATCATGAACAGTGTGATATTGTCCTACACTCTGTGAATGCTATTTTTAAAAATATGTTCTCTCTTTGTGTTTCCATTTCAATAATTTCTGTTAACCTATCTTCAAGTTCATTGATTTTTTTTCCCCTGCTATTTGATTTTGCTAATAAAGCTGCAGCAAAATTCTCTCTGATACCTTGTTATTGAAAATTTCTATTATTTCTTTTGTATGGTTTCTATTTCTCTGCTGAATTTCTCCATCTGTTCATGAATCCTCTTCACATTTTCCACTAAATTATTTAAAATATTTCTTAGTTGTTTTAAATTCCTTAAGAATTCACTCATCTGGATCATCTCTGTGTCTAATTCTATTGACTGTTTACTTATTAAAAATTTATTGGTTTTTTCAATGTTTGTGTGTGTGTCAGTATTTTTAGTGAATGCAGTTTGAGTTAAATAATATTTATACATGAGTATGTTTTTTCTTCTGTCTTCTTCTGTGAGATATTTACTAAGTATACTTTTAAAATATAAATTTGTAGATCCTTACTATCATTTCTGCAAGTGAAATTTGTAGAATCACTCATATCAGACTTAGAATTATTTTACTTTTCTAAAAATATCCCTCATGCTACTATTGCAATTTTTTTTTAATCTGGATTGAGTTGTTAGAATCCATCAAATATTTTCTTAAGTTACTTTGTATACATTTAAGTCTATTTTTGTTTTCAGGTGAAAATAAATTATCCACAATATGCACTTGGTAAATATTTTCAGACTCTACATAGAAAGTGCTCACTAAGGAATGTTCAAATCCAGTATAACTTCATCTTGTACATAAATGAATATTTCTGAGAAGATTAAATAAATGAAATCAATTTGGCAATGTTCCTATTTGGAGTCAGTAAGTCATGAAAAATCTTAGCCTAATTTTTTAAAAATATTTTATTTCTCAATATTTTTAAAAAGGATACAAATAATTTTTATAATAGATTTATAATATCCATGTTAAAGTGAGATATAAAGAAAGATATTTTGAGCTGTTTAGAAACTGGTTAGAACTATGGACAGTTTGCTCTAATTTGGTAATCTTTGAACTCCAAATTAATGTAAAAGAAAATTGTTAAAATATCTCAGACTCAAGTGACTTTCACTTTATGGAACTAAAAAATTAGAAAATAAAAATTAAATTGGATAGCCTTTCAAGTAAAATTATATAAATATAAAATAAATAAAACCAGTATGATTGCAAGATAAAATATAGGCCACCAAGCTGAGTTTCAGATAAACAACAAATAAAGTTTTAGTATAAGTATCGCCCAAATCTTACATGAACCATACATTTTGCATGAAAAAAAAATGATTTAGTGATAATAAAACCATATAATATAAAAGGGAATATACACAGAAGCACTGAAGTAAGATAGACTTGAGTTTTGCCCTTTATCTAATTATAAGTACTTAGGAGCATTCTTTAGCTTCTCTGATGCTCAATTTCTTCATCTGTAAAATAGGGATAATAATATGCTCTACAATTTAACTTGTTTTGTCTCTTAATAAATGGTGAAAAATACTGATGTACAGATAAGAAATAATCATAATGTTGAGACCAACATCATAAATATGGAATTATAAATTTAAAAGATTTTTTGGTTTAAAAAATATATCTGATAGTAAATGCAGCTCTGCAGGGTCTCTGCATCCAGTAGAGCCATCCCTGTGTTCTGATGGTGCTCGCCTTTATCCATTTTTCCAGGTCCTCTATGCTCACCTCTCCTTCATCTCCTCTGTTCCATTAAAGTTCCAGGGGGACTCCCTGGGGCTCCTCGGTCCATAACCCCGGTTGCCATGGAAGCCATCGCTGTCTCCACCACAGCCACTTCTGAACATCCCACCAGGATCACATCAGTCCATGAGGACACCTCCCCACATGCCGTCAGGGCCACCTCTACCTCGGTCACTGCCCAGGGGTAGTAAGGGTGGCGGGAAAAAGTCTTAAGGCTTTGGGACCTTACACTGGTTGCATCCTGTTTTCCACATGAAATTCTAGTTTCTACACTCCAGACTGGGGCACTGCCAGTTTTCTGCTAGGTGCTGGTGGTTTCCACCTCTGGAGGGGTTCCCTTGGAAACTCCAGGGCCCTCTTGGGTGGAAGCGCCCTCTATCTCCTCCACGGCATCCCATGCAACCCATGGGTCCTCCAAGACCTCTTGGGCCCCTGGACCTCCACGGACTGGCAGCAGCATCCCCCTGCCCTCACAGGACTGCATACTCCCTCCCGTGGTCTTACAGGTACAGTGGCTGCTGGCTGCTGCCCGTAAGCCGAGTAAGCAGGCTGAGTGTCATACGCAAAATAAGCTGCATAGGAGGCCCGGGTGGTAGTTACCGCATCAGTGATGGTATCATAAGCACCAGTGCCATACCCCTGGACAGGCTGACTGTATGCCTGGGGGGCATTTTGACTAGTATAACTTGTGGGAGGCTATCCATAAGAAGTTGCATAGGCTGTCTCCCCATAGGTCACAGTGGTCTGAGCCTGGGTATAGCTGATGCCAGTGGGCTGTCGATAGGTTCCATAACTTTGTTGTGCATATGCCTGGGTGGTCTGTGAATATCTTTGAGTGGGCTGGGTGGTATAAGCACTGTAGCCCTGCTAGCCTGTAGCTTGGCTATAGATACTGTAATCTGTGGATTATAGTGGATGCCATTTCCTCACCTTCTCAATATGCTCCAAATATTAATGTGTGTGTGTGTGGAGAGAGAGAGAACTTCCGAATTCTCCCTACTAAGAAATTGATACAAACTCTAAGTCAAAGGGATGCAAAATGATACAACCATTCTTGAAAACAGTTTGGAAGTTTCTCAAACACTTAAATATACAAAATATACACTAAGTCACAAGTTATCTTACTCCTATATATTTACCCTAGAGTAATAAAAATTTATGTTCACACCAAACCTGTACATGAAGGTTTATAGCAACTTTATTCATAATCACCAAAAACTGAAAACAAATGTTCTTCAAAGAGTAAGTAGATAAACAAATTGTGATATATCAACATCATTCCATTGTTTACTATTGAGAAATAAAAAAAGACTAAAATATTGGTATACTCAACGATGTCACTCGATTTCAAGGAAATATTTCAAAAGTTTGTATGCTGTATAACCTATTTCTATAACATTCTCAAAAATGCAAATCTATAGTAACAATGTACTAATTAGTACTTGCCAGAATTTAGGGGTGGAAGAAGGTTGGGACTAAAAAGATATAGCTTGAGAGTTTTGGGGGGTTGAATGGACTATCTGTATCCTGATTTTGATGTCGACTACACATATTTATAAATCTCAAAATTTATAGAGTTGTACACCAAAACAGTCAATTTACCAAATGCTAATTTGAAAAATAGTATTAAAAAGAATAATTATACAAGTGTTCTAAATATTACACTTAAAAAACAAAACTTTTAAGACTGAATAAAAAAGCAAAATGCAACTATAAGCAGTCTATAAAAACAATAACAACAACAACAACAACAACAAAACACTCATAAAAGTAAAAGAATGAGAAAAGATATGCCACACAAATACTCATCAAATAAAACCTGGTGTGGTTATCTTGTTATCAGGAAAAGTAGATTTTAAATCAAGAAATATTATCAGAGATAAACATGAATGATAAAGCAGTCAACTTATTAAGAAGATGTAAAAATTCCGAACGTGGATATGAGTGTGGATGTGTAACATTTACAAAGCATATGAATCAAGAACTGACAAAACTGAAATGAGAGAGAGAAAAATTGGATATAATTGCAAACTTCAACACTTATATTTCCAAGCATTGGTAAAACATGAAGATTAAAAAAAATGATAGAAATAAAAGACTTGAATGATATTATCAAACATCTTGACATAATTAATGGTTATATAACATTCCCCCAAGAATAGCAGAATGTAGATTTTTTAAGAGCACATAAAACATTCTATAGGCTAAATTATATGCCATAAAACAAACCTTAGTAACATTGAAAGGATTGAAATACACAAATGATATTCTTTGAGTACCAGTAATCAGATTAGAAATCAGTAACCAAAAATTATCTGGAAAATCTCTCAATATTTGGAAATTAGAGAACAAAACTGTAAATAACCCATGGATGAAAAATAAATCAGAGTGCAAATAAGAATGTATCTTGAACTGAATGATAATAAAAACTAAACTTCTCAAATATTATTGGCTGAAGATAAACTTGTATTTATGAAGACTTTATAGCATTAAATGCTTATACTAGAAAAGTACAAAAGTCTAATATCAAAGAGTGAAGCTTTCATTTTATAAAGCTAAAAAAAAATTAAAGCATATTATACCTAGAGTAAGTAGAAATAATTAATAAAATCGAAAGAGCAACAATCAATGAAATAGAAAACGGTAAAACGATAGATAATAGAAATCAAAATCCAGAGCTTACTTTTAGAAAAGATCAACATAATTGACATACTTATATGTAGACTTAAAGATAAATAGAGAGATAGAGAGATAGTAGAGATGAGAGATATAGACAGAGGTAAAACAAAGAAATTACCAATATCAGTAATAAAAACTGACACTTTGATTCTTGTTCTACAATATTAAATAGTTATTAAGGTAATATTATTAAGAACTTTATGTCAATAAATTTGACAAAATGGCAACTTCCCTAATAGATACAAATAACCAAAACTGACACAGAAATAGAAAATGAGAATACTCATTGATCTTTAAATAAATTCTACTTGTAATTAAAAATGTTCTAACAAAACTACAAACCCAGTCACTTCACTAGTGAATTCCATGAAACATTTAAGAAAGAAATAATACCAAGCCTCTAAAACTCATAATATAGAAAAGGGAACATTTCCCAAACAATTTTATAAGGCGATATTACCTTAATATTAAGATTGGTCAAAGGCATGTGAAAAGAAAACTATAGATTTCATGAACATTATGCCAGAGGGAGAGAAAAAGACAGACAGAGAGAAACAGAAACAGATGTTCATGAACATAGATGAAAACAACACTAGCAAATATTGCCAAATTAAATCCAGCAATATTTAGAAAAGAATAAATCATTACCAAGTGGGTTTACTTAGCAAGAAAAAAAATAATAACATGTATATTGTAAAGACAGAAGTAAAATTATTGATTTGCACAGGAAATGAACATGTATATAAAAAACTCTAAAGAATATATAGCAAAAAGCTACTAGTACTAACAAGTGAATTTATCAATAAAACAGAATACGATTAAATATACAGAACAATAATTATTTTTATATACTAGAAACATATGATTAGAAAGTAAAATAAAAATTGGTATTTTATAATAACATCAAAAATACCTAAAATACTTAGAAGTATACTTAATAAAAATTGTGCAAACTTCCACAAAAACTATAACATGTTGTTAAAGGTAATTAAATAATTGAAGCAATATATTATGTTTATGAATTGGAAGAGTCAATATTTTTAAGATGTCAGTTCTCTCCAGATTGATCTGTAGATTCAAAATAATCTCAAACAAAATTCCAGTAAGTATTGTAAAACTTCACAAGCTTAATTGACAATTTATATAGAAATACAAAAAACCTGAACACCCAAAACTATTTTGTAAAAGAAAAAATTGGAAGCTTTACACTTGATAAACCTATAGTAATCAAGACAATGTGGTACTAACACAGAGAGATATATAGATCAATGAGACAGAGTAGAAAGTAAAAATAGATGCGCACATATAATCTTTGGATTTGCAACAAAGGAATCAATTTAAAGAGAAAGGATAATTTTCACAATAAATGGTGCTGGAAAATCTATAATTTGTTCATATGGAAAAAAACTGAATGCAAACCCTTATCTCCCACCATGCACAAAACTAAGATGTAAACCAAAGCTGAAACTATAACTATAGGAGAAACTCTGTGATGTTTGGGGAAGCGAAGGCTTCTTAAACAAAACACTACAAGAAAAGAACAAAATTCTAAATTGGACTTCTTCAAAATTAAAACTTCTGTTCATCAAAAGAGCAAACTCTGAACTTAGAGAAAATATTTTATATATAAAATCACCAGTAAACAGAAGAACTCTTAAAATTCATTTAAAAAACAAACAAACAAAAAAAAAAACAGAAAAAAAGATACATTTTAACAGATATTTTTACAAAAATATCTGAATATAAAATAAGTACATGGAAAGATTCTTATCATTATTAGTAATCACAGAAATGTAAATTAAACCAAAATGATGTTTTACTACACACTTACCAAAAAGGCTAAAATTAAAAACACAGAGAAGTGTTGATAAGGATGTGGAGCAATAAGAACTCTCATACATTGCTAGTGAAATATAAAATGATACTACCACTTAAAAAAACTATTGTTGAGATTTTAGCTAATCTACTCCAGACATTGCTGCCTCAGTATCCATCTTGTGTAGTCAAGCAGCCTGTATAGCCCTTGAACTGACACGAGATCCTCCCTCAGGCACATGCCCTAGATCAGTGGTCCCCAACCTTTTTGGCACCAGAGACCAGTGCTTTTATGAGAATCTAATGCCTGATGATCTGAGGTGGAGCTGAGGCGGTGACGCTAGTGTTGGGAAGCAGCTACAAATACAGATGAAGCTTTGCTCGCTTGCCTGCCACTCACCTCCTGCTATGTGGCTTGGTTCTTAACAGGCCATGGACCTGTACTGGTCCACGGCTTAAGGGCTGGGGACTCCTGCCCTAGATAATAGCCCACAGAGGCAAAAGCAAATGTAAGTTCATGATATGACTCCCTCATCAGCTCTTGTTATTACACTCTCCCCTGCTTCTCCCCGCCTCACCACCCCCAGGCCCTTGCCACTCCCCCGACCTTACAAATTCCCCGTTCTTTTTGCTTTGAATTAACCAATTCAGCCTTAGCCTGGAAACCCAAAAGCACTTCACCATGAACTCTAATAACTCGTGTACCCCAGGTTTTGCCACATTCTCTGCCTGTACCCTGTCTTGAACTCCCCACATGGCCCCTGAAGGCATGCTCTGTACTTTCTCCAGGACTTGTGAGTAATAAATTCCTCTATTACAATTCCCACGTGGTCTTTTGTTGAACCATCTGACCCACTAGGGCTCTACTTAACAAATATTAACCTAACAAAGTCACAACTACCAAGTAAATAATTTTTTTAAATAATATTAAATATTAAGATATATCTCCAGACTAGGAATATTTAGCTTTCTTAGGGATTACTCAAAAGAAATAAAGACTTTTGTCCACACAAAGATTTGTATTCAAATGTTCAAGGTAGCTTTATTTATAATAGCCAAAAACTGTACATTCCAAATGTACATCAAGACGTAAATGGAATACGTGCTTTCAGTAGACAAACTATGAGGCTAATTGTGCACAATAACTTGATGTGGACTAAATAGAGCCTCACCAAGAAATAGCAATTTTTTTAAATAAATCTGAGCGGAAAATAAAGACTGCCCAAAATGGGCTTTGCAATAAAATGGCTCTTATCAGTCTAAATATAAATAATACCCTGAGGCTCACCGTTTTATCTCAAACAAAAGATCCCATGAGAATTTCTAATGTGTACACCAAGTTCTGGCAATGACTAGTAGAGAGAAAAATGCTATGAATTATGATCAATAAGAGTTTATATGAAGACACTGGTGCTAATATATAGAAAAATTCATGTATGTACAGGAATAGTAAAAGAAAATAACCCAATATAATGTGTATTTTTGTGAAGATTTGACCATTATGGATCGAATCATACAAACTAACACATTTCTCTGTTAATTCTAAGCATCGTTATTCAACATAAAGGTTCATAAATATCACATATCACAAAAATACGAAAGTAAAGGTGTTTTCAGTCTTATTAAGGGATAATAAAATAGTTACTCTTTTGAATTCTAAATATGATTTGTTCTCTCAGGAAATATCCATATAATTTTCACATATTCAAAACAGTTAAAACATATCACACATTTTCTAACATTACTTATTTTACTAATTGATTTTTACAAGAGAAATTGCCATGTTCCCAGAAACGGCAAATAAAAGGAAATCCAAGAAGATTAAATTATTCTTATTAATTTGAGCTACAGTAAAACTTATCAGTCCATGCTTATTCCCCAGAGTTATAATAAACTAGTTCATCTAACATCAATCTATTAAATAATTTCTCCACTAAGATAAACTTTCCAGGCATAATACAGTGTGATGTCTCAAACAAGGAAAGGAAAAGCTGATTCAGAAGTAGCTGGTAGCGTAAATACAGTTGCGCAACACTTATAGTGCCTTTGCCCTCACCGTCATGGTGATTAATGAAGGAGGTAACTAAAAATAACTGCACAACAGATGGTAAGAAGCATAGCAACAGCACCTGATTTTTTGCAATGTTTTCTGTGGCTGCTAACCTGCATAAAGCGTAATGAAAAAACTGATGTAACTTAAAAAATGAGACAGTGTTGGTAAAAATCTAGATATTAAAGAGTAACATAATAAGCATAAATGACTTGCCTCCAGCTTCTGGCTAAAATTTTAAATTCCAGAAACTTAGAAAATCCAGCCAAAGGATGTAGTCTTTCTTCAGTGTCTATGACAGGATCATGTAGCTGCTCCAAACATAGCACATACCACATGACCAACATGTAGAATTGCATATTGGCACTACATCATTGTGTGAAATGTTACAACTTTGACATCGCAGCCAAAAAAAAAAATATGAAATTAAATGAGATGTATGAAAACAAGCCTGTGTGAGCATGAGAACAGCTTTTGAAAGAAAAAAAAAAAAAGATTCTCACTCCATAACCTGCTCAGGCCAAACAGGAATCTAACCATTTGAAGTTAGTGCCATTGTGATCACAATTTCAAAGTCAGCCCTAATCACTAAATTATCTAATTGTTGACTCCTCTTTCCTGCACTTTCCTGCTTTTATTTGGCCAGAGATGTAGACTTTATATTGTCAGGATGATCTTGTACTTTGGGGGAAGGAAAGAGAAAAGATCTCAACATAATTTTCTCTTATGATTTAAAAAAGTCTTGTCTAATTGAAATAAATGCAACTGTTGCTTAAATGCCTTTTACTAGTTATATAAGTGCTAGATTTTATGAGCAGGGTTGTTCTACATAGCTGTGCAGTTGTACATGTGGGTACCCAGCCAAAGTGCAAGTGAGAGCTGAACTCTTCCCCCAGGATGAAGAGCCTCCTCCTTCTAATTTGCCTGTCCACAGGTCGTGACTATTTAAAATTTATCTACCGGAGGGCGGGGTGTCTCTTACTAAGTCACACAAATGTAGTGATGTGCAAGGAGAATCCTAAATATGAAAAGAAACTAATCAAATTTTTAAAAAAATTTAAAAACTTGACAGGTATTATAAGGGCCAGGAAAATAAAAAAGGGAGCTGAAGGTGGAGAGTAAAGCTTTTGTAAAAGATCCAGAAAGCTGTACCTTGAAGAAAGGGCAGGATTGGGGATCTGGAGAAAATGTCATAGATACCATGGGCATTGGAGTTAGAAAGGACCACAATCAGCATATTCCTAAGAGCTACATCTTTCATTCAAATTTGCATAAGATTAGAGCTGTGCTCAACAACTGTAAAAATACGACATGTTCCTTTTCATGTATCTTCATTGGTACAGGAAATATTTTAACATTTTTAAGAAAAATATTCCAAAAGAGAGGAAGAATTTTATTTGCTTAACAGATGTTTCTGCTCTGAATTTTGCTTCACAATAGCACAACTCAGAGTTTTATAAAAATAAAAATTGTCAAAGAAAAGATGGGTTGATTGGTTTTTTTTAAGTACTGATGTCATACGTATGTATTCTAGAAAAATAGGTTAACTGAGGTAATCACAGAGTATTGAGAAAAATATAAAAGATATAGGCCATAAAGACATGCAATGTACCAATGTGAGTGATTTTTAATATGAGGAAATCATGAAGGAAAACACATTCTTTTTCTTCACATAGATGCAATAGTTTAGAGTAATTTTAAATAACAAATCTCAGAACAATGACAAGGGATTTCCATATTTCTATCTAGATTAATACTTGGAGCCATGATTATTCCACCATTCAAATTCTCCCATATAAGAATTTCACTCATTTTCTACCGTGCCTTTTATCCTTTTAATTACCATTACTCCCTCCCTTTTTTTTTCAGTGTCTTCATTTTTTGCTTGCCCTTAACTACATTTTCTTCCTCCCTATTGTACAATGTCTTAAGTCACTTCAAACAACCAATACTGTTAAAATCCAACCTAATACAATGTACATCTTTATTACACTCTAATAGGTGTAGAAATGAGGTCAACTATTTTTGTGCTCACTGGATTTCTTCTTTTTAAAAAAAGAACATACACCTGACAAGTCTTAAAGCAACCAGGATATTAACGACAATTTAAATGAAGCCTCCTCAGGAATAGAAAGGCTCCTTCAGGGTAACACATATGTTGTTTTTCTCTGCCTAGAACACTACTTCTTCATGTCACCTTCATGTCACCTTCCATTTGGCCAGATTTCCTACCAGTCATTCTCTTACCTGACTTCTCACTTCTTGTGCTCTCATACTCTATTTAACTAAATGTTAAGGTATCTACCATTATTCCTTGGGGGAAAAAGATCATCCCCTCATGTACCATGAAAACATGGTGGAATGGAAGGAAGAAAGGAAGGAAAGAAGGGAGGGAGGAAGAGAGGGGAGAGAAAGGACAGAGAGAAGAAAGGAAGAATGAAAACGGAAGGAAAAAGAAAAAATGTTTAATTCTGACCAAGAGAAGCCATTGAAAATAAAAGTTTTATTAAGACATTTGAAAGACTGTCATACAAGAAAGAAGTCTTACTCTGCATAAAAAGCAGAAAAGTGACCGATGGTAAGAAGATTCAGAGAGGACTCACACTATAAGAAAAAACTTTATGAAATCAGAGTTGTCTGAAATAGGATAAAGTACTATGTTATTTCTCTCTGGGAATATTAATATAAAGCCAGGAAAACTATTTCCAAGAGACACTGGTGTGAGATTCATGCGGTAGATAATAGTTGGACCAGATTTATACTGAAAATATTTTCAAGCTTGAATTATATTCTTTTGTTGAATTTCAACATCTTCAGGAGAGGCAATACATTGATTAAAGCTCTCTCTCTTTCTCTCTCTCTACCCGCGCATCGCCCCCCAATCCCGGCTATTCTGCCCTGCACAAAGGGTAGTGTTTTCAACAAATATTTATTTTACAAATCTGCATTGGTCTTCTGAAAGAACAAAAAACATTTCATGAAATCCTTATGGTAAGTTATCACATTACACAGATTGACATCTGAAAACAGTTTTAAAAAGTGCAAGGCAATGAGACATACCACAACTAAATATTTTTATGCCTACTGTACATGAGAAAAAGAAATTCAAAATATATGAACCATATTTCTCAAAAAATTGCCTGTAATGTGCAAACAAAAGCTATGATTAGACTACATACAAATAATTATAATAATTTCTAAATATAGTCATTACACATTTATATCATGTTTTTAGCTTTTTACATGTGGATATATCTAGATTGGTTTGTGTTGATCGAAAGTTGTACGACTTTTTTGCTAATACTTGAAATTTGGCAAAACTTAAAGTGAATTTTTCCACTATTTATTAAGCCCATATGAATTTCAAGATTATTTATGAGAATGGTTTGATTCATTTGGAAGGTTCCTAGTAATGGATTTGTTTATGAAAGCATGGAAATGGCTAGAAAATGTACTCATTAAACAAATTTTTCAGATGAACTTTTCCATCAGAAGGAACACTAATTCTGAACTTATCCTAAACTGGGATTCTAATCCCTCCTTGGAAGCATTTCCTTGGCAGGTCAGCCATTTCCTAAGCACCCACTCTGTGCCAGGGACTTCACATGTGTACCAAGGAAGACCTGGCTGAGTTTGTTCCCTAAGAAACTTCTTTTTTGATTGAGAAAAGATTAATCAGGAACTGGACTGGGCTCTATGTCGCCCCACATGATTTAGACAGCTGATGTCCCAGATGGTCTTACTTAAGACTAAATAACCTAGATTTTAAGAAAAAGAAAAAACTGATGCTCAATTACCATGGGAAGTGGGCACTGCATTATTGATGACACAGGACAAAAGTAGGAGTCTTACCAAAAGAAAATGGTGATGAGACTCTAATATTTTCTACAGGGTTCAAATTCATGAGCATATTTTATTAAAACTAACCTTAAGACATGAAGCTATGCATAACAGCTAATTCCCACAAGGTTCTGAACATAAAGAAGACTTAGGTCTCCCTTTAACTATAGTGTAGGAAAAAGGTTATACATAATTTTATAGATAAATGTAAAGAAATCTTGAGTAGCTTTTAAAAAGACACTTGTTTTCCACGAAAACTATATTAAATTGATGATTCAACTTTCAATAGAAACTATCTTAAAAACTTTTTTAATTTTTAAGAAGTTAATTTAATAAAACATTATACTCCAAAATATTGTTACTACCATTTCTCCCCGCCCTCCAACCCCCGCAATATTTTAAACATGGTAGTGGTATTTTATTTACTCGCGGAACACATGGCAGCTGTAGTGCTCTATTATACTATGCTCTGTATCCGCTGCAAACTCCAAGTGAGCAACAGAAGTAGCTTTAAATAATATGATTTCTCAAAGGAGTTACTATGCATAATATGCAGAAGCTTGGTAGACTGAGATGAGGACCAGGAGGTTGAAGATTTTAAAAAGTGAGAGATGATATTTATGGCTTTGAATATTTCAGTTCCAAGGATTGTTTTTGATTTTCTTAACCACTAAGTTACTGGCCTCCGTATCTCTTTTTTCCTTCCTTGTCTTTCTTTCATGCTTTCTTGTTTCCAATTTCAAGTGTTACAGGATTCTCCTGGCAACATAACCTTTCTAATATGAGTAATATTTTAAAACAAGATCTGATTCAGTGATCATGGGATCGGACCCACTCTTTTACTCCTCAGGTAATACAATAGTACCTATCATGCGTCAGAACAAAACAAGAAATTAAATAAAATACCTTTCCTATCTTCAAGGTATATACAACATAATAGGCAAAGATCTTGAAAGTTTACTTAACTACTGTTTTAGTCTACAAAATGTTTCAGCATGACCATTCCTCTGCTGTGTTTATATCTACCCCAATCTGCTGAGAGCTAGGTTGATGACAGGAAATGAAATCAAGGAAACAGCAAATAAGTCATTGCCACTATCATCTTCTTTTCACTAATCCTGGCATTCTAGGAATAACGAAAATGTCTGAGGCAGGATTTGAGTCTTGATTTACTTCCTTCCCTCATAACCTTCTCATCTTCTTTGTGCATGATACACTGACTGCCCACTTTGCTCCTTCTTTCCTTATTTCCACTAGATGGTAAGCTTCTTGAGGTCATAATGCTCTTTTATTTTCTCTGAGTCTGCCCCAAGTTGCCCAGCATCACGCTTTATATATAAGTGCTTATGAATGCTTCTTGAATACAAAGCTTATACTAATGAAAAGGAAACCATAAAATATTATCAAAGGAGCAAAACAAAAATTTCAAAAGAATATTGATTTTAACAGTATCCTTATCAGAAAGCAAGATACGTACTTCATTTCCTATAAATGTCATGTGCACAGTAAGCCCAATAAGTATTGAATTTCTACTCATCAGATGATGCATGTGTAGGGACATTAAAATAAACAAGGGAGAGATGTAGGATTTTAAATACCTTAATTATAAAGTATCCCTCAGAAAATCCAAAAGATAAAATCTATTTTTATTTCACCACATGTAACAGATGTTGCTTGCTGAGAGAAAGTCATTTCCTTCCTCCTGCTCTGTTGGTTATCTCCCTTCTTCCATGATTATCTGAAAATACCAGCTATTCAATTTACTCACTTCACAGGAAAGACATAAAGAGATTCCACAAAGAGGCTCTTGATGACAATATTCACTCTCTGATTAAAAGATCAAGACCCCTGAGGATGTTTCTGTCACCTAATGTCTCCTTCCTTTTTTGTCTTTCTGTGGGTCCTATCTTCAAGCAGTGGCAATCATCTTGCAACCATGAGAAAACATGCTGAGGACATAAGATAACACACACAGTCCAGCAGAGAGTAAGGACTTAAGGAGCCTGGGCCTCCCAGTTCAGGACTTCTAAAGTGAGACAATGTAAAACCCCATTGTTTAAGTGACATTTATCTGAGAGTTCTGTACTGTGAGTGAGGTGCTCTACTAAACACTTTACATGCATCACTCCATTTTATTTTTAAAATAGCACTGTGAGGAGATGCCTGCAGCCTGCTTCATTCAATGGATAAGAAAATTAGGGTTTGGTAGGTATTGTTCCATCCCAATGCCATACTAAATGGCAGGCTCTGGGTTCAAAACCACAACTGTCTGAGACAGAACAGTCTATACTTTAATTATACTTTAACACTTATTAATCGGCTCAATTTTCATTGTTTCTCAATTTGGAAAGGAAAGTATGAACAAGCAACTAGTTCAATGCAATTCAGCTTTACTTTAAAAAGATGGCATAAGAGAGTAATATAGGGTCTTGGGGGATGCCTGACGAATCAGCACTTGTCATGATAAAGAGTCTCTGATTTCACACCCTCTAACCTGTGCTGGTAACATAATCCCCCAAGATTCAGTCTCACCTGAACTCTAGGACTATGCATTTCTAGCACTTATTAGAGCAGTTTCAGAGGAGGCACTCAGTAAATATTCATGCATAAATGAATAAGTGAATGAATGCTGACTATTGAGATAAGTGAGGAAGTACACAAGATCAGGTCAAATTAATTCTCTGAATATCCACAGGAGACTCAAGGAGCAACTAGTATGGCAAGTGTTTCTGGAAGGAAGGAAGGAAGGAAGGAAGGAAGGAAGGAAGGAAGGAAGGAAGGAAGGGAAGGAAGGAAGGAAGGAAGGAAGGAAGGAAAGGAAGGAAGGAGGAATGGAGGGAGGAGGGAGGGAGGGAGGAAGAAAAGAAAAAGAGGTAGAAATAAAGAGGGAGAGATGAAAGAAGGAACCTTAGAGAAGCCACTGCCTTCTCTATTAATTTAATTGCAGCCACATCTGAATGTT
The DNA here is from genome assembly GCF_902729225.1 of Pteropus medius. NCBI lineage: Eukaryota > Metazoa > Chordata > Mammalia > Chiroptera > Pteropodidae > Pteropus > Pteropus medius. The sequence goes on from NW_024354500.1 coordinate 13,752,737, forward strand.
GTAGCGCTGGTCTAGGTCTCTCAGATCACTCTCATTGATTTTTAGTCTCGGCTATCACATAGATAAGGACATTTCTGTTGTTTAGTCCTGCAGTGTCTGCCAGTGGCAGTCCTGATCTTGGCTTCTAATATCTCTGATCCCCTATGGCTGAAGACATGACTCTTGCATCTGGATCTCCTTGATGCCATTGGCTCCGTGAGAGTTTCTACAGCAGACTGTTATTTGGTCATTGATCTGTCTGTTCAGGCTTACGTTGATTTCCTGATTCTTGAATGTCTATCCTGACATTGGCCCACACTACTTTTGCATTTTTTACCTTTAGAGGTCTCCTGGACCTCTACCCAAAATGTGCCTACATATTTTATCTCATTCTCATTTGCTATTGTCTGAATGTTGTGTTCTCCCCAAATCACATGTAGGAGTCTTAATGCCCAGTGTGATGATGTTAGAAGGTAAGGCCTTTGGGAGATGATTAGGTTATGAGGGTGGAGCCCAAATGAATGAGATTAGTGCCCTTATAAGAAGACATCCCAGAGGGCTCCCTAGCTCTTTCCACCATGTGAGGATACAATGAAAAGTATACAACCTAGAAGAGGGTCCTCACCAACCATGCTGGCACAAATCTTGGATTCTAGCCTCCAGAACTGTGAGCAGTTATTTTCTACTCTTTACAAGCCATCGGTCCAAACAACTCAGACACCATTTATTCTCATTTAAAGTATTACTTGAACCTTAATTAAAGCACACTAATGCAGCGATTCTCGGAATGTGGTTCCTGGACCAGCAGAATAAACATCACCTGTAAACTGGTTAGATGTGCACATTCTGAGGCCTTATTCTAGACCTACTGAATTATAACTCTGGGAATGGGGCTCAACAATTTGTATTATAACAAGCCTTCCAATAAATTCTCATGACCGCTAAAAAGTTTGAGAACCACTACACCAATGATACTAATGAATATTTATTTGAAAGAAATGTATTTGTCATTTTCTTTCAAGTTCAGAAACTATGAGAAGCACTTTGAATAAATCACTGCAAAGGAGAGATAATAGACTGAGTTATTAGGTCCAGTTTGGGCTTGAAAGCAAAGCTTGAAACAAAAATTTAAATGCAGGTAGTTTTTCTGGGAAATAATATCAGGAAGCAAGAGTTGGGAATCATTAAGGTCACTATTAGCAGCAGCAGAAATTCAACTTTGCCAGAGCCTCTAAGGTGAATTCAGAAAACCCCCCAGAATATTTCATCCAAAGTGTGACAGTATGGAACACTTAAACATTCTGCATTATTTGAGGGTTTGCCCAAGGACTACTATACCCTCGCACTATTGGCTAGAGAAAACTCTGAGGCAGAAAAGTAGAATGATGCAGGGCATGCTTCTGAGGCAGGATGCTCTCTGTGCCCAGATCTGCCCGCTGTGGCTGGGACTCATATGACACATGGGCTGGGAAGATGGAAAGTGAAACACCAAATACTTCTACTACAGCTTTTGTCACAAAATTACACTGAAATGTTTTTATGGTTCCAAAATGATAGACTTTAATTTTAGAAGAGAAAAGACTGGTAAGTTGCTTTTCTTATTGTTTGTTTTTAACTCATAGTAATTTTATTTTTACTAGTTATATTTGAAGTGACTAATGAGAGGTACACTTTATAAACAATTACTACTTCCTACTTGTGCCATGTTTTATAACTTGCCACAGTTATCTGCCACATGTTACACAAACTTCAACATCCAAAAAAATTTAGATGGGAGTCAAGGTCTGAGAACATAGCTTAGATAATTGTGGATAGTTACAAAACATGATTAATAAGTCTGCTAATTAAAGAATTTTTTCCTCTGCTTCAAAAATTCAGTTTATTTCTAAACACAGAGTAGAGAATTTATGCACAGTCATAAGAAGAAAAAAAAATTTGTATCAAACAATTTGTTTCAGTTTCTCTTCAGTTAAAAATTTCCCATTTAAAAGGAAAATTCATATTTCTGATTCTTCTTTTCCTTTCTCAAAGAGAAAGGTAGAGTATACTTTCTTAATCTTTACCTTTGGCCCTAGCCACTAGATGTTAGCAGCCAATACACAAGCAGAGACTCAACTTCAAATCTGCAGCTGAAGCAGAACCATCCCAGCTGACCCAAAGACCATCAGTTTTAGTAGGAACCAGCCCATTTGACCTGTGAGCATGATAATAAATGCTTGACTGCTACATGCCACTGCATTTTGGAGTGGTTTGTTTTACAGCAACAATTGACTAATACAGGTGGTAATTTAGTCTCTGTTACTTGCAGCCAAATTTAAACCTACATTGTTGTTTCTAGCAATTATCTAGCTTTCAGAAGAGATATCATGATATGGAATCTAGCAAACCTAGATAATAATAATAAAGAAGTCCAGCTCTGCCACATAACATTTGTACAATCATGGACATGTTATTTAACCTCTCTGATCTTGTTTCTCATCTGAAATATGACAATTATTCTATCCACATTATTGTGCTCTCTCAAAATTTATTAATATAATGTAGATAAAACACTTGCTAGGTAATACAATTATAAAAATTAACATTCATTGAAGGTTTCCCATATGCCTGCAACTACGCTCAATCACCTGGGAAATATTCTGTTTTTATCTCCACATAACATATAAGAAAACCAGGTCTTTATTGGTTTAAATAACTCACCCATGGATATATAATTAAAAATTGCTGAACTGGAAGTTTCACTACAAAACATATGATCTTAACTTCCAGCATTTAACATTTTCATCCTCTTCCTTTCTTATATTCTTTGTATTCCTTGTAACCTAGTTAATATTTACTTTCAGGAGAAAATCATTCTTCTATATCCGATAAGCTAAATGCACCAGCTAAATGTTTATTCTGAAAACAGTTAATTACCACCTTTTTAAGAGCAGACTCGTAGCGCCCAGGGATATCCTCGAACCTGTGGTGTTCTGGTATTTAACAACTAATTCACCTTCCCAGCCCCCACCATTTGTAGTAGTTACAGACATGCAAGTATCATGAGGGCTAATTTCAAACTACCAACCTAGGAGTCACTGATCATGGCTTGGGAAGAAATGTGCATAATGGGCTCTCAGAAGTCATTATGCCATACCACTGCCCTCAAACCCACCACGTAAAGGGATTACTAACACCTAGGAAGAGTCAAAAGGCAGATTGTAAGCAATTCCATTTCCCTTCAGATGAAAAAGGCAGGAATTAGGCAGAGGAGTTACAAATTTACAGATACAAATATCCTCAGAGCCCAGACAATTAATATTACTGTAATGCAGGGCGAAAGTGTTGAGAGAGAAGATATGGTGGGGCCAGTGATGAGCCAAAGAGATAGTGTAGGCTACTGCAAAAAGGTATTCAAAGTCTGATTTGTTTAAAATCTGAGCTGACTCTACACATTCACACACACACACACACATGCACCACACACACACACACAAACACACATATACATACACACACACACAAATCTATATACTAGAATAAGGTGTCGGCTACCAGTTTTCAAATTCTGCTTCTCTGTGACTCACAATTTGAGTAATTAGACTCTGTGTTTAAGGATTGTGTGCAAACCAATTATTCAGGAATGTTCAAAATAAATTCTGCTCATGTAGCCTTTATCATGGTTCTGTGAAACAATATTATCTTCACTGTAACAAAACAAACTCTTAAGTGATAAAATTCTATTGATGTCTTCATTGCCTGTTATCCTTAATTAACCCAGTATAGCAAGCCAAATGTCTGCTTTGAATTTCAAACTGCATTGTTTTGTAGATTCTATATTTCTCAGTGAACACAAAGGTGCCCTGCTTGAAAATGTGAATCTCTAAAGCAGTATTAGTTACTAAGCTACCAGCTCTATTTTCATGGTTTTAAAAAATACCTCAGACAGAGATTTGGAATGAAGATATTCCAAAATCTGGGACCAATCAAAAAATCACTCCCTAAAAATCTTGTTAGCTCCATTAAGTATTTCCATCTAAAAAAATGAGTTTTACTTTAGAACAATTCCAAATCCTCTGAATTAATTTTCCATTTTCCTTTTCACTGTTCCAGCACTTCTTTTCATATATGCCTCTGTTTTTTCCAGTCTGGCAGATGTTTTAAAATTTAAATGAGTAAATTCAAGTTTTTAAATTAATTCAGAAGGATAGGATTATACCAATCTATTCTGGCCAGTAAATTACTACTTTAAATTAAATCACCAAGTAACCAGAGTCCATATTCCTATAAAAATCACCAAAATAGACCAGAGACTGTCTAAACATTTCATAATTTTTTTGGAATTTGCTATTACCAATCTTCATAATCTACATAAACGAATGGGGTTTTGCCAAGAAATACAACCTTGAATGGTCGGCTATTCGAATCTTATCAAAACCCATCTGAAAGAAAGTGATATTTATGGCATATGGTTTGAAGCATATGCAGGCACCCATTCCTGTAAATCAAGGACTTCCACATTGTGTTCTAGAATTCTACAGTTGGGTTTTAAGAACAGAGACAGGCCAAGGTGGCAGATTTCAGAGTCTCTTACTCCCGCATAAATCAGGGGAGTTTGGCTTTATATGTTGAGGTTCTTCCAAAAATTTCATTTGCAAAGAAAGAAAGGTTTCCAATGCTTAAAAAATATGAAAATCATACTGTAATAATGCTACATTTTATATTTAAATCAATCCTGAGCGTCAGAAATCTTCATGTTTACACTATACCATGTTGATTCCAAGACGGTAATGATATTGACTACTGTTATTAAGGAGCATACTAAGAAACTATGCTGTGAAATCTTTACTGTAATTTTTGAGTAGTTACCGAGGTATTTGTCCACTTTGTACCTCAATGCTCCCATATGCAGCAACACTTGAAAAAATATTTTAGAGTTAAGAGATAAGCAAAGCTTTACCTACGATATTGGAGAAAGTATATCTAATCATATATGCCTTTTTACTCTATCTCATAGAAACTAGGAACCAAATCTGCATCACGGAAATGACCAGTTTATGTATACAAATTTCTGACTTGTTTGGGTTTCTATTCTTGTCTTCATATATTAATTTATATTTTCAACAGGTTATGTTTTATTTGTTTTACTCTTTTATCATATGCTGTATTATTTAAGATATAGGCTTGATTATATGTAACAGAGATCTAAAATAGCTAAGTGGAAATGTATTTCTCTGTCATGTGAAAGCGTTCTGCTCCCTGAGAATGTCTGGGCCTCAGGCTCCCTCTGTCTTGCCCTTAGACCTACAGTGTGGTCCTCATCGTGGTCCACATGATCCATGATGGTGCACCCTCCACATCCACATCCCATGTAGCAAAACAAAGGCAGAGCTGGAAGAGCAGCACAGCCTTTCTCCTTAAGCTCTCCTCCAGGAAGTTACATGCATCAGTCTCACACATATCACATTAGCTGTATCTAGTCACACATATAATCTCTAAAACTGTGTCTTCATTTACGGGTTCTATTGATATAAAAAGGGAACATAGAACAGATATTAGAAGAAAATAAACTAATCTATTTTCTTAATATTATGGCCTAAATCATTGGTTCTCAAACATTAGCATGTACCAGATTCACCAGGAGAGTGTTTATTAAAATTATAAATTCCTGGGCAACCAACACTGACTTTCTGAACTAGAATTTCAAAGAAAGAGGCTTGATAATCTGTATACTTAAGAATTATTCCTCATGATGTTGATCATCAGGTATATTTGAGAAACCATGGAGTTAATTAACCCTCTCATTTTCAATGAGTAATCTATCTTTGAGTGGTGAACACACAATGCAATATACATATGACGTATTAGTTAACTGTACGCTTGAAACCTATATAATTTTACTGACAAATGTCACTCCAATAAATTTAATAAATAAATAAATAAAAATTAAAAACAAATAAAATGTAAGAAATAAATTTTATTTTATTTTTTTATTATTATTTTTCATTTATTATTATTTATGCCTATAGCACCTGGTCTTCTTAGGTGGTCTCCCATCCAAGTACTAACCATGCCCGACCCTTCTTAGCTTCTGAGATCAGACATCGGGCTCATTCAGGGTGGCATGGCCACAGACCATGGACCGTGGCTCCACTGGGGTGTGAACCGAGAACCTTCTGCATGTAAAGCGGACATGCTAACCACTATATTATGGAACCATGTCCAAGAAATAAATTTTTAAAAATCTACTTTGAACTGAGTAATTCAGGTATCATTACCTCTTTAAATCATGTTAGAGGATAAAAAGTAACACTATGAATAATATCAAATCTCAGGTTTGTCCTCAACATCTAACACATACTCTTCTAAGGGACTCTTTTCTTGTCCATCTCCTTTTAATGCATGCCTGCCATTTCCTCTTAAATTAGGGTTTTTTATCACAGTACTACTTGAGTTCAGCTCTGTTTTCCTAAATGCAACCCAATCATAACTCAATCATTATCTTTGATGGCACAGGGTGCCACGAGGAAGCAACCACATTAACAAGTAATTACATTGCAATATGACAATTGCTATGATGGAAGTATGTACAAATTGCTCGAGATGATGAAAAAAGGATGGCATCATGGAAATCTCAAAATGAGCCTTAATATATAATCTGGTTGGAGTAAATGGAGAGGAGAAGAAAGAACAAAGAAGCCCAGGTTAATATGGACAGCAGAGTCACCAAAGGCCAAAGATGTGCAGGGATTTTTTGCAGCTCACAAGGCTACATCAAAACCCTGATCAGAAACTTATGCAGAAATAGCATATCCCCTTCTAATTCCTCTTAATACCATTTTCTTGCTATTATCAAGGTGAGTATAGACTGACACCTCTCCAGAAAGCCTCGTCATCAGCTCTCCATGCTGCTGACCTGGTCATCATCAAATGAATCTTTCCTGTTAGAATTCTTAAGCCAGACAATTGAGAGAGAAAAAAAAAAATTCTCATAGACAGGGCTTCTCACGAGGCTTACAAATCCTATGGGTTATACACAAGTGGACATGATGCCCAGAATAAACAGTGCTCCTTCTTAGTGCCCTATTAGCCAATTCCTGATTTGCTCCAATAAGTTTGTTCTTAATCACATTGATTGTGATTTTAAAATGCCATGGCATTCTAAAGTATGTTTACTTACAGTAGAAAATTATTTCTTTTTTCTAGCTTTATGAAAAAACAATGAGAAATCTGAATAATATTACAGAAATACAGTAGAGTCCTCCCCTCCATAGTTTCACTTTCCATGGTTTCAGTTACCTGTGGTTAACCATGGTTTGAAAGTATTAAATGAAAAATTCCAGAAATAAACAATTCATAAATTTTAAATTGCATGCCGTGATGAAATCTCACGCCGTCTAACCCCTTCCCTCCCTGGACATAAATCATCCCTTTGTCCAGCATATCTGCGCTGTATACATTCCCTTAGACACTTAGTAGCCTCATTTTACCTATTAATGGCCCCAAAGCATAAGAGTAGTGACAATGGCACATCAGATATGCAAAAGAGAAGCCATAAACTTTATCATAGGTATGTATGTATAGGAAAAAACATTATATATAGGGTCCACTACTACCCACAGTTTCAGGCATCCACTGGGGGTCCTGGAATGTATCCCCTGCAGATAAGGGGGGACTACTGTGTATTTAATGCCACATTTTTAGGCTTACACATATTCCAGAAAAATCTACTTATTTATCCTTCTACCTTCAGACTAAGAAAACATGCACTCTCAAAACCATACTTACCAGGAGGTTCACCGTACAGGTTGATGTATATAGCTAATATGAGATTAAAGCTGTGTCACTAAAAAAAAAGATGCCCACTATAGGTCTCCTAAGAGACTTTAACATAAAAAGGAGTCATAAGACAGCAAAATCTGAGAAATAGAAACTTTGTAACTAACATAGATATAAATGATAAGGAGGCTGGCTTTGGTAGTTAATGGCCAGGTATGTACATTCAAAACAAACAAACAAACAAAAAAAACAGGCCCAGATTGTGTCTAGCATTAAAAAATAATGACATTTGAATTGAGTGCTTGTTTTATGTGCAACTGTAACACTTAAGAAGGTGTTATTTCATATATAACTAAAGTTAGTTTGTGATACACAATTTTAAAATACACAAGCTTCTCAGTAATTAAAACTTAATCTCATTTTCTATTGTGAATTTGGCATAAAATATACTCACTAAAGTTAAAATAATTCAGGAATATTTTACGGTTACTATTTATGCAATGGAATATAATGAGTTTTAAATATTAGCAATCAGAAATTAAAGCATCATATTTTTAAGATGATAGAATTATTTATAAAAAAATCCAATCAACATAAAATTAGACTTAATAAGAAAGTTCACTAAGTAATTAGATACCAAAAGATAAAAATAAAGAATTTTCCCATATGTCAGCAAATACTATTTAGAAATTTTTTTAAAACACTAATTTAAATACAAAGGAAATATAAAACAATTATATAAAATGCCCAGGAATAAAAAAATTTTAATTTTAAGTAATTTATCAAAATAAAAGTCTAATATTTGACTAAAGAATGTAAAAAAGGATTTGAGTATTGAACCAAATTATGTTCATTATTTGGAACACTCAGTATTGTAAAGATATTGATTCTCTAAATACTGATTTTTTTATACAGTTATCTAATATGCTTCAACAACAAGTCAATATGAAATTTTGGGCATGTATTGAGTTGATGCTAAAGTTTTTTAGAAAAATAAAGAGACAAAATTAAGAACAAATTTTGGGGTGGAAATGAGCAAGGGAATATTAATTAGTACTTTTAAATTTTAAAATATAGTATAAGATCAAAATATTATCATATATTATGGCTAATAATATACAATAAAATAAAAGATGCTGAAAATAGAATTAAATGTAAAAGTTCATATTCTTAGAAATCAATGACTATTCCATAAATAGTGCTAGAATAACTGTTTATAATACAGAAAAAATATATAGTCTTCACATTACTTGGCAAAAAGTTCTAAATAGTTTAGAGCTAATTTTAAAAACAAATCATATTTCAAAAGAAGAAACTATAAATAAATAGTTAATATGGTTTTTGAAAAGAGAAAAGCCTTTAAAAACAAAATAAAAATGAAAAGATTAGTTGATTTACTTTATAAAAATTTTAAAGTTCTGTGCATAACACACACACACACACACACACACACACACACACACACACACAATAACAATAAAACATTAAAAGTAAGATGACAAGCCAGGGATGAAATACTCATAAAATATGTAGCTGAGAATAGGGGAAACTGATATTCTTGATGTATACAAATTGTTTAGATAAATAAAAATATCCTGAAAGAAAAATGGTCAAATGTAATTTTAAAAAAATATTGAGTAAACAAAATCTTACCCCATTATAATTAAAGGCTACACATTTAAACAAGGATGATGTAAATTTTTCAAAGTCTGGCAAAGATAAGCCAATTGTATGCATGGTTGCAAATGTTGTAAGAAAATAAACACTTTTTTCTCCTTGGTGGAGGAATATAAATTGCCCATTCTGCAGGGCAATTCAACAGTATTTATGAAAACCCTTGAAAAGAGACCTACGTCAATACTAGGAAATCAACATGGTATACCAAAGCTCATTCATTCTTAAAAGAGGTTCTGAGTGCCTCATCATGGAGAGAGGTACTCAGCAAGCAATGCTTCAGGACACGAGTTGAGTGTCCTAAAATTCAACTCACTTCTAACACTACCTGAAGATAGCATCATATTCCACAGGTTAAAGTCTCAATCCTACAAGACTGCCTCTGTCCCCACTTCAGATGCTAGTCACAATCACCTGTGCTTCTGATTGACTGGTTATCAATCAGAGGTTCCAAGGATCCTTTCTTAAGGTTTGATTTACTAATGGCTCACAGAACTCAGAAAAACATTTTATTTACTACATCACCAGTTTATTATAAAAAAAATACAACCCAGGAACCCAGATGAAAGAGATGCACAGAATAAGGTATGAAGAAAAAGTCCAGAGCTTCCATTCCCTCTACAAATATGCCATTCTCCTCAAAACTCCACGTGTTCAACAACAGGAAGCTCTAAAACCTTGTCCTTTGGGGATTTTACTACGGTTTCATTACAAAGGTGTGATTGATTAATCATTGGCCATGTAGATTGATTCAACTAAAAAATCTTCCCCAGTTTCCCCTACCCAGAGGTCAGGGGGTGGGACCGAAAATTCTAACCTTCCAATCACATAGTTGGTAAGCAGCCCCCATCCTTGGGTGAGGTTTGAAAGTTACCTTATTTAAATAACAAAAGACACCTTTACAGCTCTCAACACTTAGGAAATTCTAAGAGTTTTAGAAGCTCTGTGCCAGAAGGGGAGGAAACATCAAATACATACTTATTATAAATCACAGTATCACAATATTATAGAATAAAAATCCCGATGTAAAAGTATATTTTTGACATGGTAAAATGACATAAAGCTAAGTGAGGAATAAAAAAACAGGTTACAAAAGAGTATTGCAAAAACAATTCCTTAAATGGATAAATATATGACTAAAAAGACACATAACATATTAATCATGGTATTCTCTGGATGATGAAATTATCAATAATTCTGTTTCATTCTATTTATTTTCCAAATTTTTGCACTGAAAATGTTTTTCATTTAGAATTAGGCAAAAACACTAACAACAAACCCCACAAACAGAAATTGGACACCTGTAGCTCTTGGACTGGGGTTTATTCCCCTGATTCTTAGACCTTCCGACTTGGATCAAATTACACCATCAGACTATGAGCTTTCCCAGGTCTCCAGCTTGCAGAGAGCAGACTATGGGACCTTTCAATTTCCATAATTATGTGATACAATTCCTCATCATAAATATATGTCATAAATATATGACATATATATGTCATAAATATATGACTATTCCTCATCATAAATATAGTCATAAATATATGACTATTCATACACAAAATATATATACATAAATATGATGCATTATTGATATGTGTGTGTGCATGTATAATTGTACTGTTAATAAAGTTCCTAAAAATTGATAATGAAATCTATTTAATTTCTCTCTTTTGTGTAATATTATGATATATATAATTTTGGTTCTCTAATATTAGTAATATACTTTATAAACAATAAATATGTAGTGAGTTTATGATTAATCAGAAAATCTGAGAAAATCAACACTACTGTATTTAATTCTCACAACTGCTAAAGTTATTCTCTTAATACACACTTGAATCATGCCTTATCCTTTTTTAAAAAATTGTTAATGGCTCCCTATGACCTAATGAATAAAATGCAAACTCCTTAGCAAAATATATGAGTGACCGGGTCAAACATTTTCAGCCTAATATCTATCTGGCCTTTCCCATTCTCTCAGACATGATTCATTTCCCATCTTTCCGGTGCATTTGACCTGCAACTCCAGCATAGCACTCATTTTACTCTGCAGTATTATTAGAAGTTTCTGCGGAATAGCAACTAGAACTGTGGACAGAGTCAAGAAACCTCTGGATGCAATCAGCTCTACTGTTGCTTAACTACAAGACTCTGACTTGGCACTTTATTTGGGCTTCAATTTCTCATGGTTAAAATGAAGATAATGAGAGAATGTTAGAAAATAATATACATATATTTTCTGGTTAAGTTGTCTATCCCCAGTGGTCACTCAATAAATACTAGTTGAATCAATATACCAATGAGTAAATGACCCATTTTAAGAGATAGATTTAGAACCAAAATGAATTACCTTATATTCTTTATATATTACTTTATAGTCTTATTTATACAGATCTCTAAGGAACTCAGAGATTTTTATTAGTGAAATATACAAATTAATAGAAAAGCTAGGTGTTACACAGCAAAATGACTAATTTTCAAAAATATAAATGTAACAAACTCACAATTGTAACTTCATTTAATCACCTTTAATTATTTCCAAGACATTCAAATTTTGCTGCCTCTTAATGGCTATAGCATTTAATTTTTTTTTCTGTTTCTATTTTATTTTATCTTTATTTGGTTTTCAAAAATATTCACCACTTACTGGAAAAGGAGGAATTTGGGTGTTAAGTGGCAAAGAAAATCTTGTGTAAGACTTCTTTCTAATGCTCCTCAACATGTGGCAGAAGGCTCTGTGGTTAAGTTTACCTTAGACCCTTCCTAGGAAATTCCATTAACCAAGCAATTAAAATAAAGTGTAATTAAGTGTAATTAAATTTTTACAAAGTATGTGACCACATAGCCTGGTGGATGATGTAGGACTCTGGGAATTAATCAGCTTTTTCACTAATGCATATTGCAAAAGATGAAGCTTGAGACTTTTGGTAATCAAAGAGAGCAATGAAAAGGAGATGAGTTTGATATAAATCAGTGTTGTCTTTCTCTACACTGTACACACTCAGAGCAGAAAGCAATTTGTAATCACACAACCTTCCCAAATACACATAGATGTAGAAATAAGGAAAAAATACCCAATGAGCATATGAATGATTTAAATAACAAATAAAACTTTAAACTTGGCTGGGTTCATGTTGATGACTAAAAACAATGTTTATGGCACACCAGGAAGGCATCTATTTATATATATTTATGTATTAAGTAAATGTAGTGTGATCAATATTTTGAGTGAAATAAAATACGAACATATGTCTGTAAATATTCCAGCGGCATTTCTCTAAGTGTATTGCATGGATATATTTCATAGAAAGTGTCACAGTAATTTGTGGGTGGAGTCAATATAAAGGCAAAAACAATAACTCAGTCTCTATAGAATACTGAATAGATTTAATGCCTCTCGAATCCAAGCCAGGAATATACTGAAATCCTCTGGCTGAAAATATTATTAATGAAATTATTACGCTGAAATTTTGTCTTGTTTCTAAAAATGCTTAAAGACCCTGGAGAACCCATCATAGAATTTACTAGCAGGCTTCAGATATGAGAGTATTCACATTTAGTTATCCTCCAAAGCAGAACAAAGACAAATCCTGAAACATGGATTCTGGAAACAGAGAGAAAGCATGTGGAGAAAAAAAAGTATACAGTGACGCTCTAATATCATTTATAGACTTTAATTCAACTTTTATCTCAGTAGGTAGACAGAAGACTCCTTGATCATAGATTGAAGATACCCCACAAGACTTAAGGTAAATAAGACTTTTTAAAAATTATAATACTTGTCTAAGGGAAATTTTTTAACAAGTTTAAAATGCACTTAAGCTTTTCTAATTTTGAATTTTCAAATGACTTTTAGCCTGCTGGTACTGGAAACCATCTTTAGAAAAAAACCAAGTTCTATTTGTAAGAAAAAAATATTAAAAAGATATGTCATGACCATCCCCGGTCCTACCTGACATCCACAAAACTATCCTTAAGTGAGTAATTAAATTAATGAACAATTAAATTTTTTTCCTAAAATGTATATAAATTTAAATATCAAAGTAAATATACCATGAAATGTATTTTGAACTTTTTAACTCACTTTCTGTGAACCCAAATTAATCATTTGCTAAATCTGTGAAAACAACTTGATGTAGTGGGATGCATTGGGTAAGGTGGCAATAAGGACATTATTTAGCATATGCCATATAAAAATAATTTATGATACTGAAAATAGTGTTTTTTCCCAGAGTTTATTTTTATATCTAAAATATATCTTATGAATACATTCAAAAGTATACACAATATCATGGAACCAGATTCGTTATGCTTTAGAGATATTTACTAAAATATTTACTGGTGAAGTGATATGTTGTCTGGGATTATCTTCAAGGTAGCCTAGAGATAGCAGTTAAAGTTAGAGTGGGTTATAGAAGAAACAGCATTGGCTGTGGGTTAATAAATGTTGAACTGAGATAATAGGTACATGCGTATGTATTCTGTCTCAATTGGAAATATTATGTAATAACGTTTTAAAAATTATGCAGACATTAAATACTGTTTGTTGAAGAAGAATGAAAACAAGCTAAATATTCATATCTGGTAGACCTGACAAGCTCAATAAATAAAAGTAACCACATGGGATGTTCTGATGAAGGTAAAATTCTTAACCGAGCAGATTATATTGGGAAGTCATGTCCTACGACCTATATGATAGATTAATCTTTACCTTGTGCAAGGCCTATCTATTGTTTTTGTGCATCTAGGAAAACATATTCAAAATGTCAGAATGATCTCTTCTCCAGACCATGAGTGATAAACACTCCGGTACCAGGGCAGGATAACAACAACATTTCTCATTGTTATCTTTTACCTACATACTTCTGTAAACCATATATGTTAAATGTTAATTATCTTGCACCTACCAATGTAAAAGAAATATGTATCTCTCCATTTCACTTTTTATCCAATCCTAGAGATTTCCCCACTTTACTTTTTACTGCCTCCTTTATCTACATATGGATCAATGGATTTTAGGTAACCTTCCTTACATCTTCGCCTTTGATTCTAAACACATAAAATAAACTGTAAAACTGCTACTCCTTGGAGCATTTTCTCAATCCTTTGAGATTTTGCTTCCAGGTCTGGCCCTCATCCTTGCCTCAAATAAGCTCTTTAAACCTTTATTTAAGTTTGGAATTTCTTTTATGGACAAAGGTATTGGATGGATTACATTCCTTTTGGATGTTCTAAGGAGAATTCATTCCTTTGCCTTTTCTAGCTTCCAGAGGCCATTTCTATTTCTTGGCTCATGACCCCTTCCACCATCTTTAAAGCCAGCAGGATAGCATCTTCAAATGTTTCTCTGACTCTGACCCCTCTGCCTCCCTCTTATAAGGACCCTGATGATTACATTGGGCACAACTGGATAAACCAGACTACTATTCCAACCTCACAATCCTTAAATTAATCATATCCACAAAGCCCCTTTTCCCATGCAAGGTAATATAGTAATAGATTTCAGAGCTTAGGATGTGAATATCTTTTGGATAGGGGCATTATTCTATCAGATATATAGATATATAGCTTTCTAGAGATACATAAAAACCAGTAATACTGGATTCATCTGGAGAAAGAGACTATGTTACTGTTGGTCTGAGATAGGAAAGATATTAACTGTTTACTGTATAATATTTTGCACTTTGAATCTTGCACTCATGTATGCATATTTTAAAGCATTATGTTTAAAATAGTTGATCAAAAATAGTTGATCATTTAGACCAAATTTTAGGAAAATATCATTGTACCTGTCAAAGAAAATCAAGAGTAAAAAGTCAGTTTCAAAAAACGACTTTAATACAAAGAACATCCTTGTGAAGTTGGACATTAATTTTAAATATTCCTTAAATTCTGAATTTTTGGTAGCCTTTGTCTCCATTTATTTTAAGATGACTATAGCCTGCTTTAAGCATGGATGTACATTTAGAAAATATAGTCATGAGCTTAAAAATAATGATCATGAGGTTAAGACATACATCTGCACTAGATTATTTATTAAGTTTAATTATTGTTCTTTGAAATATGAAAAAAGGAAAAGTTGAGTAACAATAGTCAGGAGTTTATTATGGTCTATTCTGGTTACCTCCTTCACTCTCAGGTATCACAAAGTGGTTGGTACAGTAGTGTAGGAAAGCAGAAATGTGCTTTTATCTGTGGCTAAGAGAACAAAAGTGTCACAACAGCTACTCTGTTCCACAAAGATGGATACCACATGTGCAACCAGTCAGGGCAGTTGAAGAGAGAATTTTAAAGGTTCACAAGTATAAAGAGAAGAGTCAGACCAAGCCTAAATAGGCATGAGCAGTAGTGAATGAACAGACAGCAATACTAATAAATGGCACATGCACAAGATTGGTTTGCTAAGTCCTACTAGAAAAATGACCAGAAGTCATGAACTTTATTTACCTCCTTTTAGTTCTTAGTACCTTTGCTTTTTACAGTGACCTAGAAATTGCAACAACCAAATCTCTTTTCCATTGTTTTATTCACACTTCCCTACATATGAAATATTGCAATGAAAACACCGATTTTAAAGTTTGCTCTATTTCTGTTTTTTATCATTAACATTCTGCAAAGCATGCCTCCGAAAACATAAAATGAGATGTTCAGATTCTAATTCTTACAGATAAATTAAAGCCAGGAAAAGGTAGTAGCTTTGATACCAAATTTGTGAATGAACAATATCATGTCTCAGTGTGAGACTGATATCTCAGTTGCAATTCCTTCTGCAAAATTTGTTCTTTAATCTTACTATTTCCCATGTTGTATGAAAGTATAAAAATTTATTCAAGTTTGTACTTATGACAATTTTGTATTCTATCCCATTTCTGAAGATAAACAAATCATGTTTACATGTTTTAAAAACTCACCAACACTTCTATGATTTTATAATATAGCACATACACAAAACTAAGTATTCAATTGAAAATATTTTCATACTAACTGTTTAATCCTATAAAATTTTTATGAACAGATGGGCTATTTCTCAGCAGTGCATAGTTATTCTTAATTGCTATATTTTTTTCCTACCCCTTATTAGTAAATTCAAACTATAAGGAATTTTCCCCTAGAGAGAAGGAAATGGAAGATAATATTTCAAGTCCTTCTTATGTGCCGGCACCATTTTTCTATGTATGTCATCTAATTCTCATGAAAACCTTGTTATAGATGGTGTCATCTTCAGTTTACAAATGAGCAACACAAAACACAACAATTAACTAATTTCTTTAAGAGTGGTAATTAAGCTGGTGATTTAAATGAAACTAACAGATTCCAAATCCACATATGCTATGTCCCCTACACAACATAATCATTCCCAAACTACTTCCCTGTGGAAGTAGAAATGTATCTAAAAGAATAGGAAGACAATAACAGTTTTCAATCCTGATATCACTGCTACATTACAATTATAACCATGATTTAAATTATATAAAGAGTAAGAATGATAGCATATGATGATCTAAACATAGACTGAAATTTGACGGCAGATGGCTAAGGTTGAAAAGTTCAGTAAACTGATGTATTCTCTAGAGTTTCTTGTTTAAAGGGGCAGAAATTGCTGACTTCCACTAGGGTCCACATGCTGTTGATGAAGTCTTATCCCTTAAAGACGTTATTTGGGTTCATTCCTCTTATTTGTGTGGGAGATTTTCAGCCAATCAAGAACCACACTTTCCCTAAGGAATGAGCATCATCTTTAAGATGATTCACAGCATACTAAAAACATTTTAATTAACACTTCATTATTACTTCTATTTTGTTTCAATGATTAGCTTTTACAGCTTCCTTTCCTGATGGTTTCTTATAGCCTTGGAGAGACTTGTACTCAAAGCCTCCTGAGAGAGGTAGGCTGGGAAAACCTCAGGCATTTCCCACAACCACTATGCCCAGAGTGCAGTGAATTTCGCAGCTGTAGAGCCTAATGTGTCTGCTGGCAAACAGGATTCAATATTCTACCCTTTCTCATCCCTTCTCTCCTGGCCCCAGGAATGCTGTGGAATTCCAAAAGTGTCTCATAACACTATTCAATTCTAAATCAGTCTTCATAAATCTCTTTCATAGCTTCATCTTTCATCGACAATTTGTGATTGCCCTTTCAAAGCCTTTTGACAAATTTCTTTCTCATAGCTGTCCTTGTACAGCAATTCTCACTGACAATGAGATGAAGTCTACTGAATCTTTGAATGCCAGCCCTTTCACCACGTTCTTATGTCATTAGAAACTCATCTTCCCAGCACACATTCTCTGTGGGTGGGCAAAGGAAATTAAGATTTCCAAGTGGTATGAGTTGTATGTGAAAGTGATATGCATGTTTACTTAAATTGTATTTTTGTCCAAGCAAGGTTTTCATAAAAACTAAGATCTGCCTTGCATTTGGAAGAGGTAGTCAATTTATTAATTAATTATACTAAACAATTTGTGAATAACAATAGGTAAACCAGAACTTGAGAGAACACACCTTCCAAGCATTATCTAGTAAGTAGGGGTTATTTATCACTGATTGCTATCATTTAAGCAGCCTGAAACCTGTATCATCCCTGCAGATGCTTTTGTTTAAGAAATGTAGGGAAGGAGAAGATAAAGTGAGATGAGGTTCAGCCAAGCCCCAAGGTTTGGTTCTCACCACTGCAAATAGTGCTAATCAGCTTTATTTCCCAGTCAAGTTCTTACAGAGAGAATGAAGCTAGATAACCCAGGATGACAGAGTTGACTTTTATACTGTTTTAAAATCTATCTTGGACTAACTCTCATTTTCTTCCTCATCTCATGTTGATTCTACCATTACCGTGATTCAACAAGATTCATGATACTGTGGTCTTTTGGGTGGTTATAATGATAATAACTGTTAATATTAAACATTTTTATATAAATATTTATGTGAGCCTCACAGTAACCCAACTGAAATTTTAATCATCACTGCTTTACAGATGATGAACCAAGGCTTATAGAAGGTAGGTGTCTGAACTAAAGGCATTTCACAATTAAGTATAGTCCAATTCAAGTCCCCTCCACCTTTTTCATTATTATTATTATTATTATTCCAAAGCTCTCTGCTGCTTCTACTATGCCATGCTAACTTTCCTTGATAGACAAAGGTGATCCACTCGAGGATATTTTTTTTGACCACAGAATAAGTTTTGATTCTGAATGGGAATCTCTACTTAAAATATACATAGTTCAATAGCTCCTAAATATGGTAATAATGTTTTACTATATGCTAGTGTCCTTGACTAATGTTAATTTTAAAACTTCTGTTCAAAATATTTAAATATTCTCCAATCTCTCTATGAATCAGAGAGTTAAGTTTTTTTAAGCCTGTGGTATCTACAACGGAGTCTGCTATATTTGTTTTGAAGACTCCTAATTCCTGAGGAGAATGACTATAGCAGAAAAATAGCCTAATTTTCTCAAAGAACTTGTTCACTGAGACATTAGGAAAACCTCACATAAAAGCCAAGGGAAGAAAATAAATTTGAAACTTAATTGTGATACTCCTTAAAAACCTTACTGACTCAAAATCAACATAAGAAAATTATACTCTAGAAGACAAAACAAGGACTATGATATTACTGTGTTGTTAGGGAAATGGAACAAACATTTATTGAACATATAAACAGACACTCAAAATTAGTACAGATATTCACAACCCTACCAGATGGGGTTATACCCAATTTCAAAGGAACTGAAGAGCTGCCAATGGTCTTAATAAATTGTTAATGGCAGATCTCTAATTGACGCATAGGCCTAACAGATTAAAAAGTCTATACACATTTTATTGAGTGCCTTCAACCACTGTGCAAACACTGTTTTCCTCAAATATTGTTTTACACTCTGCAAGTAAAAATAAACAATTTCCACAAAGATAAGGTTTTTCTTTAATGGCTCCCCTTTCTTTCGGCAGGTCTCTGGCTACCATCACCACCTCCGTACCCTTCCCTTTCCTTCCTGATGTCTACTGACATCATCAGTAAAGTGATTCTTTTGGATATGGTATCCTCAGTTTATTATTAGAGTTCTAGTTCCAATAAAATTTATCTTCCCAGCACCTTAGCCCACTGAAAATTTGCTCAAGCCAGGTGACAGTTGAATGAGGATATTTTATGTACCACAACAGTCCAAGTGGACAATTTATTTTCCCTAAATTAAGTTATAACCATATATTCTTCTAGAGAAGGGGCAGTGCTATTTCAGCCTCTCCTTCACAAACACAGGTATCCTGAATTCAAAAGCCATGGAAGCAGGACCTGGGTTAGTAGGTTTCCCACGTTACTGTTTTCCAAAAGTATAACTGGGTCATAGTCATGTTGGAGGGTGAGTGATTTTTCTATTTTTTTGTTTCACTATAGAGGGACAAGATAAAGTTACACATATTTGGGTATAAATCCCAGCTTCAGCACTTATCAGCCAGGTGACTGATATAGGCATTAACTCTCCCCCAACACATACCTCTTTTTCTGAAATCCTATTTTGCTTTCATCTGTAGAATGAAAAGATCACCTACTTTGAGTTGAAGTTTAAGCAAGGTCATGTATATAAAGCTCTTAGTGCAACACCTGATCCACAGAAAATGTTCAGAAAATGTCCAGTTTTCATATCTGAGTTTGAAAATGAATATTCTGGCCATTTGCTGACAAAATATATCATACTACCCTATTTTCACGATGCCTATCCTACGCATTGAAGGGCATTTATTTAAAATGATTAGTTAACTTTAAAAATGAGTAACTGTTTTTTTCCACTAACCAAGATGATTTAAGTTAAGATTCAGCAGTGGAAAGTGGGAGAGGAGACAATGCAGGCTTGTGACAAGGGAAGTGAAGGGATTAATTGTAGTGGCAATCAAAATGACTTAAGCAGTTACAGAATCAATAAATAGTCTCTTGCCTGAGCAAATATCCTCTAACTGAAAGATACTTGTATATCTGCAGATTATATTAAGCCATCGTGGATTTCAAAATTGATCGAAGATCTTAAAAACAGACTAATCATTCGAGTGCTGTTATTTTAGTGTGAAACTTTACATATGCATCATAATGGAAAAATCCATGTTTGGTTATAATATAATTAAAAATGTTAAGAGACATCCATGCTCTTTTACAAGCAAAAGAGTAGCTATCAGCATATGTACATCAGCAAGGATATAGCAAACAAAGCATCATATGCAATGAGCTGTAAATGCTATTCCTCAGAACATACGTTTGCCATTTTTCTAGTCTCTAATAATGGAAATCGGTGAAGTAATTAAAACCTGTAAGTTCTCCTGATGAGTTTTATGCATTAGGGAGGAAGGAAAAAATTATATCTCCTGCAATGATAACTAGCAAACAAGTCTTCTTAGTGTCAATGGATAAGTAATGGACCAGAGGAGACATGAGGAGACATGAAAAACTGGAGCTTCTTGAGTTCACTACTCAAGCCCACAAACAAGGATTTCAGCAGACTTCTCATGTTCTGGGTCACACCAGTGCCCAAAAAGCACCTGCAGATGAAATGACATCGTGAAACCACATATGACTATGATAAATCCACATAGCTAAAATTTAGGGGTTAGAACTATGTTCTAGAAAGTGCTGATATTTCTGGTTGCCAAGAACTTTCTTCTTCATAATCCAAGACCAGATTAAGTGAACTAATCTGGAGCTTTTTTGTAAATACCCAGGCCAGAGGAAGATCAATTAAGACTTTAGTCTAAAAAACTAGGACTCTGCCATGGTCTCTAATAATTATGCAGTGATTACCTCTACAGCAGAGAATATGCTATTGCCAGAAACATAAGCCAAGATAATGGTGCCTGATCCTGGTTCAAGCTTCAGTTACATCATGTATCCACCCTTCACAAATCTTCGCCTTGGCAAATACGGGTAAGCGGAGTTGGCATCAAGAATTAGCTTTAGGCAAATCTGTGAAGTTCAGGCACTCTCAACCCTCTTTCCATCATCATCTTTTACTTTTATTTTCCATAACCCCCTGCAGAGCTTTAATAAGCTTCTGATTCCCTTTCTATGTACTCAAGAAAAATCTCACTCCCCTGGGATTTATTCTGTTAGCAATGGGGTAAACTGGTTTAATCAACAACTTGTTTCTAGGTACTTAATATGTTCTGAGCCCATAGGAAGCACTAGGAATACCATTGTTAAGACCTCATATCTACTGTTGTGACTTTAACAGTATGGAGGAGAAGAGACATGTGAAGCGATGAACAGTGTACAAGAAAAAATTACCATGAGTCATTCCCCATGTGCAAAAGGGCTTAGAGAAGTAAGAGATCAGTATGAAACTGCCAAGTAAAATGATTTTTGGAGAAGACTAGAATTGAACTTTGAAGTAGGAGGAAAATAATGTGATATGTGGGGAAAGCATTGCACATAGAAAACAAATCATGATAAAAATAAAATGAAAGCTAGTGAATTTAATATTATTCTGCTTAAATGAAAACATGACTTTTTGTTGAGGTTTCATTTCTTCAACTCACACAGACACTAAATGGCTAGTACAATATTTGGAGGATGAAAGATCTTGGAAATCCTTGAATTCATACCTTGTTCAAGGTTGTCCAACCTGCCACACACTCACCATACCCCTGCACACATGGACAAGCCTTGAATTGCTCCAAAACCAGAACCCACTTTGGAATTTCTCAGCTGGACCCCACAGAAATTGACATGTCTCTTTAGGATTAGACATGGTTCTAATCCTATTTGCTTTTATTGCTTTACCAGGACAGAGTGCTTTCTCTCTTATTCAACACACAGTTTTGTTTTGTATGTTTTGTTAAAAATACATACCCAGAGAGAGTAAAAAAAAAAAAAATAGATCACTGACTAAAATGACATCTAGTCATTACCTGCAAAAATATTAATACCTTGCTATGTACTATCTATGTTTATATGACGCTAAAACAATGAGTTGAAAAGTGAAAATTTTAGTCAAAATATGTTTTGGCAGCAGGTAGGGCAAAAAAATTAAAAATCCACTTGCTTTTCTGAATTTGGAACCAATTCAGAGGTTGGTTTATTTTTAAAGCTGAATTTGATCAAATGGGTATGTGTATGAAAACTCTTTCCATATGGAACTACTTGCAGGACTAAAGAACAGCTTTATTCTAGGGAGTTTGGTAAAATGCAGGTTCCAATTCAGTAGATGTGGGGTGGGGCTTGAGAGTCTGCATCTTTAACAAGCTTCCCAGTGGTGTGAATGTTTCTAGTTCATGAGCCGTGCCTGACGCAGCAAGGCTGTACAACATAAGACAGTTTGAAATATTTATACTGATATTCACTTGCATGCTGTTTTATATTTCAAAGTGGATAGGCTTTACGATTATAAAATTATAACAATGAATATTCTTTGTCAAAGTACACCTCCTTTAAAATATTTCTACTGCATTCAGGGTATGAGAGAAGCAGAGAGATCCCCTAAGCAGGCAGTAGCAGAACGGAGACATCTTGCAGGTACCTTTAGGCCCAATACAATTTGAGTCCACTCACTTGCTGAACTCTAGAAAGTACTAAAGTAAACACTACAAAAGATTTCACTACTGTCTCCCACGAGAATGTAAACTCCATGAAAGCAGAAACTTTATTTTTTGTGCCATTTTCCTCAGCACAGAAATCGCAGCTTAGTATATAGTAGGCACTGAATGTTTGATGAACAGTTGACTGAATGAATAAATGGAAGGAAAAATTAATAATGCCTTTCATTCTACTAATATTTCTTCCATGCTAGTAATTCTTAGTCTGGCCCTTCTCTATAAGATTGTATTCAAATCCAATCTTTCAAATAACATCTTTTGCAATGGAAGAAGCTCAGGTCTCTTCAAGGGCTGCAAATCAGTGACGTCCTCTCCACATATCTATAAGGCAAACAGAAAACTAAAACATAACCTAGAATCTGTTTTTTTATGAATACCTCAGCACATTGCCCTTAGCCAGACTCGCAGCTCAATTTTCCTAATATTTTTAATTAAATTAAGTTATAAAAGTGCCAAGGTAGGTAAAAGCAAATTTAATTTATCATGGAATTCAGGATTCACACATATCCACTACTGAGTGCAACTGTTTTGCTTCTACCTCCCCTACTATCTATCACTTGTCATGGTTAGTGTTAACAGTGGTAGGATACAGTATTCCTAGTTGGGGGAAAAGAAAGGAAACTTTTTAATAATTCTATCAAATCATGTTTACAGAAGGAATCTAAAATCAATGAAGTTAAAATCTAATTTTAATCCATTCTTTATGGCTCACAAATTATTTACCAAGAATATTAATTACAAAAAAAATTAAGAGGATAGAAACATGTTTAAATTTGTCTATATTTTTAAAGTGCTAATTTCATAACAAGAAAAATTTTCACTACAGCTCTGCCTATTATTGCTTATTATTATTGTTATGAAATTTTAGAAACAAAACTTGGATGATTGTGTCTTTTCATGATTCCAATCTTGCTGTCTTTTCTTTTAGTTTTTGGCTACCAAGTGTCCTGTACAAGACAATCCAGGTGGTGTCCAGTCTGGCCTAGTTCAAGCTTCATAGACAATCATATTATATTTGGTCCCATTCATTCCTTCAGTATATAAAAACACAAATTGTTTTGCACTAAACTTTTTTTCTTCTTGCCACAACTCTAACCCAACAATAAACCCATTTTTCCATTTTGAAATACTTAGCCATCTTTAAAGAGATATTTTTCATTGCTCCTCACTCCATATTTCTCGTTAGCAGAAATAAAATCTGTAAACAGATTTGAAAATTTCTATCAATGGTCATGTCTGACCCAGGAGAAAGCAGAAATGAAACATACAGAATAGTATACATGTTTCATTTCTCCCAAGTTAAGATGTCTTCTTAATAGTATAACATGATATTGGTAAAAGCAGTAACACATCTTGGTTAAGAACATGAGTTGTGTAAACAAACAAACAAAAAACTCATAAACACAGACAATAGTATGTTGGTTACCAGAAGAAGGGAGGTAGAGGCCAGAAGAAGAGGATAAAGAGAGTCAAATATACGGTAATGGAAAAGGTATAGAGACGTGAACACACAATACAATATACAGAAGATATATTATAGAATTATATACTTGAAACACATATATTTTTTATTATTATATTATTTATATTTATATTAAAGCACCTGGTCTTCCTAGGTGGTTTCCCATCCAAGTACTAACCAGGCCTGACCCTGCTTAGCTTCCGAGATCAGACATTGGGCTTGTTCAGGGTGGCATGGCCGTAGACCATGGACTGTGGCTCCACTGGGGCATGAACCCAGGATCTTCTGTGTGTAAAGCAGACATGCTAACCGCTACACTATGGAACCACATCCATAAACATATTCTTATTAACCAATGTCACTCCAATAAACTTAATAACAATTTTTTAAAAGTATGAATTATGGTATCAGACAGATATGAAACACTTCGGTTCAAATTATTAACCACTCATGTGTCCTTGAGTTACCACTTTATCGTCTCCTCCCAGTCTCAGCTTCCTCACATTTTAATGTGAGAGACACCGCCCTCAATGGTTGCTGTGAAATTCAAATGTGATAGTACCCATAGAGCACTCTGCTCTGTGCCTAGTACGTAATGGGAGTAAGTGCTCAATGAATTTTAGCTAATTTTAGGAATATAGTACAAGAATTCTACAAAAACAAGACAAACCAGCAAAGTAGTCATAAAATATTAAACAAGACATCAAACCAGTAAGTGCTGATAAGTGAGATGCTAGTGCTATTTGTTAACACAAAGTTCTGGTGTGATAACCATTACTGTCTTATTTAAAAGAAAAATGTTGGCTTCTATATATATTAAAATCACAATTCCAATTTCAAGGAAGAAATGCATCTCAACATAGGCACTTAGAGTTTATTAATAATGTTGACTTCCAGCTGCCCGTGTTTTTTATGTGTTCAAAATGTTGAGGCTTCTCATTGGTTGGTGAGTAGCCATGAGGCTTAGTGAGGGAACAGATACAGGGCCCATTTTCTAAGGAGACAGCAGTGAATTGGCTTTGGGCAGGTACAGTGGTTGACTGTGACCAAAGAACTCCAAGATTACTGAACCACATGTCATTTGCATGACTGCTCTTATACATATGAGATATATAAGGCCATATATCTCAGAAACTTCCCCTACATGAAACCACAGATAGCCAGCCCATCTGCCTGACCCTCTGACTGGATTGTTTATACATCAGTCAACATACTCAGCACGATCATACTGATTATCTGATAATTAAGTGTTAACCTGGACTGATGGGTCAATTAGTATAAATGCTCAGTGTGATAACCCCAACCAGATGTTAAAAGAAACTCCATAGGAGAAACTCTTGTGAGAGTTCTTTATCGTAATGCTGGAGAATACTATCAGATCACTTCATTCACTGACTAGGAAAGTGAGAGCCAGAGATGAGTGACCAGTTCAAGGTCACCCAGCTAGTAAATGGTATAGCTGGGATGATACCTTGGTTCCTGGTTTCTAGTCTCAGAGAAGTATCCTCCTCACCTGACACCACATCCTCTATGTATCAAATAAAATATATATATTTTTCTTATTAAGTAAAATATATACCATTTTAGTAAACTATATCTAACATAGAACTGTGTAATGATGCAAAAGAAAAAACTGCAACTACTTAATCATGAATATTAAAATTCTTTCAGCCTTATTAAGATATAATTGACAAATAAAATTGTAAGATATTTAAAGTGTACATTGTGTTAATTTGAAATATGTATACATTGTGAAAAGATTCTTCCCATCTAGTTAACACCTCTCTCTCCCCCTCCCTCCCCTCTCCTCTCTCTCTCTCTTTCTATACACACACACACACACACACACACACACACACACGTGTATATATGTGTGTGTATATATGTAATGAGAACATTTAAATTCTACAATCTTAGAAATTTTCAATTATACAATACAGTGTTATCAACTATGGTTACCATGTTACACATTAGATCTTCAGAACTGATTCATACTGATTCATATTAGAGCTGAAAGTTTATATCCTTTTACTAACTTCCTACTTCCCCCTCACCCAACCACTTTTCTGTTTTCTGTTTCTATGACATTTTTTTTAGATTCCACATATGTGATACCATGTAGCATTTGTCTCTCTTTATCTGGCTAATTTCACCTAGCATGATGTCCTCAAGGTTCATCTGTGTGGTCATAAATGGCAGGATTTCCTTCTTTCTCATATCTGAAAAATATTCCATTATTTATATCCAACTTTATCCATTGTGTGTGTGTGTTTATATATATATATATTTATCTCTAACTTTATCCATTCATCCATTGACTGATTAGGTTGTTTCCATATCTTGGCTATTGTGAATAATGCTGCAATTAACATGGAAGTGAAGATATCTTTTCAATATCCTGTTTTATTTCTCTTGGATCTATACCTGCAAGTGGGATAGCGGATCAAATGATAGTTCTATTTTCAATTTTTTGAGGAACCTTCATAATGTGTTCCATATCAGCTGAACCAATTTGCATTCCCACCAACAGTGCACAAGGGTTCCCTTTCCTTCACATCCTCACCAACCCTTGTTATTTCATGTTTTTTGTTTTTGTGGGGGCGGGGGTTTGATAAGAGTCATTCTAACAGGTGTGAGCACTATCTCACTGTGGTTTTGATTTGCATTCCCCTGATGATCAATAATGTTGAGCGTCTTTTCATATATCTGTTGACTATCTGTATGTCTTCTTTGGAGAGATGTTCATTCAGATCTTCTGCCCATTCTTTAATTACATTATCTGTTTAGCTATTGAGTTGTATGAGTTATATATATATTGGATATTAACTCCTTTTCAGATCTATGATTTTCAAATATTGTCTTCCACTCAGTAGTTGGCTTTTTAATTTTGCTGATAGTTTCCTTCATGGTGCAGCTTCGAGGTAGAACACAAATAAGTAAATAGGTCCCACTTATTAGTTTTTATTTTTGCTGCTTCTGCTTTTGGTGTCAAATTCAAAAAATCATCTTCAAGATCTACACCAAGAAATTTACCACCTATGATGTCTTCTAGGAGTTTTATGGTTTCAGGTCTTACATTCAAGTCTTTAGTCCATTTTGAGTTAATTTTTGTGTATGGTGTAAGATAGTTACCAAGTTTCATTTCTTTGCATGTGGCTGTCGAGTTTTCCCAACACCATTTACTGAAGAGACTATCCTTTTCCCATTGTATATTCTTGTATTCTCTATCATAAATTAATTGACCATATATGCATGGGTTTATTTCTGAGCTCTTTATTGTGTTCCATTAGTCTATACATCTGTTTCTATATCAATATCATGCTGTTTTAATAACAATATCTTTGTAATGTAGTTTGAAATCAGAGAATGTGATGCCTCTAGCTTTATTTTTCTTTCCCATAATTGCTTTGGCTATTCAGGGTTATTGTGGTTTCAAACAAATTTTAAAATTCTTTGTTCTATTTCTGTGAAAAATTCCATTGGAGTTTTGATAGGGATTGCATTGAATCTGTAGAGTGCTTTAGGACTCTACAGATTCAATGCAATCCCTATCAAATGTATGGACATTTTAACAATACTGAATCTTTCAATCCATGAGCACAAAGCATTTTTCCATTCATGAGTGTACTCTTTAATTTCTTTTATTAATGTCTTCTAGTGTTTAATATACAGTTCTTTCATCTCCTGGTTAAATTTATTTCTAGGTATTTTATTCTTTTTGATGTAATTGAAAATGAGATAGTTTTCTTTATTTCTCTTTCTGATAGTTCATTGTTAGTATATAGAAATACAACAGATTTATGTATGTTGGTTTTGTATCCTGCAACTTTACTGAATTCATTTATTAGTTCTCACAGTTTTTTGATGGAGTCATTAGAGTCTTCTATATATAATATGTCATCGGCAAATTATTCCTCTACTGACTATTCAGACCAACTAATTCTATTTTTAATTCTCTCAATCACTGAAATAAGTGGTGTCTCAAAACAGCCTAATAAAAGTGGCCTCCCCAAGTCCACATTCTTAAAATATCTGTATTATATGTATACAGCATTTCTAGGGAAAGATGTTATTATTAATTAAAGCAGTGTATTTCTTTTCTAAAAACTGGTAATCCACACATCAGTTGAATCTTGATTCTCTTCTTTAATCTCCAAAACAATACTCCGCTTATTACAAGGTTATTGATTTTTTTAAAAATGCTATAGAGAAGATGGAGGAGGCCATTTACATTGTTGAGGATACAGTTTTTATACGAAAGATTGTGAGTAGATGTGTTCCTTATCTTCTCATATCCATATAAAAATATACATAAAAGGTATCAGAGACCATTATACTAAATTTTTTGATGCAGAGATTGTGAATGGCTTCAATACAAGGGTGACATGCATATATATTGGAAGTATGTTTAGAGACAATTCTCCACGAATCTCTCACATATCTGCACATCTTATGACAGAAGTGCTGACTACTACCCTTTGTTCCAAACTATCATTTCAAGGATGTCTGTATAGCGAACAGCCTTGGAAGATAGTAATAATACCTCCCTTTAGAGCAACGGTCCTCTATCAAGTATGATTTTTTCTTCCTCAGGGGACATTTGTCAATGTCTAGAGACATTTTTGATTGTCATAACTGAGGGTGCTACTGGTATCTAGTGGGCAAAGGCCAGAGAGCTACTGAATAAACCTACAATGCACAGGAAAGCCCCCTACAACAAAGAATAATCTGGCCCCAGATGTTGATAATGCTGAGGTTCAGAAACCATGCTTTAGACCAAGGGGAAGACATGCTTGCTGCCCATTATAAAATATTCTGGTTTCCTAAGCTCAGGGTTCATCTCCTGTAATGCATCCTACTGTCTGTGCAGGTGTGATATGAAAATAAAAGAGATATGGACATATGCAGATAGATAGATGGAGAAAGATAATATTGTTTTTTTGGGAATAGTAAAAGAGCAAATGGCACAGGTTGGCTCTGAATGTACAGAGTTTAGAATCAAGAGCAAAAATTTCTGTGTCATGCACACATTTAAAATAATAATAATGGCACCAAAATCAAAGGGAAAAGGATATAAGATAAAATAGTTTCCGTGAATCACCTTCATTAGATCAACGTCAGGTAAATCTCAAAATTATATTTCTGCAGCCCTTTCCCTGCTCCCCCACCACTGTCCCTCCCCTCCCTAATCTCCTGATTCAGAATCTCTGGGTCCACAGGTTCAGAAATCAGCACTTTCAACAAGCTCCCCAGATACCCTCAGCCTTACAATTTCTGAAAACCAATAGAATTACTCTCAGTTTAATAAGTACAGTATGTTGAAATCATCTAGTCAGAATCTTAATTGTTTTCCCTCCTTGCTGCATCATCCATTCTTATTCTAAGTCCACTCAACCTCTTCTATCTCTCCTGTGTAAAGGAAGAGGTCTCCCCACTTTTTGCCAAGGTGTTCTTAACCCCCACTTCTTCATTATCAGTACTTCCCTTTCTCCTTCTTTAGTCTACAACTTTTGTCAACATAAAGAGCCACCGAATAATATTTTTGTGAACCTGAAGATAGGTTGAATTCACTTTTCAGGTTGTTTTAAATTATAGGCTAAAGTGGCAAGATAAAAGTCGAATGCAGGATAAAGTAAGAAAAAAAATGTTTTAACATCAACTCTTACATGCACAGCTGGTTCCTTGATAAGTTTCAGTCTACAGTGGTCCTTCTACAAAAGGGAAAAAGAGAACACACTGGCAGAGATAAAAACTGCCTCACGAACAAGCAACCGTCTTCAGTTTAAACTGTGAAGTTAGGTACCAAAGAAGAATGTTTACTGAAGAAAGCTGTGGTTCAGGGTTCATTCGCTTTGATTCTTCTGAGTGCCCATGGTTACAACTGTTAGGGAGGTTTCGTAATAATAAAAGACCTACTTCTAAGGCCTACTTATCTTTGCAGTATTCAGTAATTTTTACTACTATTCGATTGATTGTTATATCATTTTGTCACCATTGGGGCCTATCGGAGTTCGGTTATGTAGCTGGTTTAGGCCAGCAACTTTTATGGCCTTCATGCTCTAGGATTTGGGGTAATTTATAACCCTAAAAGGGAGGTATTTCTGGGAGGTACTTAAGGAAGGTCTTCGAGGGAAGTTTCTGTAATTACAGAGCTGGGCCCCTATTCCTTTGTTTCCCTGTTGCTTATGTCTGAGTAGCTACCTAACAATTTTATAACCATAAAAGAAGATTCCTTTCTATTAATTTTACTAACCATTTAAAATGCTTCTCGTTTAAATTTATTCTCATTTGTTTTGAGGTTCTTTTTGTTTTTTTGTTTTTTGGTAATCATATTTAAGTATAACTTTTGGCATTTTAGTACTAAAATGGTGGTTGTTATATTTTTAAATGTAATGTTCTTCAGGAAACTAATTAAAGGTGATGTCCATCAGACCTAGTACTTATTACTACTCAGTGCACCTCCCAATTTGTAAATGTTTACTGACCTTTTCAGTCAATTTTTTTTACTACTCAGTGTAGAATAGCAGTGCTTTGTCTGAGCAACTGGTTTGTTTTCATCCTATAAACATTGACTCAATAATTCATCATATTGTCTTCCCTACCTTGATTTTCTAAAGGCTCATAGCTAAATCTATGGCCCACTTCTAGTTCATGTAAAGGAAACCTCACTCACACAAACTGTGAACTAACCTCACTCATATGTTATGATGTTATTTTTTCATGTTTATTTTCTCTTTTGCTCAATTTGCTTACTCGGTTGTATCATGTATTCTTTCAGAATGGCTTAAATAATTTTTGGAATCAAGAAAAATATAAACAAATAAATTAGATTCAAGCATTACAAGAGTTCCCACTGAAACAAAATTTTGCCTCGTTATGCTTACCTCCTCCTGGTTGACAAACATTATTCTTAAAAATGTCCCTTAGTGAATACTTAGTAACCACTCACCAAGGCATCCACATTGTTTGTCCATAAAGATAAACTTGAAATCACCATTAGCTCCCGTTAGTAGCCCATGTACACAAAGTGTGTCACCAGAAGCTAATCAGAAATCTTTCTTTTTTCCATCTGCTACTTGTTGCCTAGTCAACACTGGGAAGTATTCCTAGGAAAGCCCTAGAGCTACAAACTTCTCCTTCCTTTCTTTTACTTGCAGCATCAGCAATTAGGAAGGCACAAAACAAAAGTAAACAAACAAAATCCCACCATAGAAGCCTCCTTTGGAGCAGTGGTTACTGTTTCCCTACTCTTGGCTGCTTAGTGGTACTTGGCATTATTTGCCTCTTAGTTTCTTTATATTTGCACAGAAAAAAAACCCGGCTTGGTCTCAATCCTATTTATTTGGCTTTCTGTTCTTGATAAAGCAATATATTTTAAAAGGGTCTGTGCTCTTAGCTTAATATTATTCATTTAAGAGTATTTCAACCTAGATACAAACCCCAAATATGGGGAGGTATGTGCACTGATGATTTCACGAGTACAAATTAGTGCATCCTTCGGATCAGCAGTTCCCCCACCAACATTTGACTGCAGGACTGTGACTTTCACCCGGGCTGCTAAGGAACAAGTGTCTGCAGTGACGCAGGAGGCAGAGCAGGAAGCGCCAGCTAAGTGTATTTGGTGACTCATATCCATTTGCTCTCCAGCTCACTTGCAGTTTGCTCATTAGCATCAGTGCTGGGGGCTAATGGATACTCAGTAGGAAGTAATTTTTCTTTGTGAATGTCTGGTGGAACATGGAAATGAAAACCCAGTGAGGACTCTCTTCCTGACAAAGCTTTCCAAGGCCAACAGATTGTGTTTTAAAAGGTCTGGTTACAAGGTTCAGTGGTGAATTTGGTGTTCTTAGGACTGATTATCTTTTCCTAACACAGGCTTTCAATCACAAAAACATAGCACAAAAATAAGCAAAGCAAAGTCAGAGGTTCTATTTATTTTTATTGTCTGTTTGTTTCTTTTAAATTATTAGAGGAAAATTTTTAACTATTACGCGTTAATTATGTTTCCAAGCACCCAGTGGTGTGTTCATCAATGTTTGACAACTGCCTCTGGGGTAAAAGAAAAGGCCCTGATTTCCACTGTTTCCTGATTTCCGTGATGTAAATACTCTCACCATAGCTAATTTCAAGCTACGACATGAGTCACTGAATGCAGAAGGAAGAAAAATTGCAAACATTTAGTGCTCTTGTGAGCTGGTAAGCATCAGCTCCAACACCACTGGACCTTTAAACACAAATGGGGGTTCATCTTCACATAGAATGAAAACTCATCATCCTTTTTCACATAGGTATCCCCAAAAATCAAAGTATGGTTCTATTTGGCTAAAGCCTATACATACATATATATATATATTTGTATAATTTATATATATATATACACATATATATATATATAAATTATACAAATATATATATATGTATAATTTTTTCAAATCTCTATTTTTTTATTCTCATTCCTGACTCATTCAGCTCTCTTGGGTCCCTCTAGTTGTCCTAAGAATAATGTGTAATAGGTTATAGAAATGGCCAATTCACCGAAAATAAAAACTGAGTGTCCTCTGACATTAGGAAGGTTTCTAAAATTATTTTTTGCACAGTAAGACTCTAGCACCATGACACCAATGACACACTAACTATATGGAGTAGCTTACTGTCTGCATTACAAGCTTTTTTTAGATTTTCACTTATGTATCCAAATGTTTAATGTTTTTGGTGGAGATTATTTGGTGGGAAGTTATATGAGGAAAT
The DNA here is from genome assembly GCF_902729225.1 of Pteropus medius. NCBI lineage: Eukaryota > Metazoa > Chordata > Mammalia > Chiroptera > Pteropodidae > Pteropus > Pteropus medius. Next base: position 13,785,928 of record NW_024354500.1, read on the forward strand.
GATATAATTATGGGAATAAAGGAAGAAATTCTATATCTTTATCTACCTTTGGAAAGTGAAGTGAAAATATTGCTACTTAGATGAATAAAATCTGACACCTGATCAATTTAATGTCACGGTTGTTGATCTATTGTGTAAAAACAAGATGGGCTACAGGTGAAATACTACCAAAATATTCTACATTAAAACGCCAGACAACTAAGAAAAATAGGTTGTGAATCAGTCTGGCAGCATGTTCCTCAAGGCCCAGAACACTAGGTTAAAGCATGGGCCCTGGAGCCAGACTGCTAGGTTTGAAGGATGGCTCTCCTACTGGCTAGCTGCATGACCTCAGGCAAGTTGCTCATCCTCTCTGTGGCAGTTTCCTCCACTGATAAGCAGTAATAATAAGAATACCTAACTCACTGCGTTTATAAGGATTAAATCTGTCAATATTTAAAATGCCTGTGAAGACATTTTATAAGTAACAATAAGTGTTTGCTAAATAAACATAAGGGGGAATTTTCAAAGACTAAGAAAAACAAATGGATTAGGGATCTAATCTAAACCTTTCAAGGAAATTGATTTAAAAAAGTTAAATGCAATTTAGTCTAATGAATTACATGACCACTCAATATTCCTCCTGCTCTCCTGGCCATGCAAATTAATGCTTATGCAGCACACTGGACTGCAAGAAAAACATTTGACAGTCTAGGAGAAAGAAGCTATTTCTTTCTATTTCAACCAACCTTAAGAAATTTCTCAAATGTGAACATTCAGGTAGTCTAAACGGTACCATTCTGATGATCACGAAGACATTATAAACTGTAAAACATCCCCACCTCCACAGTGCTTAATGGCAGTGAGCAGTGACAGAGGTGGAGGGAACGCATGGATTAAGGCTCTAAGGAGTTCCGAGGTATTACTAATCATATCTGAAATGTCACTATAAGTATTTCCTGTCAAATATCAGAGTCCTTGAGTGGAATTTAAGTCAAGGATTATTTCTACTCTGTGATATCTAGGTGATGATAATGAAGTGTTTCAGTGTTGGTATTGCACATTGGTGCACTAAAAGAAGAAACAGGCCTAAGTCTTCCATGGTGTTTGTACTTTCTAATCCTCACCTGCCTTATTTTGGTTGCTCTTAATTTCCTCATACTGCTGATGTTCTCTTAAATTTCAGATCTTCTTTTTCCTAACCAAAAGATGGACCTTGTCTTTACCAAGTTTCACAGCAGCCTGTAAACTACAATTGCTGATACAATTTTTTAAAAATATGTATTGCTAATGTTGCAGTCAGAATTTTTTTCTCAGATAACACATTTTAGGAGGATACTTATAGAACTATATTCTCATAATGATTCTAATCATGGGCATTTCAGGCAGGTGGCAGACTAACAAAAGGAATAGTGGGAATCATTTTGGGCAAGGAAGCATTTCCAAAGAAAATATGTTTTCCAATTTCCTCTTGAACCACACACACTATATAAGTAGTCACTTTCTCTAACTGACAGGATTTTCTCCTATATTAAGACTCCCCAAAGTCTTAAACATTTCCCAAAGTTAATCTGGCTTTACCATTTACTTTTTTTACTATTTTATTTAGATTTTTTACGTTTATAAGAGTTAAACACATATGTTTTCAATTTACTCGCATCTTCTTAATTTTTAAATCTCTAATAGGCCAAATAAAAATGAGATAGCGGACTCAAGCTATATTCGAAAACAAAACAGAATTTATGCAAAATGGAGGAAACGGACACCCTTTACATTCTTTAGATAGATTTTATATATTTTAAATGTAACATTACCATACAAGCATCATTTTCATGATCATCACAAATAGTTGCTTCAGCATGAAATAATAATAACCACAAAATAGGGAAGTCATTATTCAAACACTCAAGATGTATCCTGTATCACATGTGTGTCATTTCATATGACCTCCCACCAACCAGAGGAATTTATTTAAGTTTTCCTAGCTGCAGACATTGATATTGCCTACTCATTATCTATTCCCACCTTTTTCCTTACTAGCAGAACTCACATTTTATTCAGGTTGTCAACACATTCAAAAATATTATGTTCTAGATCAGCGGTCTCCAATCTTTTTGGCACCAGGATATGGTACTCCTATAAGAATCTGAGGTGATGCTTGATGATCTGAGGTGGAGCTGAGGCGGTGATGCTAGCACTGGGGAACGGCTGCAAATACACATGGAGCTTCACTCGTTTGCCCACAGCTCACCTCCTGCTGTGTGTCCTGGTTCCTAACAGGGGTTGGGGACTCCTGTCCTAGATTCCCTTGTAGCTGTGAATAACTTTGTGTCACAGCTCTGTCCAATGAGATGGAAGTAGAAGTCACTTTGGTGAGACTAGTTTTTCTTATGAAAATTCATGCCCCTTTTGAATTCCATCCTTCCCTTCTTGCCGAGAATATGGATACTATGCTTGGTGGTGCACTCGTAAAGATGAAAACCATACACTAAAGACGATGGAGCAGACAATTAGAAGTAGCCCAGGATAATGACAACATGATGAAGCAGACACACAAGCTCTGAAATGCCTATTTTCTTCTCAATAAATGAGAAAAGTCAACCTCTTGTTTGTTCAAGCCATTGCAGTCAGAGTTCTGTTACATGTAGCCAAACACAATCACTTCTTTACCCCTTTTAATATATAAGAAAATACAAGCTTCAGGAATTCTGGTCTAAGATGGTGACCTAGGAGGCTCCTGAACTCACCTCCTCCCACAGGCGCATGGAATCCACAGCTACTCATGAAACAATTCCCCCTAAAAGAAATCCAGAAACCAGCTAAGTGACTCCTATGCATTGGGTGAACAGGAAAAACCCCACATCAAAATGGGTGGGAAAGGTTCAGACACACTGTTGCCATAAAGCCCACCCCTGGCACAGTAACATGCAATTGAGAGGGACTCGCAATCTCCAGCTGCTTCTTGAGGAGTGAAGGGTTTGGCACCAACATCTAGTACCCCAACTTTTAAGACTTCCATCTGAGGGACGATTCCCCAAACACCTAGCTCTAAATGGCAATGAAGCTTGCATCTGTGAGATGACGAGACTATGGTAAACAAAGAAACAGTTCTTAACAGGCACTAGAGGACATATCCTGCCTATCCCCCCAGAACTCAGCTCAGAGAGAGAAGAAAATAAATGCCCAACTCCCAATCTTTCCCTTAAAAGGGTCTACTTGAATACTTTAAGAGCTGCTCCCTAAAGGAGAGACTTTTAATTTTGCACACATCTAGGAGTTGATTACCACCTTCCCTAGGAACCAGGGAGGCCCACAGAAGCCATCTCTGTGATCCCTCTGCCCCATGCCAGGTCACCAAAATCTGCTGGAAAGAAGCTTGTACACATGTCTAATGCCCCAGCTTTTGTGACCGTCACCCAGAGGATGTACCCGTTGATGGCCTGGCTCTGATGGCCAGTGAGGCTTGTGTTTGCAGGTCCCACAGAACAAAGAAACAGTTCTTAACAGGCTATCTTCCCAGGGCTCAGTGCAGAGAAAACAGACAGAAATGTCCATTTTCTAGTTTTTCCCTGGAAGGGGTTTAACTATATTCTTTCTCAGCTGCTGTCTGAAGGTCCAGCTTCCAATTAGCCTACTTCCAATTAGGCGAACTGAGATCTTCCCCTTGGGGCACTGACGGGTCTTGGCACGCCCTCAACAACTGGGAGCCACTAAGAACAAAGAAGGCATGGATAATCACAAAGGTTTGAGAGACGCCAAAGAACTAGAGTCAGGGTGAAGGACAAGGTTTATCTTCTACAGAGGTGACCCTGTCCAGACTGGGAGGGGCCTCTGTTTTATCTAATACACAGAAATCAGCACAGAGTCAAAAAAAAAAAAAAAAGAAGAAGAAGAAACAAAGGGATATGTTCCAAACAAAAGATTAAGACAAGACCCCAGAAACAGGCCTTAATCAAATGAAGGTAAGTGGTTTACCTAACAAAGAGTTCAAAGTAATTATCTTAAAGATGTTCACTGAGGTCAGGATAACAATGCATCAATAAAATGAGAATTTCAACAAAGAAAAAATATAAGAATGTACCAAACAGAAAACATAGAGGTGAAAAATGCAATAACTGCACTGAATAATTCAATCACACTAGAAGAAATGGAAGAAAGGATCAGCAAACTCAAAGACAGGGCAGTGGAATTTATTCAAAGGAGCAAAATGAAAAACAAATGAAAAGGAAAATACAAGTCTGAAAACAGAAAGCTTCAAAGCGAAAGTCACAGAGCTCCAAGATTTGCACCTAGCTTTCTTTGATGCATGGCCCAGGCCCTTTCCACTCTTCCACACTCATTTTATAGACATATAGACATTCCATGTTAGCTCTGGAAAATACTTTAGAGAGTATACACCCTAAATTCTCATTTTAATTATGAGAAACTTGAGGCCCAGAACGTTTAGATAATGTCCTCCTAAAGTGTGATCAAGAATGAAATAGAACAATCCAATGCTCTCACTACTGAATAAACTCAGAAATCATTGGGATAAAGCAGATGGAAAATTAACTTGAAGCCAAAATTGAATATATTTGATTCAGGAAAAAGACAGTGGAGATTAAGAATCCTGAAGAACACAAGGAAAAAAAGTTCATTACAACAGACTGTATTGGCAGTGGTGAGGTGTGGTGTTACAAGAAGCAGAGATCTGGTATCACAGAGAAGGATCTGAGGATTTCCAGGAAGCAGAAAAGCTATTACTGAGGAGCACAGCCTCTGAATGACCCTAGGGATGGGTCTTGCCAGAAAGGCCCTGTAATAAGTTTCACTTGTATATTCTTACACCAGGCAAAGCCAAACAAAAATTAGCTTCTAAAATGAAAAAAGTCAGCATTCATGACATACCTTTTAAATATGTCTGTAATCCAAGGCCCCTTTCTTGTTTCACAAGCATATCCTCTGGGGGAAAAAAAAGCAAGTTGTTAGGTAATGTGCACAATCATATACGCACATGTGCATGCATGCACACATGTACATAGAGGCAGACATAGGAAAAAAACTGAAAAGCAATACATCAAAATGTCAATAGTGGTTATATATGGAAAGTGGGAACATAACTGATTATTTAATTTGTCTCATTGCTTTTCTGTATTTTCTAAATTTCTATACTGAGTATATACTACATTTATAAAAGAAAAATAAATGAAATCATTTTAAAATCTATTCGATGACTATATGGTACTATAGTTACAACAGAAATAGACAAATAGAACTTGGGACTTTTAAATACATTTTCACATTAAATATCAATTAAATTGTTACAATAAATCAATACATAAGGTGTTCTAATAAAATCATCGAACAGTTATATCATTTTGTTCACCACCATTTTTGATGGTATGAGAAGTGAAAAATGTATCAAATGTAGTAAAAGATGCTTTCCTTAAAAATAAGATCATTATCATTTTAATTTTCCAAGGTTGTGAGCTAAATATAACCAACCCTATGTTATATTTGAACTTATAAATACCACACCAAAATTTAATAAATCATCTATTCTCACTTAAAATAAAAGCTGGATACCTCATCAATTTAATTATTAAGCATTAAAATTATTTATTGGTAATTGATTAGAAAAATATGTTTGAACTTAAAATCTCTAACCTAATGTTGGAGAGGAAGTGATTATTGCATATCTTAAAAAGAATTTTATATCAAAATATTGAAAGAAACCTTTCATAAAAACAGTGTTGAATGTTCATTTTAAAAAATATTTTTATTGAGGAAATAAATAACTAGAAAAATGCCAGTGCAAATATTACTTAAATGTAAAAAATCCACATTCAATTCATAAATTCACAGATTCAGAAATACTTTATTTTCAACAAAGTGGCATAAAATACAAAGAAAAGACAATAACTTAAACTTTTTAAAACTCTAAATATTGATGCAAGTAAAAATATGTTGTAGTAAACATCTATCATTTGGGGTTGTCCAGATGCCCTTTTATCTGAATCTCAAACTGTGAACTGTGGTAAATGTTTGTCATTTTTAAAGTTCAGCAAGCAACACCCTTTCCATCTGTTGTGAATTCTAAAACAAATGGGAATCGAGGCTTCGGCCACCAACAAGAAAACCAAAGTGGCTTCTTTCAGATCCAAATAGGTCTAGCCAATCGGGTACTTCTAGAGAGGATTTGAAATATGGAGGTTATGACCTAAAGTCTCAGAAAAAGTTTTAGATTACTCATTATGAGGTTAGCACAGTTGAAAGTATATCCACAGGGCAGCAAGTACCCAGGAATAGGCAGAGTTGAGTCATAGAAGCTGCTCTTCAATGTAACAGCACAAGTGGTGATGTCCTAAGCATTGCTGTAGAATGGTCTTGAGTGCTATTGGCCTCCCTTGGTGCTTGCCATTTTTTTTTTAAGCTTGGTGCTCCAGTGCCCATTGCTTTCATGAGCTATCCAATTTACTTCCCACAAAATTCCTTTTCCATCTTATTTAGAGAGCTGTTTTGGTTGCTTGCAACCAAATACACTGATTGTTGAAGAGCCAAAGACCCAAAACTCCAAAACTTAGTGTGTATATTTTTCATAAATGTTAACTTTGTGGGAGTTAGAGACAATATAAAATATTAGGGAGTTATAGTTTTGCAGTCAGACGGTCCATGGTTAGAATCTCTTCTCTTACCCTATTTTTTTTTTTAAAGGCATGAGCTTTTGTCACTTTATCATTAACCAATGAATGTTATCCAAAATGAGAGATGTAATTGCAACTTAATTGTGCAACACAAACTATGCTAATGGTAAAAGCCTGTTGGAATTTACCAAACACTCGTTAAAATATTTTTACATTGCTATATGAACATGCGCTCTCAACTGCTAATAAAAGTTATAATTGTTTTAATCACTATGAAAACCCATATTTCAAAGAGTTGATCCTGTTGAGAAACTCGCCTTACGTGAGTTTCTTAATTTTGCTATACCTCACTTCTCTAATCTTTAAAATGACAATAATACAACTTACTTTGTCTTAGATAAGAAACCACATGTCACATAGATATTGTGAGGCCCTGAATGTAACATGCCTCCTTACTTTTCTCCCCTAACCATACTGAACTTTTTTAATTTTTAACTTTCATCAGGTACTTATTTTTTACTTTTTGTCAGATCACTTACTCATTAGTGAGTTTTCTCTTAATTCTATTCCTTCTATCTGGGGTGCTCTTCCCTCTCTGGAAAATTACTATAATTCTCTAGTTAACTTTTACTCATTCTCTACTTCTCAAATCAAAATTTACTTCTTAGTAAGACTTCCTGATTTTCCTAGACCATGTCAAATCTACATATTTCTGTATTACCTTACGGCACTAAATTCTTCTAATGCATAGTGCTTAATTATTTTTTCATTTAACAAGTAACTAATATATGCCAAACACTGTTCTGGAGGCATAGTGGTCAAAAAAATAATTAAGATCTCAGCTTCCCCATATCACCCATTCTAGAGGGCGACTGGCCATAAATAAGTAAAGATATTTCATCCAGGAATAAATTATATAAAAAGTTTTTAATGAAATGAGATTTAGAGTGAACAGATCTTTAGTTGGAATAGCCAGCAAATGCTTATCTTAGAAGGGATATTTGAGCTGAGATATGAATAATAGAGAAAGATAAGGGAAAGTCTAAGGGAATAACATTTCAGGAAAGGAGAATAAAAAAATACAAAGACCCTAAGGCAGAAATGAGCCTGGCAAGTTCAAGAATATCAAAGAAATCCAGTGCGACTGAGGCAGTGAATAAGGAGAATAGTTTGAGATAAAGCCAGATAAAGAAAATGCAAGCACCATTCTCCAATAGAAATATAATGTGAGCCAAAACTGTCAGCCAGACTTGTAACGTTAAATGTCCTTGTAGTCACACTTTTAAAAAGTAAAAAAAAAAGTAGGTAAAATTAATATTAACACTATATTTTTACTATAATTCTTAGATTATATCCTTTCAATCTGTAATCGCTATTTACAAAATTATTAATAACATATTTTACATTATTTCCTAAGATTGTAAATTTGTTGTTGATCTTATACATACAACACATCTCATTTTGGACTAGCCTCGTTTCAAGTGCTTGATAGCCACATGTGGCTAGTAGCTAACATACTGGACAGCACAGTAATAGATTGGATTGGCCTTCCAAGTCATTTTAAGGTTTAGAATTTAGTGTAAATAGAGTTAGAATGCATTGGATGGTTTTCAATGAGAGGATAAAATGTGACTTATCTGCTCGTAATTTACAGATTCTTTTTTCTAACATTCAAACATAAAAACTATGCTAAGAAATATTTCAACATGGTATATGAACTTAATCTTTTGCCCCAAAATAGAATCAATGACATACTCCACTTACTGGGAATAATAGAAAATATATATAGAAACCAACCAATTCTCACAATCCCCACCACTGCCATCCTGGTCCAATCCACCCTCACATCTTTTCTGAATCAGAGACATTTCTCCCTGTTTCTCTCTTGCCTCTCTGCAGCCTACTCTCAACCTAGAACCCAGAATAATCTTTTATTAAAACCTAGAGCAGATCACAAAAACCTTCAACAGCTCCCCATCTCCCTCTATACACGTCTTACTTAGGCCATACGTGCCTTGGCCTCCTGTTACATCTGTGACTTCATTTCATACTAGTTGTTGCTTTGCTCACTCTTCCTTGACCTCTCTGGCCTCTTTGATAGTCTGAGAATACACCAAGGACCTCCTGCCTGAGAACTTTAACTTTATTCTTCTCTCTTCCCATAGAAATATGACCTTTGCCCTCATCTCCTATTCTTTGCTCAAATGTCACATTTTCAGCAGAGCCTTACCAACCACTTTATTTAAAATTGCACCCATATATCCCACCACTCTTTATATTACCATCCTGCTTTGTTTTTACCTATGGCACTTATCATCATCGAACATCATATATATATATTTTACTTTTTGGCTTGTTGATAAACTCTTTCTGCTCATAAGACTGTAACCTCAATAAAGCAAGAGATTTTTGTATGTCCTTTTTTTCTCTGTATCCTCAGTGCCTACAAAACTGCCTGGTACTTAGCTATATTCAATAAATATTTCTTTAAGACATTATTATTTGATCGATGTCTATCATCCCCACTATAATCTAAGCTTCCATGAGGAAAAGACCATGTCTTTTTTTGGCTCACAATCGTATGCCCAGGGAGTAGGTCCCAATAAATATGTATTTATTTTATAGAAACTCAATAAATATATATTAAACAATTATACCCATTCCCCTATATTAGATAATCTTACAAAGAAAGAACAATTCTTTCACAACAGTGGTACAGAGTGATGATATTAGAGCAACAGTATCATAAACAGACATTAAATAAATGTTTAAGTTATCACACCTCAGAAATGGTGGTAATTTATTAATATGGGCTATTTATTACTTTGGTTGAAAAAAAAGAGTGAAAAATACTAACTTGAGTTTCCTTTATTTTTCTCCACTTATGACAGCCTTTATCAAATATATAAAAATGAACCTAGCAACATAGATCAGCATCATTCACCTCAGATAAAAAGAATTTAAGAAAGAGAAATAAACGAACACCTCAAGTAAAAACAGTCAAGTAGCTATCAACCATTCCTATCTAAATAACTGAATGTATTTTTCTTCATAAAACTGAGTCTATCAGTATACACTAACCCTTGAACAATGCTAGGGTTGGGGGTAATGACCTCTTACGCAGTTAAAAATCTGTGTATAACTTCTGACTCCCCCAAAACTTAACTACAAATATAGCCTACTACTAACCAGAAGCTTTACCGATAACATAAACAGTCAATTAACGCATATTTTGTAAGTTATATGTGTTATAGACATTATTCTTACAGTAAAGGAAGCTAAGAAAAGAAAATTTCATTAAGAAAATCACAAGAAAAAAAATACACTTACAGTACCATACACATTTATTGAAAAAAAAAAAAGCATGTTTAAGTGGACATGCAGAGTTCAAATCTATGTTGTTCAAGAGTCAAATGTAGTTTATTTTCTATTTTCAACTAAATCTATTAATCGCAATGTTTGATTTGTTAAAATGCACTTAAGGCAACTTTTAAATCGAATTCAAATTTGTATATGATTTGTGGCATTTTGTGACATAATGAATTTTTCAGGAAAACTGAAAACAATCAAAGATTAATAATGTGTCCTGTTTCCCTGCCAGTATCAATAGGACATGCATGTTGGGTAATTTTTTCCAAGTGTCATAAGGGATTTGCACTTTTCCACTCATACTGTACTTTGCTTGCAGCTAACAGTATGCATTAGCATGGAGGTGGGCTGAGGTTAACAGTGTAAGCATGACTAAATAAACTGGCCCACACAGGAATTGAATCCATAAATGTGATTTCATTCATATGGTGCTTCAATCAACTGAATTAAGCAACCATAGTTAATTAAAGATCTAAAGCTCTCTACCACTCACATACCTCTAACCTACAAGTCAACCATTCATTGTCTCTCTGCATCATTGAAACACTTCTGGTTTCATAATGGGCTTAATTAACAGTCAGTACCATAAAACAGCCATAAAAAAACTACATTACATAGTTTTTCCTTACTGTTTTACTCAGCATTACCAGAGCATGCTAATAAAATCATTGCCTTCCCATATCGACAATTTCATGAATAATAGGAACATCAAAATTATCACTAATTGTAACACAATCTGATTGGCTTAAAGAAGCAGCAAAGTGTAATAGAAAGGCAAACTGGATTTCAGACCCTTGAAGGTTTAACTTCCGGCTTTGCCTCTTACTGTTGTGTGACCTTTGGGCAACTTGGCTTCTCTCACCCATAATTTTCTTATTTAACAAAATAGAATAACAATATTACTATGAGAATTAAATGACCTGATGGATGTTAAATGCCTGGCATATGGTAACCAGTCAATGCATTTTATTATTATAGACACATTACTCAGGTAGCTGTTTCAAAGACAGATTAAATATGTCAAAAATGGAGAAAGGGAAACTAGCAAAGGTTTGCTGCAATAATCCTGGTTTCAAAAACAGATTTGAGAGACACTGAGGAGACACACAGTTGATAGCTGTTTTGCATGTGGTGGCAGGGAGTGGTGAAATTAGTGGCATGTGGGGAAGAGGTGACTAAGAAAGAAGAGTCTAAAGTGGCTTTCAGGAAGAGTATTTTCTCCAGAGTTCTGGAAGAGGGAGTGGTGGTAAAGCCAGCAAACGTTACACAAAGCATTGTCTTTATGCTAAAATTCAAAGTTCCCAGACTCTGAACTATAAATCCCTGGGAACTAGATTTACTGTAGAAAAAATATGTAAATGTATATGAACTCCAAGATTCCTTGTAAATAAAATAAATATTATTCCTCTTGTATACTTTACCACTATTTTTCTAATTCATGTCAATGCTATAGTGATTAGTAAATTACGGTTTCTTACACAGGTGTTTTTCAAAAGTAACTTTTTGTTATTATTTATACCTTGTAATTGTCAAGTATTATGCCATGTTTTGATAAGTGGGCCAGAATAAAATTCTCTCCTTTAATTTTTTTTAAGAAGAGTCTTTGCTCTTGAAAATAATGCTAATTATGCATACCAGTTCTTGGTAACCACCTTCCAATTTCATAAATTTTTCTGATTGTTTGAGATTTAAAAAATGCAGCCACAAAGCAGAGGAATTGAGCAGAAAGCCATGGACTATCCTACTGTATCCAAACAATGCCCTATTTGTTTAGTAATTGTTTTTCTTTGCATTGATTATTTCGATTGCTGTGACTGTTACCATAAATATTTGTACACATCTGGACATAATTCTGCAGCACTTATTCTCCTGTTAAAACCTCTACTCATCCTAAAGGAATTCCAACAAATACTTGAATGAAGATTCCTCCAGGTAATTGCAATAAAATCTGTATTCCCTGTGAAAGGATTTAGCTTATAGGTTAAGAGGAAACTAACATTCATCGAGAAACAGAGGGAAATACTAAACAGAGAGATGAGTTGCAAACATTGCCTGCCTGCCATTTTGACACAGCCAGGACATTAGTCATTGGATCTGCATTTTCAGTTGGGCTGTATGTAGCAAAGACAGTATTATCCAAGTCAGTAAGGATATGGGAAAATAATTGTTACCCACTCATTTTTCACCCCCAACCCATTTTACAGCCTATTTAATAGCTCTTCAAAGAAGATTGGATTTTTAAAAATATTCGACAATTATTTGAATAGGATGATAGCTTTGCTTATTTGGGGGGTGGGAAGCAACAAGAGTATTTCTAACCTAGTTAAGCCAATTAGAGTATGCATTTCTCTTCTTTACCCACTCCATCACCGCCACTACCATCACCACTATCTACACATACGCCCCCCACATTTTCATTTAGAAATAATTTGGTGGAATTTAATATTTGGAAGAAATTTTTACCACATGGTATGCATTGTCAGCTCTACAGCTGTGCATTTCAAAACCAAGGATGACAGTTGCAAACTTTCAATTCTCGTAAAAAAAGCAGAGGCGAATTTGAGACGAGATATAACTACCGTACAAAGGTCTTAAGCGGCCCCAAATTTAGCAGAAAACTCAGAGGACTAAAAGTCAGGAAGCCACGCTTAAATCCAGCTTGGCTACAACTGCTGCCTAACCTGAGCCCAGTCACTTTGGTAATCTGTGCCTTTGATTAATGGCACAAAATGAGAAACTAACACTGGATGATATCTATAGTCTCTTGCAGCTATTGAATTCAGTGCTTTTCTGACTGCCTGTACATTTATTGAATATCCTGCACATTTTCTATTTTCCTAGGCAAGAGACAGCCAGGCTTAGCATCATTCTGAAAATGTGAGTAGAAAAAGGCTATATGTATAGGCCATATCAAAAATCCTAGTTGACTGAATAAAATCAGTGAAATAGCTGAAATATTTATTGAAGGAATAATTGGAAAAATGATCCACATAGTAAAAAATGTTAGTTGAAAAAGTTAAAACAGAGCAATAATTACTAAAGTGTATTTATTCCACAAGGTGTTAACTGTGTTCCTGTTTAAAACAAAAGGTGATTATTGTGGTCCAATTACTTTGAGACTAGATGGGTTAAGTGAGTTAAGCATTTTTTTTCTTTTTTCTTTTTTTCTTTTTCTTCCTTTCTTTGTTTGTTTGTTTCTTTTTCTTTCTCTCTCTCCTTTCTTTCTTTCTTTCTTTTCCTCCTTTCCTTCCTTCCTTCCTTCTTTCCCTCCCTCCCTCCTTCCTTCCCTCTCTCTCTCTCTTTCTTTCTTTTCTTTCTATTTATTCCACAAAGTGTTAACTGTGTTCCTGTCTAAAACAAAAGGTGATTATTGTGGTCCAATTACTTTGCGACTAGATGGATTAAGTGAGTTAAGCAGTTTTTTTTTTTCATTTTTCTTTCTTTCTTTCTTTGCCTTCCTTCCTTCCTTCCTTCTTTCTTTTCTTTTCTTTTCTTTCCTTTTCTCCCTTCCCTTCCCTTCCCTTCCCTTTCTTTTCTTTTCTTCTTTTCCTGAAGGACTTCTGAGAATATGGTATGAAGTTTTTTCTAAACTCATAGACCATAGAAGCCTTCTTCCCCAGAACATCTCATGGGATCAGTATAAAAAAAGACCCTTTAAGATATGCTAAGATAAATTAAAGAAAAAATATATCGACAAAACATGTCAATCTGCTTTCTGATATTCACTGATGAATTGACGTCACCTTTAAGAGACACATATAAATTTGATGTCTACTTGAGATTTTATTCAGCCAGAAATAAAATCATTTGTTTCAAACTGACATTTGTCAAATGTTTTGATGGTTCTAAAAATCCCTGCTATTATATTCCAATACAAATATGTTATGTGTACCTTTTGAAAGTAGACTTTGATATTTATAGTTGGAAGAGATGAATAGAAATGAGAGAAAAATGATTTTTAAAGTGATCTATGTTTGTCTTCCATGGAATTTTTTCCATCTTTTTAAAAAGAAGTTTCTTGGCCAACTCTGGCATCTCTAAAGAAACTAAAAGCCAGGGTAAACCAGGAGCCTGCTATAACACTTCATTCTTATGCATCATTTAAAAGGCATGTACACTTCGTGTGATTCCAAAAACACTAGGCATACTGAGAACGGGGGTTATGTTAGGAACCCATAAATAATGCTTCATCTTGTCATTTAAGCTTGACAAACAAAGAAACCTTGTGGAAGAGAAAAGGTACATTTTAGAATAAGGTGTCCTATCTTGTTAATATATTGAAGACTTAGAGCTTTCAACCAAAAAGATAAGTAAGAGTCTATACAAAAAAAAAAACAAAAAAACACTTATTTAAAAATATTGAGATTGACTTTTTTGCAGAAATGATGGTTGAGAGGGCTGTCCATGGGGTATTAAGTACATAAAGTGTATGCAGTACTAATATAAAACAGAGAGTCTTCTCTTTCTCTAAGAACAAAACTAAAGGAAAAGGCTTAAAGTTAGCATGATAGATTTTATTGGGGTATTTTGCACATAGTTAGTATATCAATTTAAGCCTAAAAATATTCACCCGTGTCTAGCAGGGCTTTAACGTGCGCCTGCCAGGGAGTAGTACACAGGAGACTGAAACCAATCCTGGATAAAACTTATAGGAAAAAAAGAACAGAGGCACACATACTTGGTTCAAGGATGATGTGCCAGAATCAAAGAAAAAATATAACAATGGGGACATCACGCTGTTAGTCACTTACATTTCCCTTGCCTCAGAGCTTGTAGACTCATGGCCAAGTACCAGAACATGGAAGTATCTACTAAGAACAAGTGAAAACAGAACTGCTGGCACAGATATGGAGTACACAAGACAACTGAAGCATTGGAACTAGTCTCATCCCCCCACAGTAAGAGGGATTGGTGGCTGATGCTATGTTAAATTCATCAACACACTCAGCAATAGGCACTGGAAACCTGTGCACAAACACTATAACTTCTAGAATCATCTCCAACTTTTCACTGGCAGCAAGGTTGCTGTTTTTGATACCAGAAAATAGTAAACATACTATGTGGAGTCAAGGTAAGAGAGAAAGAAAACGGAACATAGACTGCCACTGGGTAAATAAAGGATAATTTTGCTGATTGTTGATGACATGCATCTTTAGAATGCTATAACGGTTTAGTAGATATGCAAGTGAGGGTGGTCTTACACAGTAAATAGGAGCGGGGTCAGAGAAATGCCAATTTGCAACAATCATAATATTCTAATTTATCCCCATGCTGTGTGACCTGAGAATCAACAATTACATAAGAAAGAATTACATAATATTGAAACTGCTTGTATTGGATAGAGCCTTGGTTGGCTCTGGCAGTATTTGTAAACAATGGAAAATCTCTTTAATTGAATTGGCTTAACTTTGCTCCATCGTGAGAAGTTGTGAATTTGATAACCTATTAAGGTCATCTCCCTAATCACCACGAATGTCTTAATAAACACTGAGGTTTTTTTTCACCTGATTTACAAAGGTCAGAGTGCTTTGGCTTAGCCTTACTTAAATGTTATTATTTTCAAACTACATATTCTAGAATATAATAAAACTGCATTTAAATAGCCATAATTATCATCTACTTGAGTATTTTTAACATCAACAAATAACTTTTATATAGATAGCTTGTATTTCAATAGAATGCTAGGTATTTTCTAAGTTCCTTCACTTGGTCATGCTGTTCTATAAGAAGAAGCAGATAAGAAAGCAAACGTGTTGAACTGGCCAAAGACAAGCAATCATGGAGTGATAAAGCTGGGTTCAGAACTGACATCTCCAGACCACTAGTCCAAGCCAACTCACTGAACCACACCAGTCCAAGCCCTCTCCAGTACCTTCTCCCAATCTGTGAGTCACTTCGACAAGCTCAAATGTTATCTATCCATACCACTCCACCAAAAAATCTAAAACAATGGGGTTTTTTTAAAGCTACATGACCAAGAAGTACCGGACAGTGAAATCTCCCTAGGGGTTTAAATTCCTTTAAAGTAAAAGATGTTTTTTGATTTTGAGTTTTCAAACTTTGCTTTGTTGGTGTCTGTAATGAAATGAATGCCAAAATTGATCTATTTGTTTCTCTTATGAATGTTCTTACAAAACACTCAAGCCATAATGCCGCTCTTTCCATGAGTTGCACAACCCACTATCTGGCCAGAAGACAGAAGGTGTCCCTTTGGAGGTCCAGTTATCCTGTTACTTTATGCCTCCAGCACAAGGAAAGACCACATTCTAATTCACAAATGGCCACAAGAACTAATTTACTGTAGGACAGAAAGATACAACATGGGGAAAAAGACTTTCACAATAGTTAAAAAGTTTGTTTCTTCCTTGAGGAGGCAAATATTAAAGTTATTTCTGTTGTTGGTCAGTCACATAGACACAAACATATACTCACACAAAAACTTATCCAATCTACTTCCTCATAAAAATAATCTCATTAGCTTAAGTCAGGAAAATTTCTTTGAGAATTGCTTTTGAAGATCAGCTCAAATAACTAAATCTAATATAATTCTATCTAAAGTCAAAAATTATAAGAATGATGAAGATGCCCACCATGCCGTGATACCTGAAAATCCTCATAGTCTGTGTTACAGTTCATTAGTGAAAGAGTTTATATGTCCCCAATACAAAAGAAACTACTCAGATGTTATTATTTATAATTATCTTCTCTTTAAAAATTAGATGGGCTATAATGCTTCCTTTTCCTAATATTCTTCAGCATATGAATAAAATGATTCATATTAAACCCATATTAGCTTTGCACTATCACAGATTTTTCTTCTTTTTTGCTTCTTTACTTCCCTTGTGGCAGTACTTTAATGTAACTTTATTAAATTCAAAAGACAGTTTTTAAAATAAGATATTATACATCCAAAGAGCCTTCATATTGAATTCATCCAAAGAATGCAAGAAATGACATTGTTAAAGTTTTGCAATGAATGCTATGAGCCACTCAGAATTCTTTGGCCTTCTCCATGATTGATTATACTTGACAGTATTGTCTAAACCAAAATGCCCAGGATAATGAGAAGCTCTTTCGACCTATAAGGTTTTAAAAAACATTTTATATAAAACTGTAGACACATCTTATGTATAGTAAATATACTACATATGTATTTATGTATATATTTAAAACATTCTTTTCAGAGGGAACTTCTCTTTCTTATTTTTCTAATCACATAGAAAATGAGATTTTGTTTTGAATGTAATAAAACCTACATTCTAGGTATGTGTGATGAAAGGTTTTAGATAACACAAAACAAAGAAGAAATTCATCAATATCATTTATCCTAAGTAAAATAATTTTACTTAGAAAAATAATTTTTTTAATTTATTCAAAATTCTTTTGCTTTAGTTCCTAAACTACCTAGAGTTTCAAAGGCCTAACATTTTAGTCCTGAGTTTTCACCTGTTAGTTTTCAAGGTTTTCATAGGACATAGGATTATAGAAAGAAAGCCTGCAGGTAGAATCTCTTAGAACTGACTTCACAGGCGGTAGGTAATTATACAGCGGAATTTTTGCTTTGGGATGAGGGGAAATATATATTAAAAATATAGCCTACCTCTAGACAGTAACCATCCTAGGAAGGTCCCCAAGCAGAAACTGGGACACTATATATCTCTTTTACTCCCTCTGCTGGTTGGTTTTATAGAATAAAGAATGGGTGCTTTGATCTCTTTTCAGAAATGCTGAGACATTTCGATTTTCCAAGATTTTCAGAATTTGGATGTCAAGACTAGTCTATTTGGTTTGTTATGATTGAGTTGTCGAGTCTTTGCTTGTATAAATTATAACTGAGTGTGAAATATTAGAAATACCATGAAAATGGAAGTTCCAGTAGAGTAACAGTTCGGAGGTTATTGAGCATGGCATAAATGGCATTCTCATCTTAAAAAAATATGATCTCAAAGAGAGTAAAAGCACTTATATATAAAATTACTTAAGACTAAGACAGCGTATAATTAAAGACTGAATTGTATGGCATTGAGTACTTGAAGACTTTGGAGAGTAGAAAAATTTAATAAACAAGAGACAGGAGTTATACTGAGATTCAAAAATGACTAATACAGAACACAAGCTACAACATAATAGCGATGGTTGTTGAGGGAGCAAGATATATTATCACTAGTAATCCACTCTTTTGACTTTTCTATCCCAACACAACCTTCTTCCTATACATATAATTGCAAACAATAGCAATAACAACAACATAAAGAAAATACTTATATTCCAAATGAAAACATGTGACTCCTCTTCCCTAAAGTGAATATTCAGAATTATTCAATCACCATACAGTCCTTCTGTATCTAGTTCAGTTGCAAGCCAGTTTTGATATTCTGCTATCTACGGATCAAATAATAAAGTTAATCACCATAATACACTCTCTATAAATTACTAGAAAATTACTAGAAGATGTACTTAAGACTACTATGGGATCCTTCTTTAATGAGATAAAACTTCCTTTATTCAAGAACTCTGAGTCTATGATCTGATTCAGCATAGGCAAGTGTGGGAGAAGCCAAAATTTCCACTGTGGTGATTTTTTGAGCCACTGCC
Source organism: Pteropus medius (assembly GCF_902729225.1). Lineage (NCBI taxonomy): Eukaryota > Metazoa > Chordata > Mammalia > Chiroptera > Pteropodidae > Pteropus > Pteropus medius. Next base: position 13,804,494 of record NW_024354500.1, read on the forward strand.
AAACTGAGAGGTTTTTTCGTTTGTTTGTTTGTTTGTTTGTTTGTTTGTTTGTTAAGTAAGACTTCTGTGGGATATCATCAGTTCCAGTTCTAGAATCCCCATGGTCAATCAGACACTTGCAAAGTTTTCTGCATGTCAAACCTTATTATTACCACTCTCATTCTGCTGATAATTGTGGGAACCACACCACTTTGCTTGGCTAATTAAGTGCTGCTATTTGACCTCAGCCATATGAGATGCCAGTACATGTGGTATTATAACTCCCACTAGAGATGACAGCCACTGCAGTCTTTTTCAAGAATGTTGCATTCCCCTTGCCAATGAATTTTTTAATGTCTATTGAAGCAAGTGTTTTCTATATCCTCGTGAGGAACAAAGCTAGGAGATATCAAATCTCCCTAAGTTCTTTAGATTTATCCTTCTACAAGATACCAATTTATTTCTGTCATTTTAACTTCATTTGGCACATTCCATTGATTAGTCCAGGTTTAAGGCAATCAGCCAAATAATAAATTAGAACCATTTCCAGATGCACAAGCTAGTACATTGAATCTATTTATGTATTTCTGCATTTATTAATGTATTTACTCATTCGCTCAACAAATATTTATTCAGTTGTCACCAAGTAACTGACAATATTCTAGGCATTGGAAATACAGCAGTGGATAAAAGCAAACAAAATTCTATTTTCCTGGAATCATTTGATGAGGAAGAGGGAAAGACAATTAACAAATATTTTTAAATATTTGCATTGGAAGAGTGCATTGGAAAATGATTAGGTTAGTGCTCTAGAAAGAATCAGGGCAGATTAAGAGAGATTGGGAGCACTGGAGTGTGTAATTTTAAGTAGGGGGATCAGATCAGGCAACTCAGAAAATGACATTGAGCAAAGACATTTGAAAGAGGTGAAGCAGTGGGCAGTGCAAGTATCTGAGAAAGAGCACACCAGGCAGAGGCCGCAGCAAGTGCAAAGGCCCTGAGACTTGTTTAAGACCATAGAAGAGGCCAGTGGTACCAGAATAGAATAAGCAAACTGGAGAATAATTGTTAGCGTTCTACATTCAGATAGGCAGTTGCAAAGGATTTACAACTTATACCCAAATTGTTATGTGATAGGAGTGCACACTTTTTTAGTAAATGGATTGACTGAACAAAGAGAAATCTAAACTACACATGATATTACCAAAAGCAGTCACAGGTATTCTATTCTTTAAATTACGCAGAGAAAAATCCCTTTTAATCCTGAATCTTTCTGGTGTTTTACTGTTTTGAAACAGGATGGATGTGATAGCTACTTAAGATCTTTTTCAGTCCAAAGATTCTAGAATTGATGAATCTTCTATCTCATCCAAAATCTTGCTAAATGGTGTATAAATGGGAAGAAAGAAATGTCAAGAGAACCAGAACAGAAAAGTAAAAGATGAGGAGAATTATTAATTATTTTTAAATAATAGAGAAGGAAAGAAATAGGATGATAATAGTTATTATTCTACACAACATTTATTAAACAATTACTAGACCCAGGGAACTGTGTGTGCTTTATAAACATTATATTTATTTTACAGAGTAGGAAATAGAGGTTCAAAAAAATTAAATAATGTGCCCAAATTTACACATATAGGGAGTTACTGAACCAAAATTTGAACTGAAGCCTGTCTGGTGCCAAAGTATATGCTTTTACTTTATACTGCCTTCCTAAAACATAAATGAATCCTTATAGATAACTTTAGCTCTGGCAGTTACAATCAATGGTGTAGATTTAGAGGGTAATGTTATAAATGTACCAGCTGATGTCTGGTACATTTATTTACACTAACTTTGCAATATTATATTACATTTTTATATTTTGTAAAAACTACTGCCCTAAGACTTAGTAACAGTTTATCATTATTTATTTTTGTTAATATTTAAAATTTTAAAAGGAAATGTTTTTCCCAATGATTCAGAACTTTATGAAGAAATCATACCCTAGATTATATGAATTTTATATGCACATAGAGAAGAAATATAGAGAACAGAAAAAATATATTCCAAAGTCTAAATATCAGGGCAAAAATTCCTTAAGAAGTTAACCTTCCTTGTTAATTATACTAAGGACCAGCTTAAGCCAATGACAGGCAACTCAAGTAGGAGAATCTCTCTTTTCTCTCGGTATCTTTCACATCCACGCACTCACAACAATTCTCATGCATATCACCTCCTCCTTGTAGTTCCTTCGCATTCTCTCTCTCTCTCTCTCTCTCTCTCTCTCTCTCTCAATATTTCTTCAGTCTGATACCTTTTCTTCTTATCTATTCTTCATTTCAAGTTCATCATTTCAAGTTCATTATTCTTTGTATGGCTTTAAAGTTTCCCAAGTCTCTTCCAAGTCATCCTTATAAATGTTTAAACACTTGACCTTTGAAATATCCATCAATCCCTAACTGTTTTATAATATGCAGCTTTTAGATCAAACATGACTTGGTAACCATACAAACTGTAAAACCTATGCATGGGATCAGATGAACTGGGGAGAGAAAAAAAACAGATGTTCAGAAATCTAGGAGGAGGTGTAACCCTTGAGAAAATAAAATTTTCATGTCTCAATCTGTTACTCATAGCAACTTCTCCATGCAACCTGTAAATAATTGTCAAAAGATTTTACTTTATTTTCCTTGGAGGTGAACTTTCTAAATTGTTCAGACATGATTTATTTAGGCTAGCTCATAATTTTTTTTATCTGAATTCCTTAAATGAAAAACTAATAAATTAAATCATCATTATCATTTCTTTCCATCATCATCAAAGTAAAAGCTGGTAGTTTCTTGATAAGAATGTGGAGAATAGAAACAAAATACCAGGCAGTATTAGCTAACAACAGTGTAAGATAAAACAAAATAGCTCTACTGATAATAATGATACTTACATACAGTTTCCTTAAATCAGTGATTAGTGTCCTTTTTTTTCTTCATAACAAATGAAACTTCCCAACACTGACTATATAGACATCATCAACTATCCACAGCAAAGAGGCGGTAGAACAAGACAACCAAGACAAGCAGTACTTCTTACATAAATGACTGGTTTACATCTGAGTAAGGAAAAAGAAAAGATGCTTGTACTCTTTTTTAAATATAGCACCTATAAGTAAGTACAAAGACAGGAAAACACATTACTCCAAAGCCCCAAAATAACACTGATCACAACTCAGATGCATCTTGGAGAGGGGGGGTGCAGGTTAAAAGATGAGAAGAGCTCTTCTATTAGCTCTGGCAAGTGTGCTGTTTATTTAAGAGTGCAACCCATGATCTATCTATCTATAATTGCTTCTTAAAAAACAGGTAGCAACAGAGTACATTAACTGTCAACAAACATCTGCAAAAAGAGGTAATTAACACCATAAGGCTCCCAGAACTCAAAATGGACAGACGATCAGCCATGTAGTAGTAGAGCAAACATTTTGCTGGAACATCAAACCATCTTAGTTTTGTCTGAAATTTTCCTGAGTTAAACACTCCTGGTTTATAATCTAAATTGCTTCGTAAAAGTGTGGACTGTCAAAAGTTCACACTATTGGATGTTTTTTAAAAAGTATTTGTGATCAAATTCCACATTTACATGTCCAAAAACAAACTGGTAACAGAAAGGGAGAAACAACTAAACAGCCAGAACAGCTGTCACAGAATCCATCTTCTAAAACCCTAAAGTAATCATAGAGGAAACCACCCAGCATCTATTTGCTATTATTTTAAACACCTCTGCAACAAATTTTTAAACCATAGTTTCAGGGCCCATATTTGAAAGTGCCATTTATACTCAGAACAGAAAGAAAAGTCAGGGGACAATCTACACCCAGTCAGGAATAGAAGAAAGAGAGAAAGATTTTTAAAAGAACAAAGAATACAAGCATAGAAGTTGGAGTCCACTTAGATTAAGCAGCAAACTAAACTATTTTACTAACCCCGAGTTTTTTGTTCTTGTAATAATACATTGGATTACCTCAACATTAACCTGTAGATAAAAGCCATAAGATTCTTTTAAGAGACTAAATTTAGAAAGGAGAAAACTAAAGAAACCAGGGATCCTAGATGCCTGATGATCTCATAAGAAGGAGAAATGGGGCACTACAGATGAAAAAAATGGTTCATGATCGGGAGGTTAGAGTTATTGAAGGCAATCTTCTATTTCTCTTTTTATATCTAGGACACTTCTTATGTTTAGTGTTCAATTGGCTTCTAACAAGTCCCTAAAGACCCATTTCTTTTCAGAAAGGGCTTAAGTCTGTGTCACAGTCACCTTAGAATCCTAGATACTAAGGCTCACTTCAGTATTCCGTGAAGCTGTTTTCCTATGTATCTGTAAATATATGTAACTGGAGGTCTATAGAAATATGCACACAAATTTTACAGATTTGAAATTGTAACATACTAACATGATGCTTGCATTATAATGTTAATTTTATACTGCTTGAGTTTTCTGCACAATTGTGTTAGTTCTTGAGTTTCTTTTGGCATAAAGGTATAGATTAAAAATTAGTATACACTCATCATCATTAGTTATAAAGGAAATGCAAATCAAAAACACAATGAGATACTCTCCAGGATGGTTATAATTATTTTTAAATGAAAAATAACAGGTGTTGGGGAAATTGTGGAAAATCAGAACCCTCACACATTGTTGGTAGGAATGTAAAATAGTGTAGCCACTGTGGAATTTGACAGTTCCTCAAAAAGTTGTAGAGTAACCATATTACCCAGCAATTCTACAGCTAAGAATGTACCCCAGAGAACAGAAAACATGTTCACACAAAAACTTGTAGCAACATTGTTCATGATAGTAAAAAGTGTAAACAACTTAAATATCCATCAACCGATGAATGAATAAACAAAATGTGGTATATACAATGAAAAATTATTCAGCTGTAAAATGTAATGGAAGTACTGATACGTGCTACGCACGGATAAACCTTGAAAATATTATGCTAAGTAAAATAAGCCAGACATGAAGGCTATATATATTGTATGATCCCATTTATATGAAATGGTAAGATTAGGCCAGTCCACAAAGACAGAAAGTAAATTCGTAATTACCAGGTTTTGCGGCAAAGGAGAATTGGGTCTAGGGTTTATTTTTCAGCTGATAGAAATGTTCTAGAATTAGTGGTGATAGCTGCACAATATTGTTAATATACTAAGATCCATGGTAGAGTACACTTTAGTTAAAATGGTAAATTTTATGTTTTTAAAAAATTTTATCTTAATAAAAAAGAAGAAATCGTTATATGCACATTTTGTTTCCACGCTATCATTTTCTAAGTCCACTGTGTTAAAATGGTCTCACTGATAAATAAATGCGTTCAAAAGGTGAATAAATGTTCAACTCTCTAATCTAACCAGCATGACTTCTTCTGAATATTTCATAACGTTTGAATTCCCAAATGAATACATTTTACTTTACTGAACCCTATAAAATATTTTAAAAAATGTAAGAAGACTTCAATGCAGAGCATTTCACTTACATGATAATAATCTACCATGCCACTCATTCTTTTTGGCACAGGACAACTTCTTTTCTAATGGTCCACATAATCTTAGAAAACAGAAGGAAAAAAAGATAAAAATCACAGCCTAATTTCATATAGGTCTAATACAGTTGGTCAATATTAATTGTCCCTTCTATGTAATACGTTTTAAAGGAGAGTAACTCAGAAGAGTTGAGTATTTTCTAAGCAGGAAACTCCAATTTCCCTTCTTTAAACAGGTACTGTGTTACCTTTAACTTTTAAACTACCTTTAAAAATTTTTAAGGATTTAATTATATTAGATTTTTTTAAATCTTATTAACACAAAGAATTAAACATTAAAACACATTATTTTAGGGTTAATGGATGTAGTATTTTGCTATGAGTTTAACTTTTAGTAAAAAGTAATAGTGGTTATTGAACAATTCATTAGCAAAAACCAAAACATTATTGCAATCACCTAGGTAATATCTGTGTTTGCTGTATCCTTGCAAATCAAAATTGTTTCTCAACTGAAGTGGCAACAGAGTGACAGGATAGTACTTGCACCTGACTGTTCTGAAGCACCTGAACACAGAGAGAAACAGGGTGTAAAGGAGGAAGGCAAGCACTTTACAATGCAGAAATCTACCAAGGCCATTCTATCACTGTGCTTTCTGACCTTTGAAAGAAATCATCTGTACCTGCCTGGCACAGACTGACTCCTGACTCTTTACGCTAACTTCTACCCTGATGCAGTTATACTGATAATGGAGGAAGGAGAGCGGGCACCTTTCTCAGTATTGGCCGAACCTGAGAAAGAAGGGTGAGGAGGAACAAAGAGAAGGAAACGGGGAAGAAAAGAAAAGGGAGTGAACAGCAGAGAGAGCCTCTTCCAGACTGCAGTGGGTTTAGGAACCATTTTTTAGTCAGGTTTGCCCCTCTAACTCCATTTGTATAAATGTCAGTAGAATAGAGTTCCCAATTTGAGCACCCAGCATTCCCTCCTCTCCACTGGGCATCAATAAACAGTACCTCATGCCATCCCTCTTCTAGCACACTGATCCCCCTCATGTGATGTGGTTCCCCCGAGGTTGTCAGTCATAGTAAATCACCCTCCTCATCCTCAAAAAATAAAAATAAAATGTATCCTCACATACTAACACGTATGAAGAGATGGACACATGAACTGAGATCAGCTAGTTAAATACTTTTTGAGGATTTAAACTCTAAAGAGGACACCCACAGGGGCAGAGGGCAGCACCCGAAGATTTGGGCCTCAAGTTTCTGAGGTGATGGTGCCTACAGCTTCTCAAATTGCTTCACCTAAGGCCTGATTTTTCAAATCTTCCATTAACTCTCTGAGCAATCCACCAATACCCAATCCATGCCTTTTCCTTGTTTAGCTTAGTCAGAGTCAGTTTCCTTTGCATAGAGCAAAAAAACCAAAAAACAAAAACAAACAAAAAACTTTAACTGATGTGACAGGATGCATGTTTAAAGCATTTTGAGGCAAATGTAGCTTGGAGAAATGCCCTTGGACTTGCAGGGGTGGGGAATGGTGGTAAAAACTCCCAGTCTTGGGTTAACCTTGATTTGTTATGTAACACTAGTAATCAGAACACCCATATTTCATAACTACAAAATAAGGAGTTGAGCTTCAGGATGTTTTTTTCCAGCTCAAAATTAATAGTTTAACGAATGAAAGGGAATTGAGTTGGAGGACAGGAGTATAATGTTTGGCATAGACTTGCTTTTTGCCAATACAACTTCAGAAGACTTGGAAGAACTTTGTTGAAAGAATTGTGGGACCCTTTAGCACTGTAGCCTTCTACCACTGAGAGGACTCTGCTATCAGCTATCAGTTGAAAGAGAGCTTATGCCAACAGGGCTGATGCCACAGTCCAAAGCCACATCAATACTGACTGCAGTTGCTGCCAATAAGTGTCTGCTGCCTCGAACCTGCATAGGGGTCCTGCCAACAACTGCTATTTCAAAAAAGGTGTCAGACTGTGGTGACCTGAGGCTCTGAGGTATACAGCCCTTATCACTTTAGTGTAACTCACTCTTAGAACTTGAGAGAGAGGAGAGACTGCCAGCTTTTGCATATATTTCTTGAGGAGAATGAATATAAGTTTCCTATCAATAAACTAGGTGGGTTTTACTCCCAGAAAATGTATGCAAGGGAAAAGAGATGGATCTGTAATTAATTTCCAGGCTCTAGGATCCAGTATACTGTGCCCAGGTATCTCTTCGCAGGTGGCTCAAGATGTGAGATCATGGACAGCTATGCCACACTAGCGCAAGAGAAAAACAGGAGTGGTAGAAGCTGTCACACTTTCTAAAGAGCCTATGGAAATGAAAGTAGTTTTCCCAGCAACAATGAGTCATCTTGCTCCAATAAATGGTATTAGTCCCAAGAAACTCTTTACTTCTAGAAAACGTGTAGTGGAAATAAAGGGAACAATAATTCGGGGCATATCTTTAAATTCTGTTGACCTGGTGGTTGGAGAAATTCTGTAGAGCAAAAGATGTTCTCAAACTAGGGTTTCTCAAGCTAACTGGGGCCTTCAGGAAGTAAGGGCCCAAGAAAAGGATGTGGCTAAAGTTCGGAAATACCTTCTGTACATTCCTCTCTTCCACTGTTAAATGACATTAAAGCCTCAACTATCAAATTTCACAAATGAACAGAAGGCTCGTTAACAAGCCAAATATATAATAACTGTTTGTTCTCAAATTTAATTGTGACATTATCTGTGGAACCAAGAGAACAACTATACTTAACACTTGTCAATGACTATCGAATCAGATGAAAAAGACCTAAACCGCACACAGACAGGCAAGAGATGGTTAAACAGCAAACAATAAAGAAGAAGAACATGGACAGATTGTTATTTCCTCTTTATTCCCAGATACTGAAAATGGATAAGAAGGAATAAAAGAGATAGATATTTCTAAGTATAACCTACAAATCAACACTAAAGGATTTCTAAATACTGGAAAAAAAAAACATAGATGTCACTTATTCTGGATTTTACCACCTAAATTCAAGTTGCAGGAATTCTTTCAAATGGAGGCAGCCCAGGAAAGAAGGTATTTTGCTGTAAGCAGTAACTAGAGTGCATTCTCACTGAAGCACTGTATACCACTTGTATCAAATGGACATAGGTAGTAGCTCATAGGAAATGAAACAGCTAAAGCATCATTTCAAAAACCATTCTATGTGAACTAGTTCACTGAGATATTAATAAGTGTTTCACAAACAGCCCTTCCATGATCAAATAATTTGGAGACATTCACTTCACGGAAATGTTCAGTGAACCCTAGCATTTTAAATATTCTTGGAAGCCCTGTATATAAATAGCCTATTTATCTTTATATAAATCAGTTTTTCTAAAAATCATTTTATCATGGAACCTTTAAAAAATATTAAAATCTTTTGGAATAACGTTTCAAAGACATAATTTAGGAAATATATACCTGCAGAAATTAGTAACCCTACAGAAGGCTAAATTATCTAAAGGCTAAATTTTTAACCACTGTAGAAATCTTTTCCATTTTATACATGACATTAAATACAAGAATATTACAAGTTCAATCTGAGCATTAGTGAACTAGTTTAGAATGTGCCATCATTTGAGAAGCAAAGTTCTAATTCTGTTTCAACCACACATTAGCTTTGAAATTAGACAACTTAATTTCAATGAATCCATCTTTAAGATATGTGTGTAAATCATTTAGCACTATATTCAGCACATAGTAAGTACTCAAAAATGGGTAACAATGAACTAGGTCCATAAATAGAGAAAAAGACCTAAACAGAATCAGGATAGTATTTCTCTAAGAAATCCCATTTCACTAGCGCCTTAGTAAAGGAGACTTAGTGTTTAACAGCAGACTTATAGGTACGCACAACTATGTATTATTTTTATATGTTCATTCATTTATATAACACTTTATTCAACAATTTTCTTGAAATGATTGTACGTTCCTCAAATAAACCAAGTTTTCTCTTGACTTAAAGTATTTATATTCATTTCCCTTTGTCTAGAATGTCTTCTCTCCAGCGTGCATGTGACTTGTTCCCTCAGCTCCCTAAGAACTCTTATCTGTGAGGCACCTCACCTATGGAGTTTGCATGATTATCTTATACAAAATGGCAACAGTCCCCACCTACTCACCCAAAACAGCAATCTCTGCTAATTTTCTCCACACGCAGCTAACACCATCTGCAAGCTACATATTTACTTTCTTGTTTGTTGTCTGACTTCCTTACAAAAATATAAAGTTTATGAGACCTTGTTTATTTTGTTCATTCCTATGTCTCATCTCCTTGAATAATTCCTATCCATACTGAGTATTCATAAATATTTGAATAAGCAGTTTGAAGATCAGTATCTTCTCCTCTTCTCATGAGTCTTCCAGGGACAAACCTAAACCCTATATGCCATTTTTAAAGTCACAATTATTCTGATGTTGCCTCTTTTCTAAAAATGTTTTAGTGTCAAGATAAAATTTAAAAGTTTATCTTATAATTCAAATCTACAACATTAATATAAGTATTTACCCCTCATAAGTCACAAATTTATTCTTTATGCTCTCTCTCCATGTGTTGTACAAAACATACATCATTAATTAACTCAAAAACAGTTCCCTGGATTACATACACTTGCCCTCACAAATTCATCTAAAGTCTTTAATTATTAAACAGAATGATAATATGAAGCTGAGGCTTGTCTTTAAAATCATTAAGCTCTTCTTCATCCCATATTAACCCCCAACCATGTGAGACAGGCAAACAAATATCTATAAACAAACTGCCCAATAAACATGTTTTATTATACATTCCCCCTATCTACAGAACGGTTTGATCCGCACACAAGTTAACATCTCATCTGGCCTTTATCCAACCTTTCTCTCCAGCCATTCTTGGGCCATATCTCCCTTGGAATTTCCCTTTTATATTCTCATATCTATTGCTCACAAAATTCCACAGTGCCCCAAGTTTCTCACTCACCTCTCTAAGACCACAGCACCATAGGCACTAAATAAATGAGGTAACCTAGAATTTCAAGGTTTCTTGCAAACATAATGGCAATATTTTTCACTATTCTAGTTTTAGAATGTGTAGTTTCAAGATGTTATAGTTTATCTGTGTATACTTTGGCACATGAGGCAATTCAATTTCAAATTTTTACAACATAAGTCAGGATTTCCTCTAAAAAAGCCATTCTGTGCAAGTGTGGAGGGGGGCGGGGTAAGAATTCTTAAAATAATTCAGAGTTCTTGACATTTATAACATTCACTTATCTTCCTGCCCTGAAGATCACTCTCTGTGATTCATACAGTCATGTGATCAAGGCTTCAATAGCTGTTTTTATTAATAGAACATTTTCCTTTTCATATCAATCAAGTGTGAAATTTAATGTTTGCTTTAATGTTTGCAGCAATGAAGATTTATACAGTGGTATTCAGAGAAATGTAAGTGCTGGATCAGTTTCTGTTACTAATTTTATTTAATAAATATTTATTGAGTATGTGTTAAGTATATGGAGGACACAGTAAAATACTCATTTCTGGTACAACTGTTAAGGAACGTTATTGTTCTTTATGGCACATTAGTATTCTAACTTTAGAAATAAATATAGAATAGAGGTTTCGGTATATTTAGTTCTTGTGATATTAAGAGATACTAGAAATATTCCTCTGGCTGAAAAGTGAATAGGAAATTCAAATGATTGTAATTGATATGAATCCTTAGTCTCACATTCAATAGCCAATCTCAGCTCCAGGTCAGAGTCTAGAAATGATAGAAATTCATTTAGCCAGACTTTACAGCTCCAGATGACAATAAAACATAATTCTGAAAAATACTATATACAAAAAATAAAAAATCTGAATTGCCTACGGGAAATTGTTAAATAAAGAGACATACCTAGAGTGATCACATTTGCTCTCTTTTCCTCTTTCTGCTCTAGATGCCATCACATTAGGTCTGATGACAGGAGTTGTGCCCATAAATGAGCTAAAAGACAAGGCCAGCATCCTGAGCAGAGACTGAAAATGTCTGGGTTCTTGCTGGCATCACTGAGCCAGTGAACTACCCACCTACTGCCTACCTCTGGACTACTTCTTCACCAAATTAAACATTTTAATGATTTAAAATACCCTTCTGTTACCTGCAGTAGAAAACAGTCTTTCTGATTTATTGACATCCATTTCCAGCTTGGATCTCAAACAGAAATCACTTTCCCACCAAAGAGAATGAATTATAAACCCTATCTTCACATAGAACCAGAGAAAGCAAACAACAAAATATATTCTCATATATATATGTGTGTGTATATATGTGTGTGTGTGTGTGTGTGTGTGTGTGTGTGTGTGTGTATTATATATATATATAAAATCTCAAATATTGTTCAGAGAACCACGATTTCACATAAATACACAAAAATGATTCAGTGGGTTAAGCAGTCATGATTTTTGCAGAGTATACAGGAGTGAAGCAAAATGTCTATATAAATCAATTGATAAAGACTATAATTTGACCAAGTTTATCATTTAAGAAAGAAAACTTAGAATAAAGATCTGAAACTGAAAAGTGACAATCCCAAGATAGATTTCCATGAGGCTCCCAAGAAAAGACCAGTAGAACTGGGACAACACAAAGAAAATGAGAGTCCCGAATGCTCAGAACAGTATTCCTCTTGACTCCTCTAGCTCAGGGTTACCTCCAGTGCCTAGTAGTATTACTGGTTCATGGGGAAGTATTTATAAGAATAATATTATTATGTTTAAATTCATTTATAACAAAACTAATATAGTTATTATTCAGTTTTAAGATTTAGGCATATTAAATAAATCCCTTAACTAAACCCAAGTTTAAGAACCACTGGCTATTGTTTCACATTGTATGAATTGTATCCTACCTAATGGAGATTGCCCAAATTTTTCTGAATGTAGCAAATATCCTCCCTCTACCCAAATTAATATACAAATATTAAATATATATCTATATTATAAATTTATTTAAAACATATAAATAAGGCTATTTTTTGTATATACGTCCACTCAGAATATCTCTATCTGGACCAAGAAGCAAGATGCAGGTCTCATGATAACTAGTTGGGCACTTTATGAAACATCTATGAAGTGTGAGCTACTGCTCTCAATCTATAAAACTACAGTTCCAGTCCTTTACTTCAGGATTCAGAAAAAAATGTGCAAGACTCATTTTAGAAATATTCTATGTGAGAGAGGAGAACAGCTAATGTGTGATGATCTAGTCCGTAGTAGATCTATTTCCTTGGGTACTGAAGCCTTAACAAAAATGGATTCTGGACTTTTAAAATGAAACTACTTAGCTTTTTTGTGGTACCACCCTTGTGTTCCACAGCATTCCTAATGCCCTCTCATTCTCCTTCTGATTGCATCTCAGAGCTTGAATTTTCACATAGCAAAATCCAGTGCATGCTTCTCCCCAGAGGACATACAAATGGCCAACAAATATATGAAAAGATGCTCAACATCACTAGCTATTAGAGAAATGCATATCAAAACCACAATAAGAAACCTGTTAGAATGGCTATAATCAACAGGACGAGTAATAAAAAATGTTGGAGAGGTTGTGGAGAAATAGGAACCCTCATACACTGCTGGTGGGACTGCATATTGGTACAGCCACTATGGAAAGCAGTATGGAGGTTCCTCAAAAAACTAAGAATTGATCTACCATATGATCCAGCAATCCCTCTACTGAGTATTTACCCTAAAGACTTGAAAACTCATATTAAAAAATATATTTGCACACCAATGTTCATAGCAGCTTTATTCACAGTGGCCAGGACATGGAAGCAACCGAAGTGTCCTAAGATAGATGATTAGCTGAAGAAGCCAGTATTACTCAGCCATAAGACCAGATGAAATATTGCCATTTGCAACAACATGGATGGACCTTGAAATAATAATACTAAGCGAAATAAGCCAGACAGGAAAAGTTAAAAATCATACGATATCATACTACAATTAATGTATTAAGGAAATAAAAGATTAGTATTTTAACTAGAAAATATGCTCAAATCTGCATTCCAAACATGTGAATTTGAAAGTATTAAGTTGAATAACAAACTATTGTCCATGAATACGAAGCACATCATTAATAAATAGCATGTATGGTAAACTGACTATGTGCCAGGCACATGCCAGGCCACTTCACATAAGATAAACTCATACTTTATATAGGACATTTCTCTCCAAATGCTTTTACTAATAGTCACTCCATTTGTATTTTCATGTGATAACTGAAAGGCAAGTATTATTTCTTTCACTTACATACAGAAAAATTAATTGTGACAAAGTTCACGTTTTGTTTATGCAAAAATTAAAGTAACAGCTTAACTTTTCAAGTAAGTCAGGATGCAAAACAAAATCCCATGTCTTTATATGCTTCTAATTTTTTTCATAAAATATTTTCTCTGTAATTACAACACATTATATTTGCCAAGCATTAGCGTTCTCAAGTCTTTTCATACAGTATCTCATTTGAACCTTACATTTGCTCTATGACATATATAAATTTATGTTTTTCACATGGGATAGTAATATTTTGGCTCATCTTCCAAAAGTAAACATAACTCCACATTTAAGATTAAAAAAATATACATATACTAAAAGCTGTTAAAGTGACTGATCCAAGTTCACATAGCCTCAACTCTGGCCTTCCAGTAGGTACCATACTTTTTCTCTTCAGCATACCACAACAAAGAGTTGACTCTTCCCTTTTCTATAAATAAATATATATATATATATATATATACACACACACACACACACACACACACACACACACACATACATACATGTGTGTATACGTATATATGTGTGTGTGGGTGTGTGTGTGTATATACATATATATATATATATATATATTTCTCTCATATCTTAATATCGCCAAGGAATTTTCACTAGATACCAATATCCCTCTACTTCTCTCACTTTAAAGTTAAAATTGTGAACACCATGAGACTGGCTTTCTAGCCAGCATACTGGAACTCATTCTAAAATTATCCTTCAAAGCAGTCATCTTGAGAATCTTAACCCTATTAAAAGCATACCTCACTGATCGAAACATGTTTAAAATGTTTTGGGAATTACTTTGAAAACCAGGTTACAAGCCACAAAAGAATATCACTTTCTTTACTTAATAGTTACACCTCATTCTTTTTTTAATTAGCAACAGTTTAATCACTCACTGTCTTTGCCAGATGAGACTGATTTCTTTGGACCTTTCCCAAATTTAATATTTTCACTCAAAGTATAAAAATTGTTTTATTGTTAAACATAATTTTTCAAGTTTGCTATGGTCTCGAGGGACAATTTCATAAGAGGAATTCCAAGAATGACTTGTCCAAAGGCGGCATCCCTGAAATGAGGACGGAGCTGCCAAGGCGACGTCCTAGATGTGACTTTCCCTTAGTGTGTAAGATGGAGATTTTCTGAACTAGCAATGGTTCAATTGCCAAATAACTTCTGTTTCTTACGATTTAGCAAGTTTCAATTTAGTTTACCAATTTCTCCATTATGCCACTTTTAAAAGAAGGGATTATTTTAACCCCAGTAGAGCATTTCAATAAATTGCCCACTTTAGAAAAGCTAAGAATGTGTTATAACACCTCTTTGCTTCCACAGAAATAATATCCTCCTGACATAATGACAAGTTAATAAAGCATCTCTTTCTCATCTGAAAAAGTCAATTGGCATTCCTTCATCAAGTAAGTAAGCTTCCAACTGTTTCTTCATTTGACCCTCAAAACACCTTTCAACGTTTTTTTATGAGTGATGTCAACTGGCATGCAAGCCACTTGGTACATTCCCAGACATTTTAAAAATAATTTCATCATATTGGCTAATCCTAGGGGGTCTCTCCAGAACTGAGTGCACTTGTAAAACTATTCATAAAAATGGTCTCTTATTTCTGTCTCTACTTCCTTTAACACCCTGGTTATATTTGACTTGGACCTAAAAATGCATTGAATCTCAAAGCTTAGAATATTGATCCATTTTTCAACTGCTTCAAGGAGCCTGTTCTCTGCACCCTCATCCTTCTTACCAATAAATTTGATTAAGGCAAATTCCCTTTCATGAAACCAGAAACCAAATTTTTCTGCTAAACTCTCAAGACTTGCATTTGGCTTCAATCTCCATTAATTAACCACTTAGGTCTTTAAAAGTCTTCAGTTTTTTTTCCTACCATGTATATATTCTTCAAAAGCCCATCAGCAGTCAGTTAAAATGTTTAGTCTTGCTTGAAATTAATTTTCCATTTTTATTGTTCCAATTTGTCAGGTTTTATGGCTTTATAATAATTCCTGAGAACTCTTTGAACTTGTTATGCTTTTTATGTTTGTGCTTGATATGTTTCCTTAGCAACGCTTTGATTCTGCTAACTCTTGTTCTATGAGATTTAGGGAGTAAACATGTCTGAGATATGAAGATGAATGTCATAGATTTTGATGTTTTGATGGTCCCCAGAATAGTTTTTAAATTATAGTTACAATTAGAAGATATATCTTTTATTTCAACCTTATATTTTTTCAACCAATGTGCTTCCTGTATTTCTTTGATCCATTGCTACTTCTTTTACTAAAACAAGTATTTAAGGCCTGGTTAATTAATAAGTTTATAGAAATATTAATAGAGGAAGAGTTTATCAATTTCAGAAAAAACCAGTAGTTTTTACAAATCCCACCACTTTAGTCAACAAGATTTTTAAACACATGAATTAATCACACTAAAACTTCATAATATCATTTCACTGCAGAAATACTATCTATTCATTCACTTGTTCATTCAACAAATACTCACATAGCAGTGTTGTATATAGATTTTTTTAAATTGTAGAGTATGCATTTCTGAAAATTTTTCATGGTTTCTTATAGGTCTTTGGACTATGATAGTTTTTGCAGGTCCTACAGAATGGGGCCACCACAGAAAATAAGAGGGATGGATCATTTTTAGTAGTTCTCTAAGCAAAAGCAGTTAATCAACAAATGGCATTTTCTTCTTTTACGACCTCTTTGCTGATTCAGAGGATGACCATTATTTACATTAAGATCAAAATTAGAGTTAGTTTTTAAACAAATTATTTCAAGCCTTCATATGGTGGAAAGATCATGGGCTTAATGGCAAACAGACTTGAGTTCAAATCTTGCCTGTGCTCCTTACCATATGACCTTGGGCAAGTATGTAATCTCATGGAGTCCCAATTTCTTTATGTGTAATATGGCTTATTAAGCTAATTAAATAACATGTATGAAGTGCTATGTTTGCAGCTGGTATTTTTTGAGAAAATATTTTAATTAACATTCTAATGCATAAATGTATAAATTAGAGTTTCGTTTTCACAAAAAAAGGTATATATGTTAATGGTTTAAATATTATACGGTAAATTCTTTCATCCATGAGATTTAGATTCTTGAAAATTCCAATAGTAAGAGAATTCCTGTTGAGGATTTTAAAAACATACCACAAAAAAGTATTGAGTTCTATCAGCTTTTGCTGTATTTTGAAGCTGAATTGTTAGTTGCATAAACATTTAAAATTGTTAGGTCCTTTTGGTAAATCAACCTCATTATTAATATGTAATAGCTCCCTTTATTCCTGGTAAGATCTTGTTCTAAAGTCTTCTTTGTCTGACACTAAAATAAAGTCTCCTGATTTCTTTTGATTAGTGTTTGCATGACATATGTTTTCCCATCCTTTAACTAATCTGTGACTTTATATTAAAGTGGACCTCTTGTAAACAGGATATAGTTGGGTCTTGCTTTTTAGTCTGACAATCTGCTATTTGGCATGTGATATAATTACATTTATGTACCAACATATAAATATCAATATAATTTGGTTTAAAATCTGTCTAATAATTTTCTATGTCCCATCTGTTCTTTTCTTGATTAATTTTGGATATAATATTTTTATATTCCATTTCATCTTTACTATTAGTTTATTAGCTATACTTTTGTGTTTTATCTTTAGTGATTGCTCAAGGTTTACAACATACTCCTTGAACATTTTATAACAGATTGAAACATTGGGTCTCTCTGACTATATCTTAATTCTAGCCCATGTTTTTCCCATAGCCTTCAGGCAATTAGAGGAAAATTGCTTGAGGCTTGAGTTTTTGCAAGAACAGCCCTTTGCCAGAAGGTGCCTCTCCAGAGGAGGTGAGGAAATATATACAAAATAATGATTGTTGTCACCATAATATAAATAAATGAATGAATGAATGAATGAATGAATGAATGAAATAATTATTGTTTATCAAGGATTTGTAGGAGCCTCAAGACCAGACGCAGATCATCTGGGGTCAACGGACTCAGAATAAAGAGATATAGAAATGTTGCACTCTTACTGGATCCCCATTGGCACCTAGATATCTGCAGTCATCAATCACTTCTCATCCCGCCCATTCTCCCTTTCTGTAGCGTGAAAGAAGCCTGAATTCTGGGCTTTCTTAAGATGGATTTGAGGAAGCCCTAAGAGCCCCTTTATCCTTTCGAGCTGGCATCTTCTCAGTCAATAAACCTTTCCTTACTCCTAAATCTTATATTTTGAACATTGGCCTTTTGAAGAGGCAGGCAATGGACTTTGAACTAGTAACACTAAGATGTTAGCCTCAAGTAATTTAACACACATTCTGTAAAAGAAGCTATAGTGGTACACATACATTTCTCTCTCCGATCTTTTATGCTTTATTGTCATGCATTTCACGTCTACACTTGTCGTAAGCCCCACAAATCTTTATTTTGAGGTTAAACAATGAATTATCTTTTAAAAATTTTTAAATAAGAAAAATGTATTTTGTATTTACCAACCTTTTTGCACTTCCAGAATTCTTTATTCTTTTGCGTTGGTCAAGTTTTATCATTTTCCTTCTGCCAGAAGAACTGTCCTCTTTTAGTGCATATCTGATGGCAATTATTTTTCTTGGCTTTTGTTTTGGCTGGAAAAAAAATGTTTTCTTTCATTTTCAAAATATAGTTTTATTGGATATATGAGTCTAAAGAATTGGACCCTAGTTACAAATTCTAGTAATCTGCCTTATTGCGAAAAATTCTTTTAGTAACAAAAAATTCCAAATAAAATTTTCTAGACAATTTTTTAACTAAAAATTGGCTTCAAATTTCTTCCTGACCCCTCAAATACTTTTTTTGCTATTTAAGCACTTTAGGAATACTTATGGATTTTGTTTTATTAAATGCTTAGACAAAGTGATGGTGGAGTATTTTCCTAATAAAAGCTTGTTTTTAACCTCAGGAATCTAAACATTACTTATGAACACAGAAGAAACATATTTTTCATTTTCAGTGAGACTGTTGTGGTAAAAAGAATAAGGAACCCCCAAAGATGTCCAATTCCTAACTTGGGTTTCTTTTAGGGATAATTAAAATGTTCTGAAACATATTAGTTAAACATGGTGATGGATAGACAACTCTGTGGCTATACTAAAAGTTATTAAATTGTACGCTATAAATGGATGAATTATATAGTTTGTGAATTTTATCTCAATAAAGCTATTCTAAAAACAAACAAAAAAAAAGCTCAACAAAAGAAAATGTCTCTTGCAATTTGCCCTTCTTGAAATAAATATACAATCTTGATGAACCAAAATAGAAATTATAATATTTATATTCACACTCAGTATAAGTCAAAATTTTACTAAATAATCAGATGTCCAAAATACAATAAGTATATATTGATAGTTTTTTTCAAATTTTCAGGGTATTTCCAACATTTAAAATAAAAGCAGACTGAAATAAGAAGTCTACCCACTTCAGGTCTATATTAGTTCAAAAGAAGCAAATATATATTAAGGAATATTTAGTCGAATCTAGCATTACAGGATCACTGGTCTATTTCATCTCTGAAAGAGCAGCTGGAAACAGATTCCCTTTTATGTCAAAGGAAATCCAATTATTTTGTCAATTTCCACTGTTTGGGACAGCAATATATCCCATCATTTCTGTTTCTAAACTCATAGTCAGCTGGTTAATGATTTTTTTTCATTATCCTCATAGAAAGATATAGATGAGTCTGACTTCGTATGCCCATCTCCTTTTCTAAAGTTTAAGAAGTCAAAAATCAGAGAAAATCTTTTTTATTCTGTGGTTAGCCAAACTATAAAGTGGAAGCAAAAGTTTTTGGGAAATAATAATTTGGTCTTCTAAATAAATTCACAAAATTAGCATTGGTTGATATTTAATCAGAGATAATGTAAAATATGCATTTTTCATTAAAGGCTAAATATTATTTAAGGAATTCAGTGCCAATATTAACTTTGTTTTCCACCCAAAAGTTACTGAGTGTTAAAAAAATGTTATATAGATTTTGCTGAATAATCAATGGGATAATAATGACTTAATTATCCTGGTGAATTCTGATACTTTATGGCAAAAATATATATAAGTTGGAAGTTGTGGTGAGGAGAATTAGTTGATAAGGACAGAAACAGGGCATAATATTTCTAGTGCTTAATTCTACTGTAAAGATCAAGATATATGGTGAGGCTGATGTTTTTGAGTCAATAGTCATTGACTCAGAGTCCACAGTGTTCTGAGTGTTGACATACACCAGTGAATAAGATAGACAAAATCTCTGCCCTTAGGGAGATGTTAATTCTAATTTTTATAAAACACAAATATACACCCTTCTCTCTGAACTGTCTCACAACGCATATTGGAATGTAACCAGGTAACTATGTTTCAGTCTGAAATTTCATCTGGAGTCACTCAAGAATCTTGACATTGTAAATAGTAATAAATCTCTTTAGACCTGTCCTTAGATACACATCCTTAGATACAACTAGATGCATTCAACATGGTAACCACTTTTTTAAACAGTTCACAAATCACAGACCTGATTAAAGTATTTCTTCCACTCCACAATGAGGGAAAATAATAGAAAAGCTGTTTCCATTACTGAAAGCTCAGGCACATGGACTGGTTTTAAAGCCAATGGGAGTGTATAAGTGTGTATGGGTACATGTGTTGTGTGGTTGGTATACACATAAGTAGACACTCAATATTTGGATGTAGTAAATGGAAATGTCATGGTGATGGGAACCAGAAGATCTGACACATCTTGGGAAAGTCTCAAACCTTTGGACCTATGTCAATTCATCCCTTTTAAAAAAAAAGATCTGAACTGCATACTTCGCTCTAAAACTATGAATCCCTGATTCTCTAAGCAAAATCTAAAGCCATAACTCCTGAACTTTATATATAGTGATCCAGAAGATCACTTTTGCAGTTCGGGGTAAAGTAAAAAATGAGATAAAAAGATCAGTAGTCTCAAAACTAGCTGTCTTTCCACCACTCAGTTCCTTCCCATAGCTCAGATATTTGGAAAATCTGATCGAAAAACAGATTGTGAGTGGAGGTTTCCAGTCAGGATGGTAAACACTCCCAGCCTCCTCTCTTGACCACATCAAAACTACAACTAATCTACAGAACAACCATCAATGAGAATCACCTAAAGTCTAACTTAACAGAAATTCTATAAGTAAGGATATACATAAGAAACCACATCAAGACTGGCAGAAGGGGCAAAGAAAAGAAATAGGCTAGTTTCACACTCATGTGTGGGAGTAAAATATAGAGAAAGATATCTCAGCTGCAGAGGTCCCCCCAAAGTAGCAAGGGGACCCAGCCTCACATTGGCTCCCCAGCCTAGAGCACCGATCCTGGAAAGAGAAGTCCCACTACTTCTGGCTGTGAAAACCAATGGAGATAGTAACCAAGTGAGACAGAGAGCTGTAGGAGTCCCAGGTACTTGTCTTAAATAGCCCACACACAGACTCACACACTCTGAGTTCCAGCACTGGGGCAGCAGCTTGAAAGGTGTCAGGGACATATAGGGAGAAACTGAATTATCTGGCTTCAGGAAGAGGGCTAGAGGAGCAGCTTTCTCCCGGACAGAAGTATAGGCATAGGGCATTGTTTCATTTAGCCCTCCTCCCATCCCAGGTTGCAGACTTAGGCCATGTCTGAGTCTCCATCAACCTGGCTAACATTGGTCACCCTGTCCTGGTGATTCTCTGAGACCCTGCCCCATCCAACTTGCAGGCCCACCCAAGCCACTTCCAGTGGCTTTTTCATACAAATGGCCTGTCATGGCTCAAGCTGTGCACTTTCCTAAAATCTCTTATAGGTTCACAAACCCCAAACAAGCAGTAACTGACCTCAGCATGCCCAATACTTCCTAAGCAGCCCAAGCTTGGCACTAATGGCAGTTAGCCTCAGTTCACAGCTTAGCTTCCCCCAGGTACCTACAAGTGCAGCAAGGGTGGAAGACATCTGCAGATAACTTTTTGGCCTCTCCTAAGAGGCTCTATGGCTGGCACGTGCAGTGGCCAACTTCCCAAGCTGGAGCACCACCCAGCTACCTCCAAGGACCATATACCCTGTCCAGAGCAGATTGGGCAGGCACGAGAGCCCAGATAAAGCAAATAGTGCTCTTTAAGGTCAGCCCCTGCACAATAGCTCCTCCACTGTAGTCATGGCCAGTCCTCACAACCAATCAGCTTGAGGGTCCATCCCTCCCACTAATATGCAAACAACAACCAAGACTCAACTACAACAGGAGATTATATACAACCCACACAAGGGACACACTTAGATGCTCAATGATCTCAGTGAGAACTTTAACAAGGAGATAGTAAACATAAAAATAGAAATAGATAAACTAAAAAAGAACCAGTCAGAAATGAAGAATGCAATAACTGAAATAAAGAATACATTAGAGAGAATCAATAGTTTATAAGATGAGGCAGAGAATTGAATCAGTGATTTGAAAGATAAGGTATCAGACAACACCCAATCAGAACAGCAACAAGAAAAAAGAATTTTAAAATATGAGAATAGTTTAAGGGACCTCCGGGACAACATCAAGTATAACAATATTCTCATCATAGGGGTACCAGAAGAAGAGAAAGAGAGCAAGAAATTGAAGACCTATTTCAAGAAATAATGACAAATAACTTCCTTAACTTGGAGAAGAATATAGACATACAAGCCCAGGAAACACAGAGTCCCAAACAAGAAGAACCCAAAGAGGACTAAGACACATCATAATTAACCCAAAGAGGCCCAAAACACATCATAATTAAAATGTTAAAGGTTAAAGATAAAGAGAAGCTCTTAAAAGCAACAGGAGAAAAGCAGTTAGTTACCTGCAAGGGAGTTCCCACAAGATAGTTAGCTAATTTCTCAACAGAAATTTTGCAGGCCAGAAGGGATTGGCACAAAATATTCGAAGTGATAAAAAGCAAGGACCTACAACCAAAATTTCTTCACCCAGTAAAGCTATCATTTAGAACTGAAGGACAGATTAAAGAGCTTGCTGTACAAAAAAGAAAAGCTAAAACAGTTCCTCGCTACCAAACCAATATCAGAAGAAATGTTAGAGGGACTTCTTTAAGAAGGGGGAAAAAAATCACAAATATGAAAAAAAAAAATGATAATAACTACATATCTAACAACACTTAGTTTGAATGTAAATGATGTAAATGCTCCTATCAAAAGATATAGGGTGGCTGAATGAATAAGAAAACATGACCCTTGCATATGCTGCCTACAAGTGACTCGTTTTAGATCAAAAGACGCATACGAACTGAAACTAAAGGAATAGAAAAAAGTGTTTCATAAAAAATGGGGGGGAAAAGCTGGTGTTGAAATATTAATACCAGACAAAATAAACTTTAAAATAAAGGCTATAGCAAGAGACAAAGAAGGACCCAGTAATCACATTTCTGGGTATTCATTTGAAGAAACCCAAAACACTTCTTCAAAGGGATATGTGAATCCATATGTTCATTTCAGCATTATTTACAATAGCCAAAATATGGAGGCAGCCTGGGTGTCCATCAGCGGCTGATTGGATAAAGAAGAGGTGGAACATATATATACAATGGAATATTACTCAGCCATAAAAAAGAATGAAATCTTGTCATCTGCAACAACATGGATACATCCAGAGGGTATTGTGCTGAGTGGAATAAGTCAGAGAAAGACAAATGTCATATGATTTCACTTATCTGTAGAATCTAGAGAACAGAATAAACAAACAAACAATATAAACAAGCTCATAGATACAGACTGCATTTTGATGGTTGCTGGATTAGGTGGTGGGAGAATGGGTGAAGGATGGAGAGGATTAAGAGATACAAATTGGTAGTTACAAAATAGTCATGGGGGTGTAAAGTATAGCATGGGGAATACAGTACTGTAATAACTATGTATGGTGTCAGATGGGTACTGGATTTATCTGGGTGATCAGTTCACAAGTTATGTAAATGTCTAATTACTGTGTTGTATACCTGAAACTAATATAATATTGTATGTCAACTATAATTGAAAAAATAAAAATTTAAAAACTAAAAAATAAGAAGTTGTGAGGAATGGAGTCAAGATTAGTATGTGCAGAAGATGAGAAAAAGGAAGGGAATTACTGAAAGGGAGGGAGTATCAAGGAATCCTTAGAACTTTTTGAGGTAAGGGAAAGACTACCTAAAAGAAGGGAAACAAGGTGGAGGGGATAAGCAATGAGACTATGATAAAGACAGACAAAAGCAATAATATAAAATCACAGACTTTTTTTATAGTAGCTTCCTCATCTCACTCATTTGTTATTCTCCACAACAGGCCTCTTGGTGAGGACCTACAGCACCCTCTTGAGGATCTACAGCACCTTCTTAACACTTTTTCTGACTCCAGTGGACTTCCTCCCAGTGACTATTCTCTGATCTCCTTGCTATCTTCCAAGTGCCATTAATTCTAACACATGCCATTCCTTAATATGTTTACCTTAGGAAGAATCTAATTGATTCTCAGTAGGTATTACTGATTAATTTTATTATCAATCCTAAGAGGCTGTGCATTTTAGCAGGCATTACTTTCACTGAAAAGGTTGTTAGAGGTGGAAAGGACCTTAAAAGAACAAAGAATTGAAGCCAAGTCCATCCTCCTCCCTCTACACCTCATTGATATGTACACCTAGCCACTCTGGTGACGATGCTATCTGTACTAGCCCTTGTACTACCATTGCCTCCAATGGAGAAGTCTCCACCACCAGGAGAGGTGTGTTAGGAATATTTTTGAAGCCAGAGAACCTTTTTAGTACCTTTAAATATTCCTTTTACATGTTAGGCTTCCCTGAGAAAGCAGACAACATTTTAGCCCTAGATAACAAAATTTATCTGTAAGATCAGCACATTTGCCATATATTTTTAAATTTTTGGATTTAGATTTGGTTAAATAATCCATTCTCACATTGTTTATTATAGTCCATGTTCTCAAAGTGCTTCCCATTCACTAAACTTCTTTGTCTCTGAAGACAATCGTGTAAGGTAGCTAGAAAGCTAAGAATATCTTTGTCACTTTTGCGTATAAACAGTTAATGGTTAAAATTCAGTGTACTAGTGTATGACTTCAAACATGTTATTAACCATTCTGTTCCTCAGTCTGTTTGTCTGTAAAAATGGAGGTAAAAATAATAATTACCTGTTTGGGTTCTTTGAAGATCAAATGAATTAATGCAAAAATAATGCTCAGAACAATACCTGACACCTGGTAAGCACTCAATAAATGGTAGTCATTGTTCATATAATCACCACTGCCACCATCACCATTATCATCAACATCGTGAGAAAATTAATCATGCAATTACCAGATCCTCACTTCACTTCATGCCACGTAGATGTGGTCATACTGGCTGCTCACTACTAATGTCATCCTTTTTGCTTTGACAATTTTCCTCTATTTTTGCCACAGTTGATTTCAAACAGTGTTCAGTTGTTTTGTGAAACTAAATGAATTCAATGAGTCATCACTGTCTCCATTAAAAAGAAGAAAGAAATAATTTAAGTGGCAGCATGCTGAATAGATGTATGGAGGCTTTCTCTCTATCTAAAAGGTAATATTAAAATATTTCAGGACTATGATTTAGAGTTATAGAACATCAAAAGTTTCTAAATACTCTTATATTTGGGCTTCCATTTTTAGCTATAAAGTCCTTTATATATGTTTTCACAGCCTTTCATATTATAATGTGTTAATATATTTCTTTTAAGGCTTCAAGCAATTAGACTCAGAATAGAAAAATTTCTAAGTTTATGATCCTTGCCAGTAAACTAATATCAATAACTCACAATTAGCTCCACAATAATAATGTCACCAATAGAAATTGTCTTCATTTAACTGTTAAGATTCCAAAAATAAACATATCTCAAAAAGTGTTTTGCATTAGGGATGAAAGATTTTATAGAAAATGTTTGTTGGATTGTTTGATTTTTAACCTTCTTACAAAAGATACAGGTACCAAAATACATATCTCTCATGAAAGTCAAGTTAAAGAGTACATATCTGGTAATCTGATCTAGCAAAATTTAGTAACTCAATCAAACTACAGGTAATGCCCGTTATCTAAACCATTTTTTTTATCAAAGACGAATTTTCAGTATTAGCCCCTTTTGCTATTCTTAACCAACTACATTTATAAATTATTTAAATAGTGATTATAATCTCAAGGCCACATATATTTTATCTGCATCGAGAAATATTCTTTTAAATATTATCTCCTTACTTTAGGTGGGCAAACTCACATCTTCTCAGCTGTGGAGTGATGACCCTGCCTTTAGCACCTATCTTTTTGGTGGTGATGGTGGTAAAATGTTTTTCTTGTCTATTGATTTATATTTGTAAAATATAGGGAGATAATTATAGAAAAAAAATAATTTTAAAAAGCATGTTTTAAAATTTTCTACTTTTTAAACAGAGTAGTATAAAAAGCAATCCATTTTAAATGATTTTTGAAACTAAACATTTAATTATTTTGTTTCTGTTTTTTTCTGGTTGTTTTCACTTTCTTTTTTTCAGACTCCACTATTTATTTAATGTTTTATTTATTTTTTAATTTTTTAATTTTTTTTGCCCATTCCCACACTCCCCTCCACTTTGGGAACCATCAGCTTGTTCTCTATCTCTATAGGACTGTTTCTGTTTTGTTTTCTTTATTCATTTGTTTTGTTTTGTTTTGTTTTTAGAATTCCACATATAAGTGAAATCATATATTTGTCTTTCTCTGCCTGACTTATTTTACTTAGCCAATACCCTCTATGTCTATCCATGTTGTCACAAAAGATTTCATTATTTTGTATTGCTGAGTAATATTCTATTGTAGATATATACCACATCGTTTTATCCATTCATCTATTGACAGACCCTAAGATGCTTCTGTATCTTGGCCATTGTAAGTAATGCTACAATGCACACAGAAGTTCATCTATTTTTTCAAGTATTTTTATTTTCTCCAAATAAATATTCATAAATGTAATTGTTAGGTCATAAGGTAGTACTATTTTTAAGTTTTTGAGGGATCTCCATACTGATTTCCATAGTGGCTGCACCAATTTACGATCCCACCAATGGTGCACAGGGGTTCTCTTTTCTCCACATCCTCACCAACACTTGTTTGTTGATTTATTGATGATAGCAATTCTGACAGTTGGGAGGCAATATCACATTTTGGTTTTGATTTGCATTTCCCTAATAATTGATGTTGTGCCTCTTTTTGTATGCCTGTTAGCCATCTCTGTTTGTCCTCTTTGGAAAAATGTCTATCCGGGTCCTCTGCCCATTTTTTAATTGGATCACTTGTTTTTTATTGATGTTAAGTTGTATGGTTCTTTATATTTTTTAGATATTAACGTCTTATCAAATATATCATCGATGAATATTTTCTCCCATTCAATAGGTTGTCTTTTCATTTTGTTGATGGCTTTCTTCTCTGTGCAAAAACTTTATAGTTTAATGTAGTCCATTTCTTTATTTTTCTTTTGTTTCCTTTGCCCAAGCAGACATATCCAAAAAGATATTGCTAAGACTGATGTCAAAGAGCTTACTACTTATGTTTTCTTCTAGGATTTTTGTGGTTTCTAGTCTTACGCTTAAGTCTTTAATTCATTTTGAGTTTATTTTTGTATGGAAAATAAAGTTTCCTTTGTAAGAAATTGGTCTAATTTGGGGGAGGGTGGGGGGAAGTAACTGTCCAGTATTTTCAGTACCACTTACTGAAGAAACTGTCTTTACTCTATTGTACATTCTTGCCTCCATTGATCTATATATCTGTTTTTATGCCAGTACCACACTCTGTTCATTATTATAGCTTAGTAGTATAGTTTAAAATTGAGGAGCATGATACCTTTCATCGGTCTTTCTCAAGGTTTCTTTGGCTTTTTGTGGTCTTTTGTGATTCCATATAAATTTTAAGATTAGTTGTTCTAATTCTGAGAAGAATGCTATTGGTGTTTTAACAGGGATAGCTTTGAATCTGTATAATGCTTTAGAAAGTAAGGACATTTTAACAATATTAATCTTTTTCAATCCATGAATATGGTATATCCTTCCATTTATTTGTGTCCTCTTCAATTTCTTCAATGTCTTATAGTTTCTAGAGACCAGGTCTTTCAACAATTTGGTTAAATTTATTCCTAGGTATTTTATGGGTACCTGTCTTTTCACATGATAATGTAAATTCAAAGCCAATGTCTCTGTCTATTAACATGAATGCCTCAATGCCTATTCTCCGGGTACTTTTCAGGAAGCCTAATCTTGAACATAGTGTCTTACAATAGTTATCAAAAGCAAAGAAAAACATTATTATTGTTGCCTGAAGGATGCCAGAAGTCAGTTCCACTAGCTAATCTAAGGGTTAAAATAAACCAGAAGTTAAAATGGATTAAAGACTTAAATTTAAGACCCAAAACAATAAAGCTCCTAGAAGAAAACATAGGCAGTAAACTCTCTGACATTGCTTGCTCTTAGTAATTTTTTTTCTGATATATCTCCTTGGGCAAGGGAAACAAAATAAAAATAAACAAATGGGACTATATCAAACTAAAACTTTTTTGTACAGCAAAGGAAACCATCAATAAAACAAAAAGACATCCTACAAAATGGGAGAAGATATTTGCCTATCATACATCTGACAAGAACTTAATATCAAAATTTATAAAGAATTCATACAACTCAATACCAAAACAAACAAACAAACAAAAAAAAACGAAACAATCCAATTAAAAATGAGCAGAGGACCAGAATAGGCACTTCTCCAAAGAGGACATTTAGATGGCCAATAAGCATATGAAAAGATGGTCAATGTCACTAATCATCGAAGAAATGCAAATTAAAACCACAATGAGACATCACCTTACACCTGTCAGAATGGCTATCATCAATAAATCAACAAAAAAGTATTGGCGAGGATGTGGAGAAAAGGGAACCCTTGTGCACTGTTGGTGAGATTGCAATGTGGTGCAGCCACTATAGAAAACAGTTTTTCCTCAAAAACTTAAAAATAAATAGTACTACCTTATGACCTATCAATTCCACTTCTGGTAATTTATCTGAAACAAACCAAAACATTAATTCAAAAAGATATGTGTGCTCCTATGTTCACTGCAGCGCTATTTGCAATAGTCAAGATATGGAAGCAACTTAAGTGCCCATCAACAGACAATTGGATAAAGTAGTAGTGGTATATACATACAATGAAATATTACTCAGCCATAAAAAAATAAAACCTTTCCATTTGTAACAACGTGGATGGATCTAGAGGGCATTAGGCTAAGAGAAATAAGTTAAAGACAAATACTGTATGATTTCACTTATATCTAGAATCTAAATATCAAAATAAATGAACAACAACAACAACAAAAAAATAGAAACAGACTCAGAGATACAAAGAAGAAACTGGTGACTGCCAGATGGAAGAAGAGGTGAGGGGCTGTGTGAAAAAGGCAAAGGGATGAAGTACGAATTAGTAATTGCAAAAATAGTCACAGGAATGTGAAGTACAGTATAGGGAATATGGTCAATAATATTGTAATAACTACGTATAGTGCCAGGTGGGTACTAGACTAATTGGGGGATCGCTTTGTAAATGATATAAAAGTCTAATCATTATGCTGTACACCTGAAACTAATATAAAATAATACTGACACTAACTTCAATTTAAAAATTAAAAAAAAAAGATAAACCGGTAATACATTGCCCACTTAGACTGAATTTTAATTTGCACATATTCTCCATTCTCCTTCCTAAACCATTGGCTTGTATTGAGGGATATTCTAAGAAACAGCCTTATAAGAAGCATTGTTTACCATTGGAATGTTGGAGAGGTTATTGTTTACATGACAAAAGGCCCTCATGAGGAGAAAAGCAGAGCCAAGAAGAGAATAGAGAACGAGGAGAAAAGGGAGCCCAATAAGTATAAGACAGCAGAGAATTTGAAGCAAGCTGCTCAATGAAACAACACTGCTTGATAAAGAGGAATTCATGTTCCCAAAGTCAGCCCCTCTAGCCTTCCTGAGTGAAAAAACATATCTATCCCGGAATGCTTCCAGGGTCTTGAGGTGCTACCAGACTGGTAACCTCTCTTTATTAAATTTATTCTTTCTCTGGCCACCAATTTGTCCCCTGGGCTTCAGACCATCCTAAAGAATTATCCTGAAGAAAGTTTTCTGTTTTTGTAAATCCCACCCAATTCTCAAACTCATTCTTTCATCAGTTAAAACAGGTTCTACTTTTAGGTGAAACTGAATCCTTTACCATAATATTATAAGCTTATGTCTGACTCAAATCTCAGTATCTACAGTCCCAAGGCAAATACCACATTCCCAGAAGGTATATCTTATGCTTGGAACTTTCCTCAATTCAATGAGTTTTTCAGGTTTATCATATCCCTCACTTCTTCCTGGATGTCCCACAATAATCAGAGTGTTTCGGTGAAAATAAAAGAATGTATGTATGTGTATGTGTGTATTTGTGTATCAGAAGAGTCAATATAGTATTTCTGAGGTTGCTATCTTTAGAAGGGTCTGCTTGCAGGGTTGGCCCTTGGCTGGCATCTGGGAACTTTGCTTCTGTCATGCTTTCTATGTTAATCAGGCTGTTTTCCCACTTGGAGGATTATGCTCTGCTGTACCTGTTTGCCTAGACTAATTGTACAAAAAATGTGCTTAATGGTGAATACCCTAATTTTGTTCTGGGATTTGGATACTTATGGCTGGCCATGTTAGTAGAGTGCCTATAAGACTGGCTCCAAATAGAAACTCTGGACTCTAAGTCTGAAGCAAGCTTCCCTGGGCCAAAACATTGCACACATATTGCTGCATTTCACTACTGAAGGAAGAAGTGTGTTAGTTGTAATCTCTCCTAAGAGGGAAAATGTTGGAAGTCTGCATTGGGATTCCTCCAAACTGCGTGATGTGTCTTTTTCCATTGCTGATCACTGTAATAAAATATAGTCATGAGTACTGCTGACTCTGAGTTCTGTGAATATTTCTAGTGAATCATCAAACATGTGGATTGACCCTTGAGATATGTATATATGAAAATTTTTAAATAGGCAAGTTTAAAAAACACGTTATGAAAGAAGATACATATATGGCAAATCAGCACAGGAAAACATTCAGTGTCAGCAGTCATTAACGAAGTACAAATAAAAACCACAATGAGATACCACTACATAGCTATCAGACTGACTAAAATTCAAACAAAACAACAAAAAAAACTGACGATCCAAGTACTGTCAACTACAAACAATGAATAAGTGAAATTTGAAATTAAAAATACAATGTCATTTACATTAGCACCCCAAAAATGAAATATTGAGATATAAATATAAAAATAACATATATAAGACCTATATATAAAAAAAACTACAAAACTCTGATGAAAGAAATCAAAGAACTAAATAAATGGAGGGAGATTACATGTTCCTGTATTGGAAGACTCAATATTGTCAAGATGTCAGTTCTTCCCAATTTGATCTATAGATTCAATGCAATCCCTGGAGATGAAGAAAGAGGACAGGAAAAGGCAGGAAAGATGTATTACCACAAGGCACAGAGCATTTTGGGACATGATGAATATGTTCATTATATTCATCGTAGTGGTTTCACTGGTGCTTACATATCATAGAACTTATCAAATTTTACACTTTAAATATGTGCAACTTCTAATATGCCAAATATATATACAAATACAGCTTTTAAAAAAATTATATAACTAATCTTTTTAGGCTCCACTTACAGGCTATTAGCAACACCCATCTGAGGTTCCCTATGATAATACAAGCAATTTTATTAATAATAATTTTAATTAATAAAAGTGATCTTTGAGAATTTCAGCAATAGGCATGATATAATACCTACCAAGAAAGAATGTATGTGAAAATTGACTCAAATGAAAAAGAAATAAAGGTTAGAAAGATGATGAATGGACACATTACAAGTTCCTAGTCAAAATTCTGTAACATAATCATTAGTTACTATAGGTTCTATAAATTCAAAACAGTACTCTAAATCACTGAGGACTCAGCGTAAAAAATAAATACTTAATTTAAAAACCTACCTTTTATTTCTTTCAATGGTCTTACAACTATAAAGAAAACTAGGATATCATAGAACCAGCTCCAAATACTGTAAATACATCTACAGAACAGAATCTGTTCTCTTAAGTGGTCATTTCTAGAAATTGACGAGCTAAGTCCTAAAGATTTTTATGATTGAGATTGTTGATCTTGATAATTTCTTCTTCGACACATTAATTACTTTAAATATTTCGAATCAACTGATAGGTTAAACATTTCTGAGCATACCAACATTTGATAATTTCTCTTCATTTAATCTATTAAGGAGACTTTATAAAATATTTTACATTTCTACGTATGAAGCTGATCCTAGAGTAAAATAAATGTTTCAAATTTATTTTATGCATACACATAGGAAATAAAGCATATTCACTGAAATCATAGCAGTCTTTGTAAGCACAATATTTTTAACTGACAAAATTCAGATGTGTAAAATAACGCATCTCTCTGTAATTGAGCTTAGTTGCTAGATGACTGAAATCTGACTAAGTCAATTCCAAGTTTTTTTTCTCATCACTTCAGAGTTTTTCTTAGTCAAGTGAGGCATAAACTCGGTCAATTCAAAATTGTTTCTTCCCTTCACCTGGGTATCTAGTCGTGGAAAGGGGATGAAGGTGTTTGGAGTTAAGTTGGTGGCTCGCCTCTTGCATGATCATCCCTCCACTCCAGCATCCTCTGAGGTGTTTGCTGTGTCCGCCTGCTCTGCAGCCTAGACCTAGCCTAACACAGTTCCTCCCTGGCATTCTCTCATCACAACCAAGAAAACTCTTTGGGGACCACTGGCTTCTAAGTAAATCTTGCCTTTTTTAAGGGCCAAATATTCTGGTATCTTAATTATATTGATGCCTGACAATGTTGTCAGGCACAGTGTTCATGTTTATTTTCCCAGGCCCCAATAAAGAAGCAAGTGAAGTCCTCCAGGCTCTGTGTGTTCCCAAACATCTCTTTATCTGGTGGGAGTGGAAAGGGGACTGGGGGATGGAGTCTATTGTCCCTCTGAGATTCCTAGCCACCAAGAACTTTCCAAGACTTACTCTCTTGCTTCTTTTGAAACTTTCTCCTTCTACCACATGTCCTTAGCACTGAGAGTTCCCATTTAATCCATAAGATGTGATTTATTTAAAAAGTTATTTTCCTGATGTAATCTGTAGACAAAGGATTCAACAAACAACACATAAACAAAAATGAACACAATCTGAGTGACTTTTACCTTCATCAAAATACATTCAGATCAAGTGCCTGAGGCTCTTTACTATTAATCTTCAAAACTGCTACCAAAAAAAAAGGCCAATTTTCTTTATATTTTTCTGAAAGAAAAAGTCATCACCACTCTGTAAATTCCATCGAATTTTACTTTCCTTGAAAAAAATATAAATGCTATTTTTCTTTTTTCACACACACAGCCTCATACATGGTAATTCCTCTATAAACGATTCCTAGATGAATAGCTTTCTCTTAAAGAAACTCTTTCCAAATAACTTATCATGATGTTCTATTCAGAACCTAAACAAATGATATATTAATTTTTGATAGTATCACAACCACTTCTATCTGTTCTAGTTTGGGGTCATACTAGATCCAAAACAGCTTGGTCCTCCAGGTAAACAATGTCATCAGTAATTAGGTGTGTCATCATTTTGTTTAGATCTGGAATCAAAATGAAAGACCGGGCATTTCAAAAAAAAGTCCAGGTATTTCCAAAAGAGGGAAATGAAGAAAGAACAATTCTGCTGTGATCCTAAAATCATAAGTCCTTTAGGAGGAACTTTTTTTTTTTTCATTTTACTGCACTACAAGCTATTTTGCCACATTACTCACATAGCCAGCAATTACAGGCATCATGAATCGGAATCAACTGGATGCCACATGAGGTACTTATGCCCACTTTCCTAGTCTCAGTGTCCTTAGGAACTACAATCTTTTCACTAGTGTTTAATTGTCTAGGAAACATCCCGGGTCAATATTTTTATTTCCTGTTTTCACCTGCTAGTGGTGAACATTTTTCTCCATTTTCTAAACATATGACTAAATTTAACATGGTAGTTATGACAAGGCATGCAGGAAGGTGCCCAGGCCAAATGAACTAGAAAATTCAAACAATTTAAAATATGCTTTTCTGTTTTGAAGGACGTCTTGAAGTCCAGAAGCCCCTTCCTTACCATGTTCTAATTTTATTGTGATGCTACCATTTATTTGAAAAAAATTTCCAAACTTCTAAAAAGTTAAAAGCTCAATTATTCTAATTCTGTATTATAAGAATAAAGTAAAACATAAGCATTTATTTTGATACACTCATTGTAAAACATCCATGATATCAATCCCTTTTTATTTTAGCTTACTGAAAACAACAAATGCCAGCTAAACTTTAAATGAAATCCTTGTTACAATTTCCTAAAATGTATTGTCATATAAATAATCTTTGAAACTTTTACAGTTCATTTTAGCATCTTTTTATGATCTAACATGCAATTAGACTCAGGAAATGATATTAAGCTGCCATACATATATTATCTCTCCATAAATTATTTTTATCAATTTAACAACATGTGGCTTGTGGCTTTTTTTATCTGAAAATGAAACTTTGCTAACATAGCAAATATATGAAATTATTGGTTTTTATAATCTGTTTTGCATTTCTTCTCTTTTCAAACAAATAGACTTCATAAAATGCATCCACAAAAGTGAGCAATCTGCTCCTTTTGTATATCTATCAGAATATCAGCCAAAAAGTTTGCCTGCTGCAGATTGGAAAGCGAGACTTGTCAGAATTGAGTTGCAGTATAACAGTAAATGGGTCTTCTTTTTAATGCTTTTTATTTAAAATATACATGATATAAAGGAGCTTGATTTTTCTAGGCACAGTAGTATAGAAGTAAGGAATTAGAAGTAAACAGCTGGTTCAAAGAAAGGTGGAGGTCTGAGAAGGATGACATGTGGGGATTCCTCCTGGACTAGACAAGCACAATGGCAATGAAGGAGAAAATACAAGTGTAACTTGCCAATTGTATAGCAGATGATTTGGAGTCATCAAGGCAAATAGACCTTCAATTCCCGAGGATATCTAGAGCCAAAGATTTCTAATACTCCTGAGTTGTGCCAAGCTCTCTTCAATTGCTTGATTTCATTAGACCCAGTTCCCATCTACACCTGTCATAAAGCAGTGCGTGAATGTGTATGTCTGTGAGAGAATGTACATTTTTCTTAAACTTTACTCAGTTTGAAGAACAATACCAGGTACTTTGGTCTAGTTTGACAAGTAGTCATTTATGTATCTGAATTAACTTCTCCATGTGGTAGAAAACTGAGCAATTTCCCAAATAATGCAATATTTTAGTGCTTTTAAAAGACTTTCTGTGTGGTACATTTATAAGTGCTATGCATATGTGTTACAAACACAAATTCATAAAAGAATTTCTCTGCTACTGAGAAAGTATTTTCACCCTCACAATAATAATTTAGCTAATGGTTATAAAGCACTACAAGATGCCCCAAGTATTCTACTCATGCAGTCCATTAATCCTGACAACAACCCTCTCAATGGATCCTATTATTATCTCCAGAGCAGAAGAAGGTGAAGCACTGTGTTCAAGGTCAGCCAGCTAGTAAGTGGCAGAGCCAGCATTCGATCCCAAGCAGTCTGGCTCTGAAGTACATACTCTTACCACAACACAATACAACATCTCATTTATCTAGTTATAGAGGCACTATTATATCAATTTTTAGATGAGGAAATTGAGACTTGATGAGGTTAAATAACCTTCAAGTTTTCTCTGCTAACATGTGATAGATGCCACAAGCCAAGCCTAATCTTTCTGATTCCAAAGTCCATGCTTATAACCAGTTATGAGCTCATAAAACCACTACGGTCTCCTAAATACAGGACCACTGTGTAAAATGTAAAAGTTACTGTGACTATTAAATACAACAGAGGCAAAAGTGAACATGTTATAAAATGGCCTGATCCATATTGTCTCAGTGAGGTGGTTCATCCCTAGGTAGAACCAGTATTTTTAGAACACTAATTATAGCACAACGGTCCCAGGCTAAACCTCCCATCTGGTCCTGAGTTACTAATGTCAACATTAGAGATGGCCTTCATTTTCTTGATCTTTGCTAATCCACATAGCAGTTTCTCTGCCTCCAGGAGTGGCCACAAGGCTAACCAGAAGAAAATTCAACCCAGAGACCCGAACTGGATTCAAAACAGGAATTACCCACAAGTCTGAGTCAGGAATTGTGTTCCCACAGAGCTCTTTGATCCTGAGAGAGGGAGCCGAGCGGCACAAAGGAGGAGAGAGCCAGATCATAGATGAGGACTTTGTCGCTGAAGGTCTTTTCCTTCTAGATGAGCATTCTGGATTTCGGAGTAGCCACTTCCTGCTGAGTGAGCTTCGAGGGGCCTGGCCTCAGCCCTGTGCAAATGAGTAGAAGAATTCTGAACTCAAACATAAAAGCACAGCAGCAGGCCACAGAGTCCACAGTCAGGCCTGCTGGGAGCCCCAGCCAGTTCATACACCATATGTGCCCTGCTTATCCATCTGGTTTCATGGAAAAGGCCAAACAAAACAGTGAAAACAAATGGCAGAGTAGAGTCTTTTGCCCTGGCCTTGAAGTGCACACTGACCTCACCTTGCAGAGTTTTCTATAAATCATCTGGGTTATAAGTAGTTTTATATAAAGTATAAAAGCTCAAGCCATGCAAAGCTTTAAAAAGGGAAGAAAAGTTCCAAAGTTACAGCTAATTGCCTTATATCAATCCTTCCATTTACCAATATTACTCTGTAAAGCAAAACATGAAATTTAGTGAAACCATGGAAACATGTAGTTTAACCACATGTGAATCCAAACCAAAAACAATCACAATTTATGTGAGCACCACAAAACCCTTTGTGTTATTAAATTATTTCATATACTGAGGATTGGACTCACTTATTTAAGCAAAAGTCAAAAAAGTACATTTCAATATGATAATAACACACAATCTCTGAAAGGTAATTATTCTACATCTTAATTGTGCTTTATGTAGATTCTACTTTAAGTTATTTTCTGAAACGAATAAATCTCTATGGCTGACACTTG
The DNA here is from genome assembly GCF_902729225.1 of Pteropus medius. Classification (NCBI taxonomy): domain Eukaryota; kingdom Metazoa; phylum Chordata; class Mammalia; order Chiroptera; family Pteropodidae; genus Pteropus; species Pteropus medius. The sequence goes on from NW_024354500.1 coordinate 13,841,540, forward strand.
GAATTGAACTATATATATATATATATGTATATTTTTAAGTTAATTTCAATAGACGAATTGTTAGCCTTGATCTATATCTAGTTTTTTAGCCTTAGTATTGTTGACATTTTGGACTAGATAAGTCTTTGTTTTAGGGAACCATCCTTCGCATTTAGCCGTACCTCTGGCCTCTACAATAGCACTGTCCGCATTTGTGAAAACCCAAGATTTCTCCAGACATTGTTAAATATCCTTGAGGGTCAAGTCAAAAATCATACCTTGTTGAAAGCCACTGGTCTATATGATAATGAGAATAAGTTTTAAATACTGATCAACCTCTTCTCATTTATACACAACCATTCGGTAATTGCTATTAATTGATACTAATGGTTCAAGGCAATGACTAGGCTCATTATTGAATTTTCAAATCCAAGTTAATCATTTGTCTTCTTATAAAAATTATAAAAATTATAAAAATAATAATACCATGGCTTTACCTTTCTGAATATCATGAAAATTCAATCATATACAAAAGTCTATGTGTTATATAATGGAATGAATATACAACATGCATGCATGTACTATGCAACTAGACATTGAAATTTCAAAAATCTAAATTTTCTAAATTGTTTTTAAGTCTACTGATAAGTCTTCAGAGTCCATTCAGGAAGAACACAGGTTTTTCCTTCAAATCCAATAAAGTCCACAAAAGCTCAAAATGTGTGTAAATTAATGTAATTTTTAAAAATACATGTAAAGTCAAAAAATTAAGTCAATAAATTAAGTCTTTAAAAAACTTTCTTTTTGTCTCTTCCCTTATGTTGGGCTTGATGTGAGATATTAAGGTGAATCAAGCCAACACAGCCTTAGCTTGAAAATACATGTCAATAGTAGAGATGGAAAAAAAGAGAAAAAATAAATTACTGCCAACATTTGGTATTAAGTAATGGCTTCTACATAATGGGTAGATATAAAGGAGAAAATTTTGAAACAAACATCAAGCCAGTAAAGCACAAGGTGTATTAAGATAAAAATATTTAATAAGTCTAGATTATGGAATTGTAGGTTCTATGCAAAGTCAGTAGGTACAGGAGTTGGGGGGAAAAGATATAATGAGAAGTGAAAAGTAAGGAAAGGTGGTTGAAACCAGATTATAAAAGACCTTAATTAGATTAATGAGACTGACTCATTCTATAAACAATAAGGAGCTATTGAAAAAATGGATCAGAAAGATCAGAGTTAAATGTTAAGACCATGTGTTTTTTCTGTATTTCAAATATTGCATCCCTCTTCCAAGTACATCTAAACAACTTGACCATCATCACTGATAGATGGTCTCTAAGGAACTCTGGTTTTAAGACCCAGGCTGAAGTCACTTTTGTGACTTACCTGCCTCTCAGTTTGTGCCCAAGTACAAATAACTGGTTGTCTTATTTTTAAGACCACATTCAATTTATTCTTAATTCTAGTAATTAAGCTTCGGTTTATTCCCTTTCTTTATAGCCCTACTGATGCTTCGGGACATATTGGGGTGGAGGCTGATCCCTGAAACAACCATCATCCACCACAGGAAGTAAAATCTAATGTAGCAGACATGAATTCTCTCCTACTGTCTGGGTACAACCTCCAGTACTACTTGATCTGGTTCCATACAATCATGCTCTTCCAACATCCTGGCCATCAGAGTTGCCCTTGGTTCACAGTATTTGACACCCAAGGGCTGCAGTCAAATGGTTCCTTATTGCCTTGCTCTGCAGACACTGAGTTTTGCAAGACTCTTCCCCTATCCCCTGTATCACTCAAGTGGGCAGTTTTATTCCAGTCCCAGTTCCAAATCTGCCTTGCCTTGATGAGGTTAACCTGCCGTGCACAGATGGGGTATGTGATAACATAGAAATGGCAGGCAGGAAAGATGAATGGGAGAAAAGAGAAAAACAGCAAGAAGACTAGTAAGGAAGGTATGAGTAGTCCTGAGGGTGGCCTGAACCATATTAGCAGTGTTCCTTAAGAAAGCTAGAAAAATATGTTTTAATGCAAAAGCAAACTATTTTTATAGTGTTTTACATGAAAAGACTCTTTTCACAATTAAATATAATACATAAAATCCCCCTTTTAGTGTTGTAAAGTAGGACCATTTTTAGTAAACCTCTTATAATATTGCTTTACTTATATTCTCTTTTTTCCAGATGTTATATTTCTATTAAATAACTGTAAAGATGTCAAATCAAATTAGTCCTTCAACTCAAAAGTGAAAAGCTCCAGTGAGCAAAGATAAATTTTTATGGCAAATTGGTTAATAAAGTGCTGTCTCATGAGAACTGCACCTTAAACTAGAAAAGTGACTCTGAATGCTTAACATCTCCTTTAGCAATTCAAATTTTCTGCAGTCATTGAAAATTTTTCTGTTCTAACCACAATTCATCACACTATACATATAGGGATTGCTTTTATACTCCCCTACAAATTAAAAACAAAAATGAATAAACAAATGAAATATATAAGCTTGCTAAAGAAATTCAGCTTAGTTCTATCATTATGTATCATTATTTTACTTTGACCTCAGCGATTATATTTTCTCACCATTTAGCCAGACTGTAGTGGTGCTCAGTGTTGGCTTTTCAAAAAATGCTTATAAATTAATGTAAATAAAATGCTTAAAACAGTGTCCGAAATAGTGCCTCGTATAGTAAGAGCTATGTAAGTGCCGACTATTATTATTACCAATCCCTGGACTGCACTTTAAACCAACTAAATCCAGATCTATGGAGACTAGGGGCACCTATTAGTGCCCCTGAGCTCAGGCACTGGTACTTTTTCAAAGCTCTCCATGTGATTCCAACCAGCACTGAGCAACCAGTATTGAGAAACACTGAGGTTTAACCAAGTGCCAATGAAACAAATTTCATGGCTTAAATCTCAGAAATTCTGACCAGTTCCATTCTATGTCTCATTGATAAAAAACAAACAAACAAACTACTATTTTCCAGATGCTGTGTATGTCAAAGACGACATAAAAATGAGTAAGACAATCTCTGCCTTAAAGCAACTAGCAATCATTAGGTGAAATAGACCATAGCCAAATAAATACAAAGGAATTCTTTAAGGGTAAGAATCATAATATTAATTAAAAGTGTGAGTCAGACAAAGAAAGGATCAGCCAATTCCACTTGAATAAAGCAAGGAAGGCTTCCAGAGAAAGAGAAACTTGAACTGATCCTTAAGTGATGAGATTGTTGGGTGGAAAAGAAAGGTAAAGGCATACTAGATAGAAAGGTATCTCTAAAATATACAGAGAAAGGAACAGCATAATGTGTTCAAGGACCAATGAGGAAGTAAAAGAGTTAAAGCAGACATGCTGACGGTGAAGGTAGACAAACCGTTAAGAGTCTGAAACAACAAACCGAAAAATTGTGACTTTTCCCTGTAGGCAAAAGGGATCCAAGGAGGCATTTTAAGAAAAAGAGTAACATGATTATATCTACAACTTAGATCCCTTCTGTCTTCATATATCAAGGGCAGCAATAAACCTACACATTAGACTAGGGCTTCACATGGGCATGCTGACATGTTCAGTTGAAACAATCACCTCTATTGTGCCTTCACCCATTTCTCTTAAGGAATAAAGACATTTTAGAAGTTAAAAATTTAATCATAAGCCAAACTAAGCTAAAAAAGTTATTCTACAAGTCTCCTTTTCCCCATTTCTTTGTGTGGAAGCAAATAAAGAAAATATTTTTTTTTAATGTAAGCCTCTCCATTGGATGCATCCAAGATTTTATATAAAATTTTACTGCAAAAAAAAAAAAAAATGAGAAGAGAAAGTGTAAACCTTATGGGTAAAAGAAAATGACTCCAAAAGAAACTATATTTGGGGAGGAATATCTTGAAATTGTATGTTTCTTAAAAGAATCTTTAAAAGAAGTTTTCTTTCAAAATAAGACTATATATAAGAATTGTTTTGCTTAAGGTATAAAGTGAAAGGATCACATAAATTATAACAATAGTAAATATTTATTAGGGCTTAATATGTGATTACTATTGAGTTCGCTGTCCTCACTACAAGTATGTCAGCATTATGTTTAAAGTCTATTTTACATATGAGGAAACTGAGGATTAATACTGTCAAATACGTGTCAAAAACTGCCAACGGTCTGATATTTTATCCTAACTGAAAACTAACAAATTAGTCTGTTACAATTTCAGCAATGCTTACAGAAGGCACAAGATTCCTGGGTCAGAAACAAAAGACTTCTTTACTCATAGCAGTAAAAGTAGACAGAATACCAGCTTTTTTTTTTTTTGACAATTTCGTGAACCCCAATTCCCACAAGCAATGCAAAGAGGTCAGTAACACCTGAACATGCAATAGGTTGTGTTACAGAAATTTTATTATTTTTACAGGAATTTTTTAGTTTGTGTTACAGAAGTTTTTATAATGGACAATAAGCATGCCTGCCCTTTGCTCCAGAAGGAGACACTATCTTTTTCTTCAAAGGTTATTCACTAAAAACCATGTTTGAAACAAAGGTAATCAGTGCTTCTGCTTGAAACATGTGAACACACACAAGAGAATCACGGAAAACTGCCTTCCAACAATAAGTTGCCTATCTTAATACAATTAGTAAATGAAAGTACCAGGGTTTGAACCTAAGTTCATGTCATTTGAGCAACAGAGCTCTACACTGAAATATCAAGAAGCAAAGCACAAAGGACAACCTAAGTTTTGTGGATCTTGAGAATCTAGATTTTCCAGTCATTTTGGAAGAGGACGAACCAAAAAGGTTTCTAAGGAGCTTACACTGTCAACATTGGTGAAGAATTTCTCCTTTCTAAAGATAGAAAAATGAAAAGACATGTCCTCTGAAGGATCATAGATCTCCTCTGAGAGAAGTGAGGGAAGTTTTACAGACATAGTGAGCATAATAGTACCAGAAAAAAAATAACTTAGGATATTCCTGGAGGTTTTTTCCAGATGTTGAGTTTTAATTCTAGCCTGATTTAAATGGCAGATAAAAGATATTTAAATTCTATGTGAATAACTGAAGCTGAAAATGCCATTTTCTCACTATAAGCTATTTTGAACCATTGGTTTCTCTCTTCAGGAGACATTAAAGTATAGAAAACATGATCATAATTTATGCCTTCCTTCAGTCGAAGGACTCAGAGATTTATTTTGCTATTCAGAGGGGAACAAAACTATTGTTTTAAATACAACAAAAGCCCACATCTGCTCTTGTGCAAGCTCCTTCTGGCTGCACCAGGCTTTTCAAGGGATGATTGTGGATGTGCGTGCAAAGCCACACCCTCTCCTAGTTTGAACATCTGGCATTCCTGTCAGTCTTATCCTTGTCCTCACTGGCTGCTCAGGAAGCTCACTGTGAAGGAGACTGTGTTGTTGCAATTTGGGATCTAAGTGAGTGAAAATAACTACCAATGCCTATGTGTATAGGGACCCAGAATGTTACTTAATGATAAATGGGTCTCTACCTGTTCGACACCGGGACCTAATTTTTCAATTACTGCAACGTCCACTGCCAAAGGTAAATACTGTCTACTGACTTCTGAGAATACCAGTGATGACTTGGAAAAGGGAAATCATTTCATCTGATCTTAACATGTAAACACTCATGGTAAGCCTTAGCAGGAATGCTGACTTTAAGAGTTTTAGGCAAGACTATACCAAAGCCAAAGACTCATTTCTGCACACTGCAAAAGCCAGTTTTCTGTTTCGTGCTCGCTACACAGCCATCCTTAACAAATGAGACCCGCTGAGATCCCTTTCTGTTTCTGAGAAACAAAGTGTTAAGTCTGACATGGGTCAGTGAAATCATGTTTTGCTTTAGAGTAAGACCAAGAAGAGGAAGAGATTAAGTCTCCCTTTCAAGATTTGAAATCTGTCCTGAATCCATGGCCCATATGCAGATGCTGGTATGCTGCTTGGTATTTGGGGATTTCTTGCTGATGAATATAATATGGCTAAAGCCTTGCTTGGCTGCAAAGAGAAACCAGAGAAAAATAAAGATGTGCTTTCGTTGGTAACATATTGTGGGGTCAGGATGTTGTTCTAGTGACTCACTTGAAAAAAAAAATGTGGTAGGAAAACTAAATTCAACCCCATGACAAAGTGTTATGGCTTTTGTTTAACAATAATTCCAGCCAACTCACTGGCCAGGATTCTTTTTATATAGGCTGGGTCTGCATGATTCAAAAATATCCAGTACATTTAATTCTAAAATTTGCTTTAGTAGCCTGGTTATTTTGTTTGTGAAATGTTAAACCTGAACTGAACTACTTTGGGCAAATAATCTATAGAGCATCTATACGGACTAACTGATTATTTAATTAATTGATTATAGTTGCCTGAAATTTTTGGATGCTTTTGTGTTTTATAGACAGATTTATAGAGCTCACTGCTCCTGGAACTCACTACCCTATTATCTCTGCTCTTTGGCTTCTAGGTTAGACCATGTATTTATCAACTAGAATAGGCCTATTGTCATTGGGGTTGATGAGGAGATGGGTGGGAGGTTGTAACTGAACATCTCGATTCCACGCTTTTCATCTTTGAAGCATTCTGCCAACCACCTCATTTGAGAGGTTTTTTTAACCCCTTTATTCGAGTCTTTGTTAGTCTGATTTTTTTCTTTATATTAATAATTGTTTCATAACCATAATTCATGACATATGTATTCCTATCTAAAGTCAGGTTTCCCACCTCTGTTAACCTTCACCAGAAAGGTGTTTCCTTCCATCTTCTCCTTTTAAATATTATTTATACTATAAAGTCCAGCTCAAAGCTATCTCTTCTGTAAAAACAAGTATGAATTCTCTCTTGTTCCATACAATGATTCCACTAAGCTATGTTTGTAGTTTTAGTATAACACATTCTGCTTTGTATTATAATTCTTTGTGTCCATTTCTGTGTCACTACTAAATTATTAGTTCCTTGAGCACTATACTTCCGTTTACCCACAGGAGCCCATTCTTCCATTTCATATCTCCATACCAAGCTGTTATGTGCCTATAGTAGAGAAATCAAAAATATATATTTTTTAAATTTAATGACACCCATGTCCTCCAAATAAATATACCAGAAGACAAAGTGGTGCAAAGTTGGGGCGTGGGGGGAGGGAATAGGGGGCAGAAGAAGGGAAGGAGGAGGATAAGAGGGAGGAATAATGTCAAAATGGAAATCCAACATGATTTAACATCTAATGATTAATGACTCATGTTGGCAAATATCATAAGGAAAAACCTGTATACAATTGCTCTGCATTTTAAAATGCTGTATTTTTTCTTTTAGTATATTTATTCATACAAAAACAATATTTACTTTTCTCTTGATTAAAATATGAATATTTCTACTTGGCTTCTTTTTGGACAAATTGCTTCAGAACAAACTGATTTTGATAACAAAGTAAATCTCACTGTTCTTGACCAACAATCCCATCCTTCGTTTTAAAACAATAATTCGATGACTAAATACTGCCTTTCCCTGAGGGCAATTAATAAAGAAGACAAAAGCCAGTGAATGCTAATAGAAAACAGCATCGCTAGTTAAAATACAATTGACATCAGTATGGAAATGATTCCGAGTGGGTGGTTATTGGTACAAAAGAAAAGGACAAACTCAGATATGAGCTACCTGTAACACAGGAGAGAAAATTTTCTCATAAGTTTAAACAGGTAGTACTATCCTAAATGCATCTTTTAATAAGATTCAGTAATCTTGGGAAATTCAGAAAGTAGATTATTTTCAGAGTCAGTGATTGACCCACTGGGAATTTTATTTTCAATTTTGGGAATGTTCGTAATTCACACTTTGTCATCTATATTGATAGTTAACATTCTTTCAAATGAATGACCCTGAAGGTTTGATGGTCTTGTTTTTTTCAGAGATATCACTGGCCCCACCATTTTGATTTGGTTTGATTATTAAAAACAGTCTAGGAATTTTACACTATGCATCCCAAATTGTGAACCTTTGCTCTCTGCCAACTCTGTACTTGAGATTTCTAACATAGCAATTTTCTAATATTGTGGTTGAAGTCATCTTAGACCTACATTGATATATTTCCTTTGTGATACAAAATCAATACTTTATTGGCTAAGAAAAAGAAAGGCACTCCATTTATGTTAGACTGCTGACTAAAAATGCAAACACTAGGTAGCAAATCTTTGCATGTTATGGAAACGCAGAAGCTAAAAAAGTCCTGCTAATTGCTGACTCCCTTGTTAAACATATTAAATTTGTCCGGGTTTCATTTTTTTTCAAATCTCATCTTTCTGCACTCTTTTTATGAGGAGTTTCATAAAAAGCGTGCATAAGTACCAGGAGAAAACCTATAGTATTCTTGCAACACTTTTCATAAGAATTTCCATCTAACATTCCACGGGCTTTTTACAAAGCCAAATTTTTTCCTATCTTTTTTTTTTTACCAATAAGACAATCAAATAACATCTAGCATATATCAGTGATAATATTCATTATGTAATAGAAAATTAATTAACTGAGACAATATGGCAAAAAGGACTAAAAATAAAATGAAATCTCTAGACATTAGGATTCTCTTGACAAGTTGCCCACAAGGTCAAATCATTAAACTTTGGTTTGAGTATTTAGAAAAATTAGCTGTAATTTATACAGGACATCTTGAAGATTTAATCATGTGCTTGAGTGTGTATGTTTTTCATAAAGGACAGCTGCCCTCTCACTCACAGGGGCCCTGCCTCTTGCTACCTGCCACAGGATACCACATTCTTAAAGTGCTTCTCAAACTAGAGCAAGCACCCGAGTCCCCTGAGGGCTTATAAAAAAGCAGACTGCTGGGTTCCAGCCACAGCTTTCTGATTCACTAGGTCTGGGATGGACCTGAGAACTTCCATTTCTGAGATGGGCCTGAGAACGGCTGACCCTACTGGCCTGATGACTATACTTTGGACACCTGCTGTGAGAGGGAGTAGCTGGGAATAGCTTAGAGGTCAGCATGGGGAGAGTAAGTAGTGGAGCCAGGAGAGAGCGAGCTGTGGGAAGGAATTGAGCCCATGAGGCCTGAGAAATAAAAGACTACCGTGACAGCTAATCTGTGAAAGAATTATGGCTCTAGAAATATTCCATGTGGTCAAACTGAACCAACATATATGAGAATAAAGAAGACACAGAAAAAAGAAAAGAACTGCAAGAAAAACTTAGAAAGGAAAGAGAGGTCACAGACCAAAGCCTTCATGAAATGATAGTAACTAAGACCGATAACAAGGAAAAATTGTCCTGTACTATAAAATATGATCATCGTCCAGTCCTCCCTTCCTCCACTCTACTGGAATGTGGTAGAAGTTTCCTTCTATAAGTGAGCAAAACAGGTGTAAATTTCAATCCACTGACTGAAGTGGACAGCAAACACCAATTTCCCGATTATCCAGTACTCGACTTTATTGTCAAATCCAAGTGCTAAGCCAACTGGGAAAACGCAATCTCTGTTATTTGTGAAGTATCCCCCTGACCCCAGGGTTGTGCTATGGTAGCTCAAGGGTCATAGACTAAGTCAAGGCATGGAGGTCACTGCTCTGTGGCCTTCAAATATTAGTAATCGATCCACGAAAGTCACAGTCAGAATGTCATGGGCCTTGTTCCACAGCCCCTATCTACTGTTTTCTGTAAGTGCTAGTACTGTGGGAATCTCCTGTGGCCCTCCTACAGGCAGGCTGACTGAGGGCCTCACAGAGCCACTCTCCTCTGCGTTCTTGCTACCCAGCAAAGCTGCCACTGCTCCGGGGCCCACAGACCTTTGTCTCTTCTCACTCCCTTAGACTGGAGAGAAATTTCTTTCCAGTTTGTGGTTAGAAAACAAATTCTTGGACTCTCCAGCTTCTAAACCCACACTTCTCTAGGGCCCAAAAGCCCTCTTCTCACTTTTACTTCTTTCAGAACTTTCTAAGTTTTCAAGTTTAACTCCAAATGTCTGAGAATCCAATGCCTTCAGGAGCCACAGGGGTAGAGTAAATGAGAGAAGCAGGTTAGGTACATACAATAAAGAGTGATGGAGAGTGCTGTGCAATGAAAAGGGAGTGAACCCTGAAACGCATTATTATTATTTTTTTAACCTGTGGAAGTCCAACAACACACATATTTGGTCCAATGGTACAGTCAGTTTCTCATTTATGAGTATGGCTAAAGTTTATGGAAAATGAAGGTATGATGTCTATTCTTTTCTCCCAGCTATTCCTGAGACACTGAGTACAGAGCAAGTGCTATTTTCTTGAAGGCGGGTGATTTTTACCTTTCTTGTTTGTTCACTGCTGTATCCCCAGAAGGTAGGACGGTACCTGGCACACTGTTGATGCACTCAGTAAATATCTTTTGAATGAATGAATGAATAACAGTAACAAGGTCAGTATTATCCTAAAATATTACCCAGCTCTATTATCTTTAGTCTGTATAAATCACATTATGATTAAATGTGACATTTTACAGAAGAGTGAATAGCATATATCTCCATGAGGGCCAAGACTTCTTTGCACCGCCCACCATACCACTGCCTGGACATGGTAGTAAAATTATAAGTTCCTGATAAAATGTTGCATGTATTATACTGAAGCTAAATTAGGCAAATATGGTTATATCTGACTGTGGCTTGTGTGGTGGCTAAGCAGAAACTTGAATAATATGGTGTTATTATAGATTTCTGTGTCTTCAAAGAAAGTCATGAAATAATCTGAGGAGCCCAAACATGGAAGCTGAAAAACTTTAACTGAACTAATGTGTGCTGTGCTTCTCACATACACTAAAAAACTGTCCAATTTGACTTTCCCTTGGGAAAAAATATTATATTGTTACCACCTATTCACCTTTCTGTTTCAGCCAGCCTCTATAATTCATGGTTTTTTTGCCTGCAGCTTCCTCTTTTATCTGAGGCCATTCTGTGAGACCCTGATCCACTGGCAAGGAAATCAATTGTCTCTGATCTGCATGGTTGCTTCTACCTATGGATTGTTTCCCTTGGTGAAGCATTTAGCACTAAACCAGGAGCACAAGAGCTCTGATAAAATACTTTAGGGGAAGACAGGATTTGCTGCTGCAGCTGTGAACCTCTGCAATGTTTGTCCTGTTAATATTGCCCAGTTTGAGGAATACTTCAGTAAAAGAATATTTTGGAGTCCATATGTCCTTAGGCATGGATATCTGGGAGCAACTGTTCATTTGCAACATGAATCCTCTCCACCTATTTGGGCCCCATGATCTCTGTTTCAGTTAGGTACACATTATAGACTACATTGTCATGCACCTACTAATCCAGGGCTTTTCTTTAATTGAACTGCTTCTACTGGGAGGCAATACATAAGAGCTGCGACTTGTAGCACAGGGCAGTAGAAAAAAAACATGGGATATAGGATTAGAAGAGCTGGGCTGGAGTTATGGCTCCACCACATCCCTATATTGATTTGTTTAATCATTACACTCCAAAACATATGCCTTACTGAAAATTTAAGAAAAAAAGATTGCAGGACGTTTGTGAGGTACAAATAAAATAAAAGTATAAGGCAACACTTTGTAAGAAGTCATTGCTGTTGATGGTATTAATACTTTTAGTAGGAATAGAGTGGAAAACAAGAAGAAAAAAATGAATGGGAAATTAATCGTGGTGATAGCAGGAAAGACAAAAGCGGGAGGAAGGAGGATGTGAGATCAGGGAACCAGGGCTGACTAATCATTGTATGAGTAATCTGCTAATCATTGCCCCAAAAAGAAAAGAATAAACAACTCGGCCCGCAAAAGGAAGGAGGTAGAAAAATGAGGCACACACTATATGACCTTGACAGTTTGTGTCATCTTTCTAATATAGCAGGCTCCATAAAATCATTGGAGATGAAAAAAAGAAATGTTTGAACATAAGGTAAGGAATATGACCAGGCTGGTGCTTCTTATAGTTTATGGTTGACAACACGAAACGCTTTTTATTCCCTTCTGCTGTCAGCTCAAACTCAGAGAGACCTAGGCTGTAACAAAGACTGCCAGTTGCCTACAAAAATATCTGTCCCCCCACACTCTCCTCACCCATCCTTCTCAGTACCTTGAGAAGGATGGGTGAGGAGAGCTGGGCATATTGCAACTCAAAACAAGACTAAATTCCCAGCTACCCTGACACCTAGGTGTGGGGATGGTACTAACTTCTGTCCATGAACTATAGTGAAAGTGTTTGTGAGACCATAAGTAGTTTTCTTAAATGGAGCTGACTCAGCTGAGAAGGTTCCTTTCATGCCCCTCTGCCATTCTTCCTTTCCTGATCGACTATGTGGGCATAAGGCTGAACATCCACTCCCCCATGATATGTGTGCTGTTTCTTATGTCAGCCATGGTTGAGCTCCCATCAGTCTATCTACATCTGTTTAAACAATACCCCCCAATAAAACAAGAGGACAGAGATGTGGACCATCATGCCAAACAGCAAAACACAGAGCAGAGGGATCCCTAATACCAAAATAAGAGTTTTGCAAAGAATCAGATTGTAAAGATAAGAAAAGGCGAAATTCATAATAGACAGTATTATTCTAGGTGAAAGCTTCCTAGAATCTAGAAATTAGAATGGGCACTAGGCCTTACAAACATCTTTGTAGACTTACAAAGACATACTATGGGGGCGGGGGAGCGGGCAGGGAAAGGAATGGATCTTCAATCTGAAACCATAAAGAAGAGCTCAGCTCTGACAATTATCTACTACAGAGCACAGAAAAATATTTAGAAAATAAAACAAATTCATATTTCCTTTTTTTTCTTTACTGTTATAGTTGTTATTTCATTGCTGTTCTTGGTGGTGCTGTTTTTATAGACAGCATCTTCTAGAAAATACAAAAGGTAGTCACTACAACACAGAAGGTTATAAAAAGTGCAAAAGCTAAACCATAAAAACTTCAGCATAAGATAAAAATTAAATAGACAAGGGAGTTTTAAAAAACTCAAAATTAGTCTATAGGAAATTTAAATCACATTGGTAGTGGTAAATTAGAAATAATAATGTGGAGGAAAAAATTAAGAAGTAATCCCAGTATTTAGAAGATGAGAAATAAAGAGGGAAATGATAGAAGAAAAATAGATGTTGAGGACACAGACTGTGGAGGCAACATTCCAATAATTTATATAAGGAAGAAATGCAAATAAACAACAATAATATTCAAAGATATTACAAAATTTTCCTGAACTGTAAATAAAGACTATTAAAAAGAGAAAATAATGATACATCATCCCTTTTTTTTTCATTTTTAAAAAAATAAGGCAACATATAAGAATCTAGGTAGAAAATATACATGTCACATACAAAAGCACAAAAATAAGACTCATATTTTGATAAATTATCAAAAGCTAAAAGATGATGGTGAAAATCTGTAGATTTTTCTGGGATAAAAAGCTACAGTCCAATAAAATTCTATCCCACTAAAATGGAGGGGGGGGGAATATATTCTGATATACACAAATTCAAATCAATTAATAAAAAGAAAAAATTTATGTATTAGAAAACAAGGAAACTAGACTCGATAAAGAAATCTAAGCTCTTGTTCTTTGGAAAGATCAGAAAAGAAACAAAATTCTAAAAATATGATTGTTTAAAAGAGGAAATACAAATACATGCACAGAAGTAAAAAATGCCTTATAAACAAAAAAAATTACAAAAAAAAAACCCTGAGATGCTAAATATAGAAAAATTTGCACAAAATGTGTAATTTTCTAGGAAATAGCCAGGGCAATAAATGTCAAGGCATCACATGCAACCCAGAAGTTTGATCTGAGGGACTCAGGAAGAGAAAGCAGACCTGGTTAGATGGAATGGATTGCGAAGCAGGAAATTTACCCCAATCAGAGAAGAAAAAGCAGAGCCTGAGCTTTCCACCTTCCCCAATCTCATGACCTGAGGCTAGAGAAAAATTGAGTGATAATGACACTCAGGCCTCAGAGTATAGCTCTGAGAGAGAAAGAAAAAATGGGGAGAGCTTACTGGAGAATTGGCACAGACAAGCTACCAGAGCAAACCAAAGGTCTAGGTGCTGCCTGTCAAGCATAAGCGAGATTAAAAGAAATGGCATTGCAGTTATGCATGAATACAGCAAAAATATAGGGAAGAAAAGTGATATGGCTGACAAAAGAGACAGAAAAATCATAAGTGGAAAGAAAACATACTCTAAAAGCAGAAGAAATTTTCTGAACTTGACTCATAGTATGAAAGAACTTAATGAGAATACGAAAAAAATAAATGAAAGCTCATAAAACAATAGGAAAAGATATAAAGGAAGTCTGTAGAGATAAATTGAGAGTGCAACACCGTTAGAACTATTACACATCTATTTGATAAACTAGAAAGAGCTAGAGAGAAGAGATAAAAATCATTTTAATGGGATAGAAGAAAGTTTGAAATAATATTAATATCAGAAAATAAGTTAGATGTTGATAGAGGAGAAAGCTAATATAACAGAAAGGTATTTGATACCTTTGTAATTGTGATTCAGAAAAAAATAAGACATAAGAAATATTTAGAAATGTTAAAAAGAAAGTCCCTGAAATGAAAGAGAAGCACAGATTAAAGGATAAACTTTCTCTACCAGGGAAAAAATACAGAAAGATCAATATTGCAGCATATCCTGGCTAAGTTATTAAGATTCAAGGGCAAAGAAATAGTTTTTCAGCCAGACAGAAAAAGCAAGTCATCTAAAAGGAGGGAAATTACCCGTCTCTACTCACTATCTTTCCAAGCCTCTCTTGGTTCCTCTCATTCTATTTCTGAGAGAAGATCACACTCTCTCTATGGAGTGTTACCCCATTTCTAATAAACTTTCCTTTTGACTCTAAAAAAATAATTAATCAATCAATCAATTAATTAATTTAAAAGGAAGGAAATCAGGTTGGCTGCAGACTTCTCCACAGCTACATACTACTAAGCCAGAAAATAATAATGTCTATGATATCCTGAAGGAAAAAGAAAATTGTATCGAAATATATTACAGCCAGATATTCTGAAGTATGAAAGAACTTAGAAAATATAATACATGAGAACTTCCTTATACAAAAAAAATATTTCAAATAAATCAAGCCCACTAAGAAGTGAATGGAGAAGTCATAGTAAAATGACTAGTTCAATACTCTATGATACGAAATGATAGAGCAATGTCAAAAAAAAATTGTAAGGCTAGAACTGCAAACGCTAATGCTTTACAAGGGCAAGTCAGGACATATAAGTGATTAAAACATTTTGGATTCAGTGAATTGGAGAGCACACACACACACACTACCAAAACAAGATACCTATAGCCAATTTTGCTTTATGGAAATAAGAAACAATTAAAAGGAGGTTATATTACCAGATCTTTGATATTTTCAAGAAAATTCAGAAATCCAAACTTCTGTCTTAACCCTCACAACTTTTAAATTTCAGCAACAAAATCAATTTTCCTAAACATCGCTGAGAAAAACGAAATTTGTCTGTTAGTGTTGGTTCATAAACTGGCCCCTGATTCATAGAGGGGCCAGTTTATAAACTGGCAAGACCAAATAAAGGCAGACTGACCGCTCCTGGTTAACAGAAAAAGTTTTAACAAGCAAGGGAACTGACTTACAAAGCTTGTCCTGGTTGGCCACATATTCAGTACAGATGGACTCAACAACCCCTTACTCTTTCAAGGTTCCATCCTTAAAACGGCTGTTAACGTGGAATAGTTGGCAGAATGTGCATTGCAAGGAAAAGGGAGGGGGTGGGAATCTTTGGATTGTCTGGATCTAGCTCTCAGTTCAACCAGAAGTTAAGTCCTCTTGATGACCTCCTCCAACACTTAGCTGGATTGGCTGGTAAGTGACCAGTTTGTCACTTACGGAAAAGAAATAAAATAAGATCCAGGAAGGGTGCACCAGTCAGTTTAAGAGGCAACAGACTAATAGCTTTACATGTGAAAGAATTCATGAAAGAGCAGTACTGATGGACCCTCCTTAAAAGTTCTACTCGATGATAGATGGTGGGCAATAAATGAAGAGAAAATGTGATAAGACTGGGAGTGAGCACTGACTCAATTTAAATACGGAATGAAAACTAAATGACTATTGGAATTATATTTATTGAGTAACATAATCAAATAATATAAATCTTGATAATGTAAAAGCAATCTATGTATATAAAATTAACAGTCTGTGCATGTATTGGGGCAGAGAGAATATAAGAAATCTTTGTACCTTTCTCTCAATTTTGTTTTAAACTATAAACTTCTCTGAAAAAAAGTCTCTTAAAAAAAAGAGGCAATAAGAAGTTAGACAATTATAATAATGAGAAGCAAAGCATTGTAGAAATGTCGGGCAGTTTATTAATACAAATACTATGTTAATTTTCTAAATTTTATGTTTGTGATAACTGTCACTTTTTAAAATTTTCTGATTCAATGTACTTTCTTAGCTTATTCTAAATAAGTAATGACTTTTGCATCTAACTTTGTATTTTTAATTGTGTATTCTTATTCTTAAAGAGGGCTCCAAAAATTATAATTAGGTTCCACAAAACCTAGATCTGTCTTTGTCAGGGCAGGTAGTTTTAGTCAAAAATGATTTAATGAAAACAATGGATGAATAATACTAATGAAGACCACTTATCAAATTACTAAGGTTGGTCTTCAAAAATCCTAGAAAAGAGTTTAAAAGAATCTAAGATTATTTGAGACTCAGGTGTCTGCAGGAGCTTGCATCTGCATAGCCTGGAGAAAGACCAATTCCCAGGTTTGGCGTTTTCCCCCAGAATTCATTCCCTCTTCTTCCATCTGTCCATCCCATCCACACAGACAGACCACCATCCTATGAACTACCTTTCCTTACAGTGTTTGTGCAGATTTTTCTTCAGCACAGTACAACAGAGCACATCATGAGACAACATAGCTTGTTTATTGAGTCTCATGCATAATATATGGAAAGGTGTTCTTAATCACCCTGTCCTCAGACCTGGTTCCCCTTTCCCCAAAACACAGCAGAGCAATAGTTTTGCATGCTACACCTGTGACTGCCTCTTTATCCCTGCTCCCTAGTTTCACAAACCTTTACAGTGGCATTTGTGAAAAACCTGGAATATCTGAGTAGGCTTTCCATGATGGGAGTTGTATTTAGAGGAAATAAGAAGAAAAGCAAGCAAAGTAAACTATAAACATTTGCCAGTGCCCTGCAGTCTGAAGCCAATGTGAATGGATTCCCGGCTTTCAATCTTTTTTTAGAACCTTAAAGACAATGATAGGATATAGAGGTACAAAGGCAGATCTAACTCTAGAGTTCCTGGTCTAAAAGCCAATAAGCTCAACAAATGATACCCATACCCTAAATCTGCCTCCTAAAATGACCATCCAAGAGGTTGATAAATGATGATAGTGAGAACCACTGCTATGAATCATAAATATAGATTTCCATAGACAGGCATTTTGTTCTCGATTGTATTTCTTACCGTTAATCCTTTCATCATTCAGGCAAAAGATTTTGCCAAATTCATTAATTAAGAAGCAGGAATTTAAAGAAAATAATGCAACTAAACAGCAATAGAATAATGAAAAATCTCTCATGATTTTTTTTTTGCTTTCATAATCTAACGAACAACTAAGGCAAGAAGAATGTGTTAAAGAATTCAGTCTGTTCAAGAAACCCATGCTTGATAACTTCCTCAGCGTATACCAACATTTATATAAACATTGAAAAATTCAGAGTATTTAAAATTTGAACTACTAATAGAAATGACCAATGATAAATAAGCTTATTGAATTAAAAATTATAGCATTATCGATGGTTTTTTGTCTTTAAAACATAATCAGAACTTTAGAACTTTCTAATATATAGATACTATTATAAAGCTACACTAAATATCAGACATAAAAATGCTGCTTTGAATTTTCACTGACACATGAAAGTGGTTGCAATTACTTTAATGTCGTCCAGAATTAAAAAATCATCATTAGTGAGAAAAAAGGTTAGTATATTTATAAAATGTCAACATTTAATATTTCCTAATTCTTCAAGATATATCTAGCAAAATATTTTAGGATTATGTACCAGGATATAAATGGCTCAGATAGTTTTTGGTATATTTTTAAACCTATCTTCTATTACTTTATTAAAAGACATGTTAGCTAAAAGGCATATGTGGACATCTGAAATCATAGTATTTACAACTTCAAGGAACATTTATTAGTGAGGAAGTCATTCGGTGTTATAGGTTCCAAGATAGAAAGTTTCCAGCTGAGGTTGTTTAGTCCACCACTCTGCTTCAAAGAGCACAGAAGCTCAATATCCAGTCCAGAGTAGAGAGTGATGAATGACAGTATGTTTGGCTAGATGCCACGTCAGGAAGCTAGTACAGTTTTGAAGTTAGCTATAGGCTTCAAACAACATTCACTAAATATTAATTGAGCATCTACAATACGCCTAAATACTGCTTGAAGCTGAAACTAAAGATATATAAAAGGAATGTAGATGTACAGACCTGGCTCTGTCACTTACAACCTTAGTGGTGTGGGACAATTTACTCAACCACTTAGGGTCCTGATTTACACTTCACAAAATACTGTTAATGTCTACAGGAGAATGTGATTGTAACAGTGAAATGATTGATATAAACATCAACAAAATAAACCTTTACAAATGGTTTCATTTATTTAAAAACTTTGCTCAGCTATGACCTTAATAAGAATCAGACTCAGCATTACTTGAGGGTGCCCACCAAGAATTCGCAAGAACTACACATTGAATAAGACCCACACTAAAACAATCTTCAGAATTTGAGATGAGAGAGTGACCGCAGAGAAATGGAGAGAAAAGTAAAAGGTAGGTGGGGCAGAGAGAGGCCAAACATTTTCTTTTGTTCTGTCCCATGCTATTTCAGAGTGGAATATACCTCTAAATATAGAAAATCTGAAAAATCTGGAAAGATTTTTTTTAGCCGCCCTCTAAAGCCTATACACATGTTATGGTAAAATCTATCTATCTGTATGAAAATTACTGTACTTTTTTTTAACATGCTCAGATTTTGCCTTAGAGTAAATGCTTATTAATACATAAAAACCTGTTGAAAGCTCATAATTATCCATATATATTGCATATGCTTTGTAGACCATCCACAGCATATTTTAAGTTCAAACTGGCTCTACCCCAGCAACTTACCACAAATATGGCTAACCAACAACTGGTGTGTTCTCAAAAGCACAGATTTCAACAGTGGTACAGGCAAAAGAAGCTAAAAGAAGTGTTCTGAAATCAAATGGAAACGATTTGAGAATCATCCACCAATTTTGTTTTATCTATGTAACCAAGCTTTTTCCTTATTTAGATAATAAAAGTTGTCACTAGCTGCCCTAGTTCTCTTTAATGCAGCAGTACAGATGACAAAGATTACTGCAAAAACTGAAACTTAGAGATCACTTATTGGGCCTCCAAGGAAAGTAATTCTTTTGCCTTTTGAATCTCTTGAGATTGTATGTAAATGTATGTATATACAAATGCCTTTTAGTGTGTGAGGCTATAAAAGGATTTCCAAAGCTTTTCTCATATTCCCTAAGGTCTGTGATTCAAAAAAGGGTTAAAATGTGTGACTTTTTATTGATCCCAAAGTTTATCTCTTGTTTTTGAACTTAATGAAGCTTTTTAATTTTGTTTCACTAGTTGTCCTCTAAGCTCACTCTATTTCCAGAACTAAAATTTTAAAATGTATTAACAAGAATAAAAATATCACTTAATTCAGAATCACACAGGATTAACTACCTACAAAGGAAATAAATGTAATTTTTCCTGGAAAAACCTGAGAAGTTGTTTGAGTCTGTAGTATATAAATTTTAGTTCAAGCCTCTTGTTCATGTACCGGCACCCTTCAAATTTGTTTAAGGAACAAAAGTTTACTTGTGTGACAGCACAGATTTGAATAGCTATAAAGCACCCAGAAATGAAGCACCATTTCTAACCAAATCTGATTGGAAAGACAAGGACAGACCTGATGCGATTCTAAAATATCTCCACTTTGCCTGGGGTGAACCTTTGAGCTAGAAAGTTAGAAAATATCTAATTAGACATCTAATCGTCACCATTGGTAAACTGAGTCCTACAAATTTAAATGGATTTTCCCAAAATTATATTACTTATTAGTAACAAAATCAGAACTATAACTCAATTTCCTTTCTTCTAGACTAGTAGTTGTAATTTAAAATGTTAAAATTAAATATAGTCAAATATAGTGTGTCATTATTAATGAAAAATAATAATTATTAAATTCATTTCTAAACAAGTTCAGCAAAATCTATTTTCTGAAATTATATTCATAAGTACATACTGTATTCCAAATCACTCACCTTCTCAGAAAATGTAATATCTGAATACCCATCTTAAGCTTTTCTAAACCCAGAAACTTAAACCTACCAGCTACTGATTCTATTCTTGTGACTTATGCATGGATTTTCTTTGGCAGCCCAATAAAACCTCACATGTTGAAATAATTTATTTCTGAACCTAATATCCCTCCGCAGATTCTTCCATTTGATTAACTTATTTTCTCTTTATCATCTCATAGACATTCTAACAAAAAAGGAAAATTTCTCATTTCTCCAATTATAAGAATAAATTAAATGAAGGAACTTGAGAAAGGAAGATGTGGGAGAGAGAAACGGAGAATTAACTTTCATAAATTTCTTATATGTTATATATGGGTCAAATAATTGAAAGATAGCTCCTTAGGAATTTTATTTGTAACATAGTTACAATCTATTTAAGAATAGATTAGGTTCCAAAGAGCTGTTTTTCACTCCACGTGCTTGAATTTCCAAGGTAATCCACTACAAACAGGCCCTGAAGCCATTGGGTGGTGGGTGCTAGCAGAGCTGAGGTCCTTTTTGCTGGGCTCTGTAGCGTTTCTTATACCTCTAAAGTTTACAGGTTAAACATTCATAAGAGAAGCTTTTTCTTCTGAGTGCAAACAAGGAACAGAGTACAGAGTCCTCTGGAGTTGAAATTAAGTGACAGTCATTTAACCAGGAGCAGATGGAGGTATCGGCTCTCCCTCTGTCCCTTTCATTCTGAAGCACTTTCCTACCACAGGAGAAACTGGAAGTGCCTTGCACAGGACCTACTGCTTTATCTCATCTTCATTGTAGCCATTCTAGAAAAGAAGGGAAAGGAAATCCCCTGCAAACTCCTTCCCCCATCTGTGTATCTCTCAACACCACTGATACTCAGGTATAAATGAACTAACAAGAGAGGAATTACTGAAACCAGAATCAGAACATTCTACCTGTCTTGGAACACCAATGGAAGAACCAGGTACTTGGCACCAAATGACTAAGTATTAAATGGAATGAACTGATAGTTCTCAAAAGGGAGAAGGTGGGTTATAAATATATGATGAAGTTAATGAGAAACTCACTAAAGAGAAGCAAATAGTGTCTCAGTATGCACTGGTAGACACGATGTGCCTCCTTAGGCATTTTCCACTTAGCTTTGTCTTTTTGTACCTTGGATGCTAGGCATCAAGTCCCTTTTTATCTGATTACCTATGGCAAGATATCTGTTTCATTGTTTACATTCCTATCACCCACAAGCTTGCCAGTGCCTTTTTGTGAAAAACCAGGACCACAAATTTTCTACCTCTCTGACCCAGGATATATCTAGATTTAAAAATCTGTGTTTACACACAAAGGTACATACTCTGCGTAGAACATCACCTTAGCAACTGTCGTATAATCTGACCCTGGAAGAGAACAAATGATGACTATTTACTCTTCATCATCCCACTCGCATTTTTGAAAGTCAAAATAGAAAGCACTTACAAAAACAGCACTGAACTGAGTAAACAGCCTAGTAGTCGTGATGACCTACTCAGGTGTTACTCAAATCTAAGGAAGACGTAAAAGTGTTTTAACACATTTCTTCTAAACGAGAGAACTTTAACTTTTATAAGTCCACAACAATTATTTTATATAATTCATCTGTTCAACTGTATGCATAAGAAATATCATGTCCACATGGGGTTTAGTGTTTGTGTCAAATCTAAAAACCCAGGATCTATTTCATAGAGCACATTCAAAGGTCAAAGCCAGGAGAACACTCTACATGGGAGGCCTGTTCAGGCATCCAAGTTCTGGATAATATTGACAAAGCTCATAAATTTGGAGGGGAAACCCAGAATATTCCCTGAAAATGATACTAGTACAAACTATAATTTAATATCAAGAATTAATCAGCAAAAAGAGTAAGAAATTCGGCTAACGTAAGCAAACTAACGTGATTTGAAATTCAGACAACCCCATTTGAAAAGGAAAATTTAAAAAAACAGACTTTAATTCATGTCCAATCTCCCTGTCCAACTTCCACTTTTGATTTACACATTGAGAGTTCTTCAATTAGAAAGAAATAAGGGCTCAGCAAAAAGATGAGATTGCCACAAGAATGCGGGGAGGAACAGTCACCTGGGGTCTTTTGTACCAGTCATGGACAATTTAGAGTCTTAGAGAACCTAAAAACATACAAGTTCTGACCAGAGTTCAGCCTATGAATCCTTTTGGCTCCTTGCTGACACTTCTTGAGGAACAAATCCAATTGTATTGCATAGGGATTTGCCAGATGAACAAAAGCTTCCACTGTAAGATCCCATATGCTGTGCAGAAGTTGCCAAATTTCCTGGAGTTTTTATTAAGTATTTCAAATAGCCCAGAGAGAACTTTCAGTTGCCACAGTCTCTAGCAGCGCTGCGCTCTTTCTAAGCTACGAAAAATGAAAAGGCCCAAGGATGTCTGAACCTCTCTGGAGGAAGTTCTAAAGTGTAGAAATAAAGGTAATCCAGTGAATTGCTGATGCTTCAGCTAAAGTTTTCAAGGTGAAAATGAAAGTGTCTACATGGAAACTACTGCTAGTTCCAGTATTAAGTTTGTTTTGAGTGACTTCAGAGCAAACAATTCATTGCTAAAATAATTACAAATATCATTATCTTTTTTTTCCAAGAAGAGATGAAAAAAAAAAAACCAATGGGCAAACACCTTTTTCCCTAAAGTATAGCCATTCACGCTTCTTACATGGGGGTGAGCGGCTATCTCCCAAAAGCCCCGATGCCTGGGCCCCCAGCATGTCACAAGCCATGCTATGGAAGCTCCGGAAAAAGGAAAAGAAAAAAAACAAGGTACTTGGTGAAGAGACTCAAGTGCCTTTGGAGAGTTTTAAAATAGATTTCCTTTCAGTTTCAGTAAAAAATCAGTATTATATATCACAGTAAGAATGTTCAAATACGTGAACATTCACTACTAGAAAAGCTATCATATCTGCTGCTCCCTTGCTCCATATCACTCTTTAGCCTCTTATTCTGCTTTATATTCCTATAGCACTTTTTTATTATTTAATCTGTTAGATGATTTTATATCTGCTTATTGTGACAGCAAAGACCTTGTTTTATTCACAGTGAACAAAACATCTCTAGAACCTAGATTATGCAAGATACATATTAGGTACTCAATATAGCGCCTTTTAATAAATGAATATATTAAATTTATATTCTCATTCCTATTTCATAAGAAGAAAAAATTTAAACCTGAGGCTCAGAGTCATTAAGTAACATACTTAAGGACATATAGTGATATGGCAGAGCCACTTGCTTTTCCCCAACTGTGACAACTTTAGCTACTGATAGAAAAAATCCATTCAGCGGAATTAATGCTATACTTGGGGGAAGACATAGTTTAGATCTTTAACATTCACTACTTATTGTATATCCATTGCTTATTTACTAGCCCATATAATCTGTGAGGGATTCCTCAATAAGGGTGATTTGCAGGAAAATTCTAGGACTGATTTTTAAACCTTTATTTTGCATGCACTTTGAAATGAACACTGATCTTTGGGTGTCGATACAGGTTAAAAACAAACAAGTGATGATTGGCCCACCATTTGCGAGGGATGGCTCAACAGTGATGATGTTGACAATGATAACAGTGAACATATGTACGGCACTGACTATGGACTCGGTGCTGTTCTAGCCATACACAGCAGTCACTTACTCAAGTTATCTGCACAGAAACCCTATGAGATGTACATTATTATTATCCCTACTTTGCTGATAAGGAAACTAAGGCACAGAGAAGTTAAGTAACTTGCTCGAGGACATACAGCTAAATAGTACATGGTTGAGCCAAGATTCAAACCCAAGCAGACTAGCTCGAAAGTCTGTGCTTAAGCACTACACTCTCCTGCCTCAGTAAAAATGGCAGTGTATTTTTAAGCAGCAAGTCACTTGTCAAGTCTTGGTCTCATAGACTACATAAGTGTTAGTTGAATTAAAGCAATGAGCAGGACCGACATTTTGTTTAACAACTATGTCAAGGAATTCTGATTAATGAACAGTCACACCCTAGAGAAAGAGTCCTAGACACATACCAATAGGTCCCTTTCTGTTCAACATTCATTCACCACTTGAATGAATACACAGAAGGCAGGCTCATCTAGTTTGCTAATGACACCGAGTTGAACTCTGCAAAGGTATGGGATGACACAAATTAAAAGAAATCTGTGTAACACACCATTGGAAGCAGAGTGGCAGAAGATTCAGAGAACAACATAACCATTCTTGAATTCTCCACCAGCATCACTGCTCTTTTCTTTCTCTCTCCTCGAGCCCCGCTTCCTTTCCTTAATTTTAGGCTACAGCCTACATCTTGGCCTAGTGGCAATTTGACACTTGCAATGGGTTTGTTGTAATTCAGGATTACTGATGGTTGGTGGTGGTCTTTGTGTTCCCTGCTCCCTTCTGAATACCGAACGATTTTTCTGTTACCCAGGTGGATAAAAATGAAAAAGCTAAGGCAAATTATGTTTTTAATTCTCTGCCTTTTTGTGACACTTCTGAAGTCATTCTATTATAGTTTTTTCATAAACCTCATTCTGTTCCCACGTCATCCTCCGCTCACCTTAATATTTAATATTTGGTCAATTTAAATGCAAACATTCTTGGTAGTTCCCATTTAAAAAATAAAAGATGACTCACCAGGCTTTTCTTTTCCTGTAAACACCGATTGGTGCAAAACACTTGAGCCCTGTGTGTTTTCAATGTCTCTGACTTCCAGATGTTCCTGCCTGATAGGGGAGGTTTATCAGCTAAAGCCGTATAGCATCGGGTTGAGAATAAACCTTGTAATTGAAAGAAGAGTTGTATTTTTCCTATGGACAGGTGGAAGCTTCCTCGCCTTGGGACTGGGGATGCGCCCTCTGCTGGCGCCACACCTGTTCCGCGCGTCTTCAGTGCTTCCGCATCCACAGCTGGAGTTGGAGGCAGCTTATGAAAGTAAATGAATGAGAGGCAGTAGTTAATGAATTCCGGAAATTTTGCCATTTCCCTAACAGAGGTCAACATATATAATAGTGTTCTTTCTCCTTGCCACATCTGCCCTGTCCACCTGACCCGAGTACTGTGTCATTAGGAAAATGACACCCGCAAGTCCCTAGGAGTACTGCAGAGAAATTTGCTAGAATTGGTTTTTCACTGGGTTTGACATTGACTTGAGGGGGCAGGCATCTAAGTTACCTTTAACAAACGGCACTATTTATTAATGCTTCTCCTTACTTAACGCAGTTCGTTTATAACCGCACCTGGGAACAAGGCAGCTGAGCTCATTTCTAAAGAAAAAGGAAGGGGCCACTGGAAAATGTTTCCTCTTGGACAGACATGCTGATGAAAAGTAGCTTGGTGCACGTCCAGATTTCTCTCTCTTGCTGAATTTTTAATCTTGTTTCTCTTGGATAAGCCTCCACTTATCTGAGTTTGACCACTGACACATGCACAGGAGTTATTCTGTTCTGAAACTGTAGGTTTGTTTGAGGGGAGCAGACGTTGCACCTGGAAAAACTGGCGAGGTAAACTGCAGTATTGTTTTATTAACTCCCTAAGCACAGTTTCTATTCTTTACAACTTTCCTGAGAAATTGTGCTAATAATAAAACACGTATTCAGTGAGCAATTACAGTTCACAGACTTTTCCTTGCTTTGCTGAAAAGGCATTACCTTCAAATGGATCTCAAATAGCGATGCCGTGCATTCAAGTAGGGAAGGAGTTATGTGTTTTAGAATTACCTAAATAACTCCTGTAATTTGCAGTGCCAAAGCGGGAGTAAATGTCCTCATGTAAAATTCAAAAGAAATACTGGGACAATATCTCCCATAGCAACAGCTGTTTTAGAAGTTCCCACATGATTAACAAGCATCTGTCTGTTTCATCTTTTCCTTTGTTTAAAATCAGACCACAGCCTGCTCAATCTGCAGGTCAAAAGAGTACAAAGACTTTCACAAAAGAAAAATGTGATTACTATGGATTTATTTTTCTGATGAGTTCAATTATTTGCCATATTGTCCATCTGCTTTTAATTACTAGTTAACGATGATAAAGTGAAGAAGCTGATTGTTTCAGAGAATCAGAAAATATTAGTAAATCAAGATGCTGTATCTTGATTAGTATTTACATTAATTAATTGACCAGAATGTATTTCAATCTTGTAATAGCTGCTAGAATTTACTGTCAATGTGTAATGCTATCAAGACATTTGACTTCTGAGTCAATAGGCATATTTCACAGCTCAAGTTCTCCAGGCAGTACACTCTGAGATGGAGTGTTTATTTGGGATTGTTCCTGGAATCAACACCTGTGGAAGGGAGAAGTAGGTAGCAGAGAAATTGAGCTGTGCTACAATACCAATGCCAACAACAGCCTCGGCTGACCCCGTTATGGAAGCTCTGGAGCTACCAAACCCTCAGATACCAGCTGGGCCTTCATGATCAACGTTGACCAACCATTGGATGTGGGCTGCTCAGGGCAGGGGATTTGACACAATCCCCAAGGAACACTGATAGCTGATAATCTTCTTTTAGCAGCACTCCCATCAGCTAAGAGAATAATTTCTGTAATCCAAAAGAGGAATCCGGGTGGTACATCACATAGTTACCACACTATATGTGCATAACATGTAACACTGATTATCTTTTCAATAAAAGACACAAATTAAAGGCTATAACACTCAAACTAAATGCAATCAATCAATATTTCACAAAAATGACTAAACGTTTTGGGGCTGAGAATAAAGCATCAGCTAGCTCAGAGTTACAGTATCTACTAGTTCCCTAATAAAGCTGGAAAAACAACACATTTAAATGTATTAGATTCTCATAAAAAAAAATGAAATAACCACCTCTGAGAAGAAAAAGATATTAAAATATAATTACTCAAAGCATGTCAAAATTAAAATACTTTCTTGCGTCATTTTCTAAAGTAAACGCCCATGCAGAGGTATTTTAATTATCCAGTAGCCACATGTACTATAAATGTGTTTAACTTGATAAATGTATCATCTATAAACGTTCTATGTTAATGCAAATGCCAGCTATATTAATTGTCATTTTAGAGTCTGCCTTTGATTAAATTAAATGTGTTTGAAGTACGATTTAGATACAAAAATATTTTGTTTCATTTATAAATATTTATAGATAGCATTATTTAATAATTTTTTGTACTTTTATTTAATAGCAATAAAATGTAAACATTGAAGAACACGGGGAGTTAATATACAGATTTTTTTCTACTAAGAAGCATTTCATAAAAGCTAAGCATAAAACAATTTGATTAAAAAATGGGCAAAGAATCTGAATAGGCATTTCTCAGCAATACATACAAATAGCCAGAAGGTACTTAAAAAGGTGCTCAACATCACTAAGCAACAGGAAACTGCAAATCAGAACCACAATGAAATATCATCTCAAATCTATTAGCATGGTTGTAATCAAAAAGACAAGAAACAACAAGAGATCACTTGAGCACTGTTGGTGGAATTGTAAATTGGTGCAGTCACTACTAAAAACAGTATGGAGTTTGCTTAAAAATTTTAAAATAAAACTGCCATAGGACTCAGCAATTCCACTTTCTGGGTATTTTTCTGAAGAAAATAAAAACATTAATTATAAAAACTATATGTACACCTATGTTTATTACAGCATTATTTACAATAATCAAGGTATAGGAACAACTTAAGTGTCCTTTGATGGAAGAATGGATTAAAAAAATTGGTGTATTTATACAATGGAATATTATTCAACCATACAAAAGAAGAAATTCTTATTTGTGACAACATAAATGGACCTTGAGGGCATTATGTTGCGTGAAATAAGTCAGACGGAGAAAGACAAATACTGTATGATCTCACTTATACGGGGAATCTAAAATAAAAACCAAACTTATAGAGTCAGACAACATACTGGGGATTGGAAGGGTGGGCAAAATGGGTGAAAGTGGTCTAAAGGTAAAAACTTCCAGTTATAAAATAAATAAGTCCTGGGGATGTAATGTACAGCATTATTATTATAGTTAATAATACCGTATTATGTATTTAAAAGTTGCTAAGAAAATGAAAAATTTAAAGTTCTCATTATAAGAAAAAAGTTTTTTAACTATGTATGATGACGATGTTAACTAGACTTATTATTATGGTGATCATTTTGCAACATATACAAATATTGAATCATTATGTTGTACACCTAAAATGACTATAATGTTATATGTCAATTATATTTCAATAAAAAAGCTAATCATAATATTTTAAGTCACTACATACTTAAGTGAGTCATCATTTACATGATATAATTAAGAACCTATATAAATATATTATATTGAAAAGTCAATTATATGTAGTTAATGTATAAATGGCATTGCAAGATAAAAAAGATATGAAGAAAATATTTGACTCTCTTTTGAAAGATCTAGGAGACCAAGACAGGGTCTGCATCTGTTCTGCTCGCCACTGGATCCCTGGGCCTTAACAAAGATCTGACACATAGTAGGCCTTCAGTAAAGATTTGAAGAATGTTGAAAGGATTCTGAATCTCAGTTTTTTCAAAAAACCAAATTGATTTCCCTTTCCAAACATGATGGAACCCTGGGTATTAGTCATTTTCAAGTTTAAAAAGTTGAAAATAAACCATTTTAAATGGTAAATTTGAACTTACATATTCAGGTTGGTCGATGTAGTCCTTTTTTTTTTCTGTTATCTTACAGACTAGGACTGATTCTCCTTTCTCTTAAAAGTAAAAGATTTATTTCCATTGGAAGAATATCAAAATGAAGTCCAGTTCCAATTTTAATACCATGTTACCTAAAGAACATGCTAGATCATAAGTGCTAAATGTTTTAGAGAAAGAGGTTAAAATTTTGTAGGCAAGTTTAACGAAAACAATATCTAGAAGTCTTACCTATTTGCTCTATACCTATTCACTCCCAAACTTCTCAAAATGTTCTTCAAATCCCAATTAATCACTCCAAAAATAAGTAGGAAAAATTTAAAGAAAATAATATAGAATATATATATATACATATATATATAAACAGCATTGACAAAAGTAAGTCATGTTATTACAAAGCACCAAGATAAACACAGAATGAATGCAACCCTAAAAAGTTGCAAATGAGTATGTTTTGCCTATTTGTAAGTACCAAAATCCAACCACCCCCAGGTCTTCAGTACTATGGTTACTAAACTTTTTTTTAGAAATAGAAACATAGCCACTCTGTATTTATGTTCTATTAGTGGCTGAGTTTTGGAAGTCAGGCCAAGAGGATTCCAGAAATGAAAAAAAAAAAAGAAAAGATTTTGTATGAATCATCTGTTATGATTCTCCATAAATCTACATCATTACCAAAATATGACCAAAATTGCTATGTAAATACCCAAGAATTAGAACAGAGGAGGAACAGGGTATTATGTCAGAATTCAATTAGTTCTAATATGGTAGGAAAGCCACATTCATCTGGGAGTCTACGAAAATTTTTTGTTGTTTTTGTTTTTTTGCTTGTTTATTTTTTTAATGATATGCTGACTTGAGTATAAGGCTGAGTCAGGAAAAGATTCATGGCACAGGTTTGCACACCATATTGTGACCACATCACTGTCTGGCAATGTGTTCCTACCTTCCCCAATCCCTGCATTTTAAGGCTTAATTTAAAATGGTCAGTGCTTTCAGAATATATTTAGGCAAGATTATCATTAATTTTAATCATAATCCTCAAAAAATAACTTTCCATTAATTTTTAATATATGTTAGCCTAATTTTCCTCTAAGAGTTTTTCAACCGAATTGTATACTCATTACTAAAGTTTTAAATACAAATAAATGTCTCATTTCCTTGAGTTTAAAAGTGGCTAAAAATCACTTGGGAAAAAACATCATTTTGACATTTTTTTTCTAATATTTTACTTCTAATTTGATTACTTTCAAAGATTTTATTTTAAAAAACTTAGAAAAAATTACTCTAGATATTTGGATAGTGATATTTTATATTATTCCCATTAATTTATTACCCAGTACTTATGTCATCTATTAAAAGCCTAATACTGTGTGTGCGTACACACACACATACACACACACACACACATACAAACACACATCACAGCATTGGCACCTGTTAGGAGCCTAATAAATGTTACATCAGAATATAGTGACAATTCCTTCTAGTAGTATGAATTAAAACCCACAGATAGGGAGCCTAAGTGGAAAATAAAGTTATTTCTTTAACTGATCATCTAACAGGTGTCACTCGAAACAATTTTCTGAGAGAGAAGCATTTAAACAGAATTCACTGGCTCAATTCCAAGACCAGGATGATGTTAGTGAAAATATGATAGAACCACCTATAAAGGATAGTTTTGCAGTAGAGCATAATTGGATTGAAAACCTTAGTAATTAAGTGAAAAGTGGTGAGCACTTTGTATGCATGTGCAAATTCTGTCATGACCTTGGTATTTACATTATTCTGGGATTAAAAATAAAAAGCAAATGAAACTTTTTTCATTGGCATGTGCACTATTTTAGAAAAAAAGTCACTACAAATATGTGGAACAGTTAAATAATATGAAGTGCTGTATGATTAATGACCATACTAAGTACTATAGACTAAAAACTAAACAGAGTTCAGAAAAGCAGGCCAGTAATGTAAACTTGAATAGTTATGAAAAGGCTTCACAGAGATGGTGGACTTGAACTGGATCTTGAAACTCAGTGAGAATTTGATAGTCATATTTGAGAAGGGAGGTATTCCCACATTTATTGTGCTTTTTGGCACAATAAATAAAATTACATGAACCACCTTAGTTACATTAAATGCAATGAGCACATAAAGTTGTAGAACACCATACTGAGGCAATTAACACCAATTATACTTAAGTTTATCTATTCTGAATAACACTTACAGTAAGTCAATTAATGATATTTTTAATATTGTATGATTTCATGTTTATGGAGTTCAAAAACAGGCAAATCTAATCTACTGAAATAGATGTCAAATTAAATGACTACCTTTAGGCAGGAGGATGTTGACTGGGAAAAGAAACAAGAGAAACTTCTGGGATGCTAAAATATTCTTTGTCTTGATTTGGGTGGTGGTTGTAGATGCACTTAAAAACTCACTGAGCTCTACAGGTACGATTTGTGCATATACGAACTTACTATGCATGAGTTATATCTCGTTAAACAAATTAGCAAGGGTCATTGTCCATGGTAGAATAAAAGCTTATTTAGTATAATGTAAACTTAGCATTAGAAAAATCTTTCAAGATTACCTATCTCAACTTTGTCCGTTAGAGACAAGGAAACCGGCAGCAGATGCAGAGACTTGCCCTAGGTCACAGTGACATGCAGAGGCTGAGATAAGTAACTGTTATTGGAATCTTTTCCATTCTTTGGTCATGCCTACCAAATATATTTCATGTGCCACATAATCCTAAAAAGAAGATCTAGATATACCATTGCATTATTAGTAATATTTATTTACCAGTTTCCATACACTTCTCATATTGGTCACATTTAATTTCTCTCTTTATTCTTGGCATCTATAAAGTGAATTATTTCCAACTTTCCTTTATTCTTCTTCTTTCCTTTCATACCTACAATCTAATATTTTCCCAAAAGGTGCTATTTTTACATGTATTAATTTAATCTTATTTATTTCATAGAAATTCAGTAACTGTACTTGTTCTTAGACATCAAAGAAAATTCCTCTTTTCCCAAGAAAACTCTTTGCCTGAGTTATTTTATCTTTATCATTTCACCATTTTTAATGCTTATTATCTTTGCTCTTTTGCTCTGTAAATAAAGAAGGAGATAATGTAGATATCAATATGGATGACTTCACTTTAGGTAGTTCTTCTTCTCTAATCCTTTCACCTAATTTACCTGCCAATGATCTTTTCCTAAAAAACTGTTCACATTGGTATTCCTCTTCCTACCTCCAACAAAACCCTCCCCCTATTCTCAACTACTTCTGAGACCTTGACAATAACACCTGCCCATGAGAAAACTGCTAAATGTTTTATCTTAGAATTTTTTTTCTATTCGAATAGCTCTCAGTGCAAAACTACATTCTCTAAATTCTATACATGGTGCCAGAAGTGTTTTTATTTATTTGTTTGTTTTACAGGGGTGTTGATTCTACCTAGATATGTTAAGATTCATTGAGAAACTTTAGACAAGTACACAGGTCATGATACAAGTGAATTACCTGCAGAACAATCCTTTGGCATATTCATAAACAACTAGAAAATGATCCAAGTACAAATATTCCTGGCATAACTAGATGTAAGGCATGGGTACATTTGTTGTGGTCATATTCGTAGATGACTACAATCCAAGTTTCTGGTTTTTGTTTTTGTTTTTTAACAAAGTCTATTGTTTTACCTGTCATTGGAGGCATTGTTATCTGGTAAAAGTCATTCTACTGATCTTCAGAAGAACAATTTATGGTCAAAAGGAGCAGGTACCAGAAGATTGCTATCCATTGAAAACCTTTCCCTGAGCCAGTTTGGTTCCTATTCCTCTATGTTAACATAAGTATGACAATTCAGATAAAAGCAAATTCAGACATCTTTTGATGGGTCGTGCCAGATTCCATCCACTCCTTCAGATTCACTTCCCACCCTTACTCACCCTGCATTGTGCTCAGGCGGCTAATTTGGATAAATCTTATCAAAGACTCCTCTGCCCTCTGCCTTCCTATTGTGTTGGTTGGTGGAAACATCAGTAAGATATTAGAGAATGAAGTCTGGGCACTTTTTCCCTGTCTTCTTCAGAGGAGAATTACCCCAATTTGCTGAATCCCTTGAGTGAAGGTCACGTTCTGTTAGGTTGTCCTTTCCACACAGTCTTCTTCTGTCTCTAGATTCTTTCAAAATGTCCTCCCCTCACTCCTTCAGGCACAGGAATAATTACATCGTCTCCACCAGCCCTGTGTCCTAGATTAGGGGTCCCCAACCCCTGGGTCACAAACTGGTATGGGTATATGTCCTATTAGGAACCAGGCCACACAGTAGGAGGTAAGTGGCAGGTGAGCGAGTGAAGCTTCATCTGTATTTGCAGCTGTTCCCCAGCACTAGCATCACCACCTCAGCTCTACCTCAAATCATCAGACATTAGCTTCTCAGAGGAGTACTGGTCCCTGGTGACAAAAAGATTATGGACAGCTGTCCTAGAATACCCACATGATTTCCCTGTACCCTACCCACATCTCTTTAAATAACCCCTTTAATACACTCTTGAAATTACACTGAATATGTCATCTGCTATGTGCAGGGACCTTGACTGATAATTGAGTCCCATTGAAAAAATAAGA
Organism: Pteropus medius; assembly: GCF_902729225.1. NCBI lineage: Eukaryota > Metazoa > Chordata > Mammalia > Chiroptera > Pteropodidae > Pteropus > Pteropus medius. The sequence continues at coordinate 13,875,168 of NW_024354500.1, forward strand.
GTCACAATGGAAATCTGGTCCATCTTGAATGAAGAAACATTTGGTTCGCTCCCTCCCCCTCCTCCCAAGCTCCAAGCAAGCAGAGTAGTAATGTGTTAAGTGAGTACCAGGCTGTCGTCAACCAAATTGTTAATCCAAACCCTCTGCCCCAAATCTCTTGATGCCAATCACCTAATACAAACCAGAGTGTTTTATCTGCAACTAATAAAGTGGCTGTGATATATTACGAGCTTCTCTATAACTTCATTTTAGGGGAAATTACTTTAAATTATAAACCCTTAAAATTAAGTAATATGTTAGTTGTTCAGTCTGCCCCAGGTGGTAGGATTTATGGACTAACTCATGAAGGTGATGAATAATGAGAAAGTGAAAATGAGCCCTGCCGATACTTAAACTGTGATATTTCTAACAGAATATCAACAGTGTTATCCAATTAGGCATAGACAAGGTCAATGGAAGACAATATTTCTAACATGACAGACATATCCAAGGCCACACTGTAGCTGTGAAATGACTGATAACTTCTTCCGAGTCGACTGTTGCTTCCCCTACATTGACATCCGCAGCCCCACTTCACTCCTCTTGCCTCCTGCACGAAGATCACTGAGATGCCCAGTTGCTGAACTGCCCCACCCTTTGACAGCATCAGTAGAGAGCTGATGTCCACTTTCCTGATCCCTCCTAAGAATCATTCAGCACAAGGTCTCCCCACTCTCTCTTAATGAGATGCCCCGCAGTTCTTCTGTAGTATGTTCCCCTTGCTACAGCAACATGAATAAATCTCACTTTTTGGATGTGACGGCACCATGGGACTGTCCAGAATGGAATCCATGAGCACGTGCTCCACTATTATTCCTCAGTCCCTTTAGCGTTTTTATGCACATTCTCTTGGAGTGTGCTTTCCCTCTTAACAACCACCCATGCTTGGTTGTTTGCATACAACCAACAGCTTAAAATGCCTCTCCTAGAGGAAAACCTTTAACAATAAACAAAAGATGCAGAACTGTAACCGCTTCTTCTCCCTCAGACCAATCAAGACAACTTTGAGGCATGACACTCTTTTCAGAGCTCCCCTGTGAGACTGAGCCAAAGTTACCCTTGGTTGAATTTTGTGTGATAACATATTTCCTTGTCTGTTTTGTTTCTTTTACTGGTTCCACATCCCTTCTCCCCTGTTGATGTTTCCAGGAAAGCCATCTTAACACATTCACATGAATTTTCTGCTCAGGATCTGCCTCTAGGGAACCCAAATTAAGACAAATGGCAATTCAACCTAAATGAGAAATCAATTCAATGAAGCCTTTGGGAGAGAAATGACCATCTTGCCTAAGACTTAGAGAATGTGTAGGAATTAGGCAGGTGAAAAGGTAAAGAACAGCATAAAAGGGCATGGAGACAACTCACACACACACAAAAAAAGACGCAGAAAGAGAGAGAGGTAATCTGCTATATACGGAGATCCATTAGCCTCTCAATATTGCTGGAGCATCAAATATGGACAGTGAGTGTCCAGTCAGTGCCAAGTGATGAAAAGCTTTTGGTATCATCTTTTGGGGCCTGAACTTTATTTCAAGGCTGGAAGGAAAATGATCAGGTTTACATTTCAAATCCACCACTTTGGTGGCTGCATGGAGGATAGGTCTAATTAGAAGTCTACTGAAACATTGCATAAATGAGTAAGCAAGCAAATGAGTAATAAAATAAAGCACTGAAGCAATATACAAATGGAAAGAGATAGATTCAAGAAATAAGTAAGAAGTAAAATTGTCAAATTCTAGTGGGTATAAGTGATGAAAGGAAGGAAGGACCCACAGTTGACGCTTAGATTTCTAAACTGCATCATAGGTGAACAGTGATAACACAGAGAATCTACCAATAACAGGGAGAGGAGCTGGTTGAGTTGGTTCCATGAAGGTTTTACTGTGACACATACTGAAATTGGGCAGCCCACAAACCTCATTGAAGAAAATATTCAACCAGCAGTCACAACTAGGATTATGAGCATCAGGGGAAATATCTGAGAGGGAAATATAAGTGGTAATTGAGATCCCAAGGGGAGATTAAATCCCTCCAGAGTGTGTGTAGTGAGAAGAGCTCTAAGTGTGAAGAAGAGGCCCTGAAAACCCCAGGTTTAACGTGTCAGGAGAGGAATGGGACTGTTAAAGGGGAAAGAGCCATAAGAGTCAGAAAAAAACACCTTCTCTTTACTTCTTCAGTCACCAGTCTGCCCTTTTACCCCCTTACACACTGTCCAGAAATTTCTGGCTCAGGAAAATGGCAATGTTCCTCTAATATTTTTTCCCGGAAATGTTCTCATGGCCTGCTAACTAAGTGTCCCCTAAAGTGGACAAAGTGCAGTCCTCTGCTCAAAGAACAGCTACATCAACAAGTTGGGAGGACTCCTCAATGATTTCTATATAAATGAGTCCTAAGCAGTGTCATTTACATACTAACATGCATGCACTAAACCTAACCCATCTCCTTAGACTTTTATATTTGGTAGTCAAATCCCAGCTTTCCCTTTAGCATTTCTTCAAAACAAAGTAGAGACCAAGTCTGCAGAAGACCCAAGTAGCAGGAAGGACCTAGAAACTGCCTGCTTCCCTAGACGTCATCAAATTAGTTACCTGTCCAATTGAGTCATGGAATAAACACATCAGAAACTTGGAGAAATAAACATACAAAGGAAGAAGTAGGGTAGTGCTAAAATGATTCTGACCACAACAGATGTTACTAATATAAGTTAAAACAACACTGCCACTGAACCAGGTAACTTGTATACAACAGAGAGCTAGTCTATATTGAGTTCTTGCTCTATGCCAGTCATTATGCCTGATGTTTTACCCATATTTTCTTGTTTAATATTCAAAAGAATACTTTGAGGAGAAAATTAGATAATCTCAATAAAAAAAATAAAAATAAGGCCACCAAAGGTAAAGAAGAATCCAAGGGTGACACAGCTAAGGAGCAAAAAATGGATTTCAGCCACTACAATCCATGCCCTTAGCCACCAAGTGACACTGCTCTTCCCACCTTTGCTTTATTCCTGCACAAGTTCAGGTAATAATTACAAAGCACCAGAAAAATACATACAGAAGCCTCAAGTCTGGTTTTATTATTCATATTGCTAGCATAGATATATTCACTCTACATCTATACCATGGTTCTGTGGTAGAACTTATTAAAATGCAGACAAATTTTTACATAGACATAAAAACTTTAAATCTGTGATGAAGTGCCAGATGAAGTGCCAAGTCAAAACAGCAAATGACTGACTGTTGCATCAAAAGGACGATGTGAATTTATTTTAGTAATGCGAACAGCTCACGAAAAAAGGTGTTTAATAAAAGATTATCGGAATAATAAAGAAGAAAAACAGTTAAAGGCATTTAAAAGGTCACTGATTATTTTTTCAGCAATTAGTCATGAACTTTGGACAAGCCAATAATGAAAGAAAAAGAGGCCAACACACCTGCCTTCCTGCCCCACAAAACCAAACAGAGGGTAACTTAAGCTATTTGGAAACTAAAGTTCCAGCTTTAATGGTAAGCCTATGTGCAAATTGTAAGCCTTTGCAAGGGAAGCTGAGACCTTGCATATAAAGAGCAATCATATGGTATACTCCAGGAAGACCCTTCTCGTGAGAACACATTCTACACCCTCACTACTCTGGAAAAATTTTCATTCTCATAAAATTTGAGAATGCATTCTTACAGCCTAAAGTCCAACCCATCATGTGAAGAGAGGTGCTTTTTAAGGAACACATCAGCAGTCTGTTGTTTGCCTCTTGCATGCTGACCCTTCATGAGTTTAGTGTGACCATGTTCCCAGAATAGAAAATTTGGTCTAAATGAGAAATAGTCTTCAAAATTGCTTTATTGCTATGTTGGTTTTTCTTTGTAATTATGGTTGAGTTATTCCATGAAATTTACTGCTATGATAGTCTCATAATGGCAATACAGTCCAACCAATTTGTTATTCACTGAAGAAGATGGTAAATGGGCCATGGAATCTAAAGCTCCTTTTGCTGATGACACTAGTTAAGTTTTCCAGAAGCTTTTGGTCGGGTTTTCCATAGGAATTGGCCTAGACACAAAGCTCAGTTTGAGGTGTTCTGGAAATAGCATGAGAAAATGCCTTTCTAGCCTTAAATAATGAGCAGAACTGTGTGTTGAAAGGGAAACGTTTGTGTTGGACTGAGCAGTGAAGGAAGGAAGAAGAAAAAAATTGGAAAGACTAGAACAAAATAAGCAGAGTGCCTAAAAATAAATAAATATATACATATATATGCATTTTTATGCATATATAAAATTATACGCATACATATGTATATATGTATGTATGTACACATATATGTATATATAAAATTTCAAAACTTTAAAACTATAGGCTTGAAAAATATAGCACTCCCAAACTTTTAAAACAGGAGTCAACAGGCATAATTTTGCCTGGCAAGGTGGTATTGAAGAAAGCATGGATCCATTGCTACTTAATTTGAATCCGAATTAAAAATATTAACATAGTAAGAATCCTAAAATCTTTCTTAGTTTATTAAGGAGTTCATTCTTTATGAAAAGTACTTTTAATTTTGCCTGCATATCTATATCCTGCTATAATCTCTGTTTCCCTCTGTCCTCCTTATTGAAAGCAAGTGAAATAATGGACTTAATAAAATGCCCAGCTTGTTACTTAATTAACATAAAATAAAAGTTAATTCACTTCTATCTTCCAAATTTCTTTTACTTTAACCTTTGAAGTTCAAGTCCATAGCTAGCAATAAAGAGAGTACAGTAATAATTGAACGTGTGACACAGGCCAAATACTACTGTGTCTAAAATAAATAATACAAATGTCATCTACACCTTATCTGAACTAGGATTCTGTCTATTATTATATATTTAAGAGTTATACTCAATTCATAGACAGTATCTCATTCATGAATGAAGAATGAAGAAACCTGTCAGACATAAATATAGCACCTGCTGCTATAAATAATGGAAGAAATTATATAGCAAAACTCTTTCAGAAATAAAGCATAATCAAATATAGTATTAGAATAATATCAGATATCAAAGAAGGAATATCAAAAAACTGGTACCAAAACAGAATTCTTTTTTGTTTTTTTCTTCTCACATCATTTGAGTGAGTTTGGGTAATCTCTTTAATCTTCTGAGTCTCAGTGTCCACTTGTATAAAATGAGAATAATAATACCCATTGTTTAGGGTTGTGGTCAAGAGTTAAAAAACATCATGTATGAGGAATCACTAAATTTACAGGTCTGTAGTTCTCAAAGTAGGGTCCTGCACCAGCAGTTTCAGCAACATCTTATTAGAAATGCAGATTCTCAGGCCCCACTCCAGACTTATTCAATCAGAGACTCTAGGGGTGGGGCCCAGCAATCTGTTTGAAAAAGCCCTCTGTGTGTAAAAGTCACTGCTTTTTGATAACTCTGATTCTTGTTTTCATCACTGTAAATTCATATGTGGAACATCCACATATGTATCCATAGAATCTAGTTATAAAAATATTCAAATATATGTAGATTTATATCATTTTATAAATGTGAGAACTAAAATTTTAAAGTTATTAACTTATTTATACAACTTTTTCAAATAAATCATATTATAAAATTATACTCACATATACACACACACATATATAATTTTCTCATTGACTTTCTTCGTAAATTTGGAGATGTGGGCCTGTAAGAAACAAAAGTTCTTCAATATGCTGGGTTCAAAAACTTTCGGCCAGTGTAATGACCTGCTGGGCACTATAATCTCTAATTTATAGATGTCATCTGGAACATGTAGACCTATCTAGCTGACATTTTGTTCCAGATCCTCTCCTTTTTTTATAGTCCCACCTTCTCCTCGATTGATATTTTTTTCTTGTTCTCAGTGATTTCTGTGTTTCACTTTTTAACCTCTATTTGAATGCCATATAGAAAAGGACTAGAGAACCACATTAATGGTATCACCTTTTAATCCATGCTGAATATTACTGAAAAGAAAGCTTCAAGTAAAATAAATAACACCCATGCATCTCAATAATATATGCTTATCTAACTAAGTTCTCAGTAAAGATTTTTTCACTGATTTTTGAATAGGTATTTCTGTATAGTGACCTTTTCCATCCACTTTTTCTCTCTTTTCAACAAATGTATAAACAGATTTAAGTCTTTTTAAATGTAATTTAGCAATTATAACAGATTTGAAAAATAGTAATCTGAGTTCTAAATACAGGAATTGAAATTACATAGTGTTGAAATCTATCTCCAAATCAGGCAAGGAGCACGAAGGACAGGAACAGCAATGGAAAAATCAGAATCCAGATTTGTTTCTTGTCTACACTTTATTTGCTAATGTCATAACAGAAAGAGCTTCCAAATCACTATGTGTGCGAGTTAAGAAGGTAAGAAAAATAGGTGAATTCAGAATCGCTTTATTATATCAGGCCCGGTTTCTCAACTTCAGCACTACTGACATTTTGAGCCAGATAATTATTTGTTGCAGGAGTTATTCTGTGCATTGTAAGATGTTTAGAAGCACCCTTGGTCTCTACCCACTAGATGCCACTAGCACCCTCCTCAGTTGTGAAAACCAGAAATGCCTCCAGACATGGCCAAATATCCCCTCAGGGAAACAGTTTGCCTCCATTTGAGAACTCACTTTATTATATTAAGTGATGATTACTTCTCCTAGAAAATAAAGGTCAAGAAGTTAAAGAAAGTTTACGATAAAAGACATAGAAAACATACCACACATTTTTGCCTTTATTTTACATAATGCAAATTATATGAAATACATAAGGGTCCATCAGTTGAATGTAAATCCATCACTTGTTTCAAAGGACTGGTTGCCACTCAAGTGGATGAGAAATGTGGTTTCAGTGGTTTTTCTATAATCAGTACCTCGGAAGCAAAGCTGAGGAATGTATTAACCATATCTTTTTATTTTCTATATTCTGATGCTTTGATATATGGGAACTTGCTGACCCTTCCAGGGTTAGCCAAGTCTTAAAGATAGTAAACAACTCTCCCAGGAGTATACTTTTCAAATAGAAACCAATCTAGAGCTCACACCTAAACTATCTTCTTTATTGGGTTCTCACACTCTGAACTGCTATTCATCTTCCCTAATCACCAGGGCCAAGTACCAGACAATAGGAAAAGCCCCGACATTCCAGAGCCTGCTAAAATTATTCAAACTAACCAATACTAAGCCTGCTTACTCTGCCTTGCCCATTCTTCCCACAAAAATCACAATAAGATTTCTCACCCAAACTTCCTCCCTCTCTTTCCACCTTGGAACCAACCTAGAATTTCCGTGCGGGGCCCCCTCTAGCATGGTGTACTTCCTTCTCTTGGGAATAGTATAAACTGCTTTTTTCAATAGGAATTGTTTCCTGATCTGTTGGTCTTATCAAATCTCAAATTTTCTATTAATACAATCTATTTTGAAACAATAAGCATAAATTAAAAGATGATGTCAATCACTGGTTTGACAAATTTAATGGAACAAAACTGATCTGATACCCGAAGAGAACTTACAAGTTTTTAAAAGTGTCTGTTCCTTTCAGCTCTTCATGTTTTAATTAATTTTTAAACTTTTAATTTTGTCCTCCTTATTTACTAGTATTGTATTTTACCAACTTATTTTCAAGAGTATTTCTGGGGAGAGACTATTAATGTTAATAAAAGAAAGTGAATGGGCTCTGGGTAAAAATAAATCTGGCTTTGAATTCAAAGTTTATAGCATGTGTTTGAGTATTGTGTTTTCACCTGCCTGTTTTCTGTTTCACTGTTTGTAAAAAGATAATAATACTAAAATGATGATTATAAGATTATTTTAAGGATTATACGAAGTATTGTTAAATGTTTATTCATTTAATAAAATTTAGCTTATTAGGTACCAGGCACTGTATTGCTCTTTTATGATGTATAGGATAGTGTTAGGAAGACAAAAGTAAATAAGCAAATAAATAAATGAACGAATAAATAAATAAATAAGAAGTTCACATGAAGGACAGAACAAAAAAAAAAAGAAAGAAAGAAAGAAATGAAGAGAGCCAGGTGTGATAGAGAGACAGGCCTGATTGTAATGTGCTTTATATATGGTGGTCAGGTAGACATCTTTGAGGCTACTGACTGGCCATTAGACCCCAGACAATTTCCTTCTCCTTTCTAAGTTTCAATTTAAATACTTAGAAAATGAAATACACTTATAGATTGTTGTTAGCACACAATAATGAGTGAGTATCTAACACACAATGAAATATTAGCTATTATGATGGCAGCATTAAAGTTAATAACATTCTCAATGTGGATGAGTTTTATCACTCTCAACCACTCCTTTTGTAGATTTCATTAAGTCTCAATCTGAAGAACTCCTCTCTGGACTAAACCAAGAATTCCATTTTTAATTCTATCTTTAGCAAGACTTATTTCCAATAGAGTGTGCTACATGCCACAGTAATACTTACCACGGTGAGATGTTATTCAACAACTGACACCTAGAGGAAAGGATGTGGTGTTTACAGATTGTTTCCTAAACAGTGTTTTAAAAAATACAGGTTGAATGAACAAAGAAGGAACCACTGGTGGAGAAATTTTCAGCTATAGTTTTTTAAGACCCGCCTCCACCCCTTTCCAAGTTTCTCTTTCTCTCTCTTTTTTTCTCACACTGCTAGATCTTGCAAGTGAAAATTCTCTCCTTCAATAGGTTAGATAATTCTCATATCTTGACTTTAAAAAAGACTTTAGTAACAAAACACATATTTGCTGAGAGCATACAGATACTTCCAACTAAGGTGTAGTGTAATTAAAACAAGAAAAAAAACTTAAAGACTGTAGAAATTATTAAATAGATGCATATTCAGAGCAGACAATTTAATTTTTAATCTCATTCTTATGAAGAGAATCTATTAAGCAAACCATTCTATATATCTGTATATAAGATGAGAAACAATTTAGGTAAATCTTAATTTTAAAAATAATAATTCAGAAATTAACAATATTGAACACATATAACTTACCATGTGCCAGTAATGATTTACATTAATTAACAATGATGCGGATACTATTATTATCCTTATTTTATAGCTGAGAAAATAAACACAGAATAGTAAATAATGCTCAAGTTCACACAGCCAGAAAGTGGCAAAAAAGAGATTGATTCAAACCCAGGCAATTTGGCACCTGTGCCAATGAATTTAGCCTCTACTATTTGGCCTCTTAAAAGCAAATTACTTCAATATCAATTTCAAGTCTCAGGGTTATACAAATCACAGGACTTCTATGACTAGTAATAATATTTAGATTTTCAGTCTGAAAAAACTCCAAAAACAACTGGTATCAATTTATTACTTTCATGGACAATAAAGCAAGTACTTAAAAATAAATGCTTCTAGCTCCTCAAAAAAGACCTTCATATGTTGCTTTAGTTTTGCTTTATGTTTTATCTTAATATGGCATATGCGTAAACAAATTGCATAGAACCATAAATGAATTGTCTTGAGATTGTTTGAAGGCAGGTTTTATTAAAAGCATCAAGTAACTATTTTAGTGTTTCTGTTAGCTGCTTATGTTTGGAATCATTGGTTAGGGAGAGAAGGAGAGGTGTGTGTGCTCAAGTGATATACAACAGAGGAGAAATTTAACATTGACTAGTGTAGTACAAAACCAGACACTTTCTTAAAGACACACAAAAAGGAGAAAAAGCTATGCATGGCAAAGATACTACATGGAAAGACATTTAGAGGAGTTCAGAGAAATAATAGAAATGAGCTATTAATAAGAAACATGCAGAAAATATGATTTGATTTTTATTCCAGAATTTGCTATGTTTTGTCATATATAGCTTCAAGGCACTATAGATCTACATAAAAGATTAAGCAATATTTGGTGTTCTCTGCTGCTGACCTCCACCCAGTCATTATGTTTTATGAACCTTTGATATATAAAGTAGGATTGGAATGACAGTGCATCATTTTAACAAATCATTTTCAGCATTTCTGGGAAAAGCAGATACGCTGGCATGCTTTGTTAAAATGATAAATTCTTTATATAAGTATTTTAGAAACAGGAATGAAAATTGGTCCATTTAAAAAAACATTTCTGCATAAAGCAGCAAATTTTTATGTTATATAAACACAACTGAAAGAAAAGATTCTGTTGAAAGTGAGGCAATTTCGATAACTTTGGAGAAAATACCTTTGAGAAAGTTACTATAAAGTTAACTAACTATTGGGAATCTCAGTTATTTGAGATGTTAGCATCCAAACGGTTTGAAGAAATTGCAAGGTTGAAGGAAACTATAGTGAAAGTTCCAATTCAATTAGAAGGAAAAAAAATTGAAGCATGAAAGGGGGAAAACAGCAAATTTTCAAAAGAAAAACATTTTCTTCCAAGATTAGTAGCCAAAGCTAACTTGGCTGCAGGGATGACTCGGGCATGTGACCTGTGGCCTGTGGCCTGTGGAATACCTATACTACTTATATTTTTCCAGGGTGAACAAAAACGTTTCAGTGCTATGCCCACTCTGGACAATCTACATATGTTTAGTTTTCAAAAATTAATCCCAAACTAATTTTGAAAGTAGCAGTCCCTACTCTTCTATTTTTAATCATTGTTGTAAAAGTCATATGTTTCTCATAAAACATTTATAAAGAATGAAAAAAATATGAAAAAGCACATAAACATTATCTATAATCCTCCCTCTCCAGATATAACTAAAATGAATTATTTCCCTCCAATAATGGCTCAATGCATTTGTCCTTGTTTAATTGAGATCACACAAAATAAAAATTGTGAAATTATTTTTCTATATTATAAAATCTCTTTTCATTGATCATTTTTAATGACTGAATGACTTCTCATGGTCTTCTGATGGGGAATCTTTGGTTATTTTCAATTTTTGACTATAGCATATAATATTGAGGGCAATACATTTTTCACATATATTATTTTCCTCATTGTGATGTTTTCTTTGAATAAATTTCCAGAAAGGAGAAAAAAATTGCCTGTATATTCACTCCATGACTTTATTGATCTTAAAATCTTACATTGATGAGTTAATGTATGTTTTCACGTAACTTTTCAAGAGGATGCAGTTAGTATGTTTTCTGAGCCTCTGACAATGTTTTTCTGTTGCCTTCACACTTGAATGACCCTGTAGTGATTGTTCCAAGATTCTCTGATATTTATTGTTACAGTGATGAATTTTGATGTCAGCCTGAATTATATACCAAGATGCTTTCAGGAGCATGTGTGTGTGTGCGTGTGTGTGTGTGTGTGTGTGTGTGTGATCTTTGTCAATTCAAAAATGTTATAGGGATGAGATAAGGACTATCTTCAGTGAATTTTTTTTTCTGGAATTCAGCAAGCCCTTTTGATTTGTATCTCTAGGTCCTTTTACACTTAAAAAAAAGTCTGCATCAAGTATATCTTTCATTATCTTCTGTCTCAGTGTGATTTCTTCTTGAAAACCACATATAATTCTCTGGCTAGATCTCTACTATCTGTCCTCTGCATTATCTGTCATTATGTCCCTTAATATTTTATCTTTTTGTTTTGTGGTAATAGTTTCAAGGATTTCTCCACATTACTTATTCAAATTTTTAACAATCTCGATTCTGTTCTTTATTGTCTCCAATGCAAGTGTTAATTGATATAAATTAATTCTACTTTAGCTTTTTTTGTTTCCCATAACTCTTTCTTAGGTCACAAATCTCAATATACTGAAGTGGATATGCACATACGTTCTAGACGCACACTGTATGTATTCTAATTCTAGCTCTACCACTTCCTTGCTATGAAACATGGGAAAAGCTTTTTACATTTCTAAATATCATTGAAAAGAAGACAGTACAGACTTATATAGGGTAATCCTTTCATCTTCTTCCTCTACTCCCTGATTCTATGTTGTAATCAGGCTCATGGCAGGAAGAGTCAGCAACTTGTATAAATCCCTTTTAAAAAAAAAAGAGAAAAAAGAGGATATTTATGGTACCTGCCTAAAAAATTTGTTGTGAGGATTAAATTAAATAACATATGAAAAGTGCTGAACCTAGTGCCTGAAACATAGAAGCAGTTAGCAAATACTAGTTTCTATTTTTGTTATCATAATTGTTATCATCTCATGGTGCCTGCATATCTCAGAAGATTCTCTCTTTAAGGTTTTCTCCTATTTCTGCTCAAAAGCACACACATCAAAACACAACGATTCTACAATGTTTTCATTCTTATTTATGTTTTAAGTCTATTTCAGTTGCAAAATCTGATTGGTTAAACCTTCAGCTAAATTACATAGGATACTCTAAAAAGTTTCTCTAAACATATATACGTGAGCTCACTCCAGCTTAAGCTTCTCCCCTATAATTCAAATTTTTAAATCTTAATTCTTCTTGAACAACTTCACTCCCTTCCGTCATGTGTTAGCTCAATTGGCACCTTCCTGGGCCTTCTCTGACCATCCTTTAAAATATTGCAATAAACTCCTTCACTCCCCATTTTCCTCCTAAATTTATTTTCGTCCAAATTATTTATTATCATCTAATATATTGTATATTTTACTTACTTCATTTGTATATTATTTTTACCCAACCTATATTCTTATATCAAGTATGAGTTTTATTGTCAGCATGATATAAATATTTTTGAAAAAACCATGAATAAATATTTTTTAATAAACATGTGAATAATGGAATTAATTTCCAAGAGTCTTATATATTTATAATTAGTCTTTTATTCCAATATTTGTAAAAATATTCTTTATAAATATTAGTTGATCTGATATTTTAAATTACGAATAAAGCACTTTTTTCTTAACCTCATTTCATAAAGTAATATCAGTATATAAATTGAACTATAGTACATAACTACACTATATAATCACATCATGAATTGAATCCTGAAAGGAAAGGGGAAAAAATCTCCTTTTGATATAGAGCATATAACTAAAAAGACAGTTCTAGTTCTTTCCCTATTTGATGTCAGTCTAGAGTTAATCTATCTTTGAATTAAGGTAGTATTGCCCACCCTGGACTTTATTCTTTATTTATATACTATACCCAGGATTATCCTCAGAGTATCAAAACATATTAAAAGAGATGGGACATATATGTTTATGTCCTACAACAACATACAAGGTTTTTGTCTTGCTTTACTCACTAAAGTCCTCTAGGAAACACAGGAAGAAAAAACACTTTTTAAAAATAAGATCATTCAGTCCAAATGTTCATTTATTTTCTTAATTCATGTTAGAATTTATCTCAAAGCATCCCTCACTTCGAGGATTTGGCTTAACTAGCCAAGTTAAACTAACTACTAGTAAATTCCTGATATAAAGTAAGATTCTTGCTTTCAGTTTGGTCTTAAGTGAGCAGCGCCACAATGCAAACCACTGGAGCCATCATTACTTTCTTTTTTATTCTGGAAAAAAAAAAAAGTTTGTGCATGATTTTTCTAATGAAAAATAACTAAGAGGACACTAACTATTGATGAATTTTTCTCCCTCTAGCACAACTCACTATTTCTGGATTTTTATCATGAAAAAAAAAGGTCCTTTCTCTTATTTGAAGGGAAAAAAAAATTACTGTTCCATTACATGAACTCTGGTTTGAAATTGAGAAAAACTCTCAGATATATGCAATTTTAAAAAATATAGAAAACCCTTAAGGGGTTCATAGCTGGGATCATATGGAAAGACCTGAATGAGATCTAAGTGAAGAGAATTGGAATCAGTTGTATGTGGCGGTATATGATGTGTACATGCAGATATTGGATGTGTGTGTTGTAAATATGTATATGTGTGCACACTCTAAAGCAAAAGATCAAACCTGCTATGCCTGGCATCAAAGTTGGCCCAGACCCTGAGCAGAGGGGCAGTGCCAAACCCAAAAGTATGAGGGTCTGCTTAACATCAAGGTCAAGCTTGAGGATGAGGTCACCTCAACTTATGGAAGGACTTAGATCTTGGCGACACCCTGGACAACAACAACTCCATGCAATCCATCCAAAAGACCACCATACACAGGATTGTGGATGGCAAAGTGGTGTCTGAAGTCAACAACACTAAAATTCTGAGACATTAAGCCCAAAGAGGTAGGGCACCACTAGGGGGCAGGAGGTCAATAAAAAGTTCTGAGATCATTGAACATCAAAAAGAAAAAGAAAAGAAAAAGATCTAAGACTGTCAAAGAGATGAGGTGTTTGAAAATCAAATCCAAAAAGACTGAGCACTTATTCTGGACCAGACAAGGCAAAGTACTTCGTACATGATCTCATTCAATCCCCACATTATATCTTTGAATGAGTTATTATGATCCATTTACAAATGAGGTCTGTATTAGTTTCCTAGGGCTGCTGTTAACAAAGTACCACAAACTTGGTGGCTTAAATAACAATTTTTTTCTTTAACAGTTTTGGATTCTGGAAGTCTGAATCCAGGTGTCAGCAGGGCCATGTCTGTCTGAAAGCTCTTGGTGAGGGTCTGTTCTGTTTCATGACTTTCTCCCAGCTTCTGGTGGTTACTAGAAATCCTTAGCATTTCTTGACTTATAGAGGCATCACTCTAGTCTCTGCCTCAGTCCTCACATGGCATTTTTCTCATGTGTCTGTCTTTGCATCTCTCGTTACATGTGTTTTGGTGTCTTTTCTCTTCTTATAAGGACCACCACATTGTATTTAGGGCCCACCCTACTCCAGTTTGACCTCTTCTTAAGTAATTACATCTGCAAAAACCTTATTTCCAAATAAAATCACATTCTGAGGTTCCCGGAAGTGCATGAATTTTTCAGAGGGGAATGGGGGAGACACAATTTAACCCGATACAACATTGCTGAGACCCATAAAGACCTCAGGTACTAGAATTAACAATTTTAAAATGTAATATAAATATGTTTAATATGCTTAAAGAAATACACTGTGGGATATAATATATGACTAGAGTATAAGAGATTATAAAAATGGAAGAGCCTATCTTGAAAAATAAAAACATGAAATTTGTTTGGAAATAAAAACTATAATAACATATAAAATACTCAAAAGTACAACACATTACAGATAGCTAAAAATGAAATTAATTAACCAAAATGTTTATGTGAAATTTCTAGAATGTAGCACATATAAATAGACAAATGGAAAATATGATAAAGTGGTTAAGAGTCATGTTGAACAAAGTAGGAAGATCCAACATCTATTTAAATGCAAACGAAAAAGGAGGTAGAAAATTAAACAGAAGAAACATTTGAAGAAATTTACACAACTAATAATTACTTAATAGCTACCAGAAGATTAATGAATCACAAGTAAAATAATAAAATGAAAGCCACACGTCGGCATACCATGGCAAAACTGTATAATATCAAAGACAAAAATCTTAAAATCAGCCAGAGAAGAAATAGATTATCCTCAAATGAATGACAATTACAGTGACAACTGATTTCTCAAAAGCAATAGTGAAAGTTGGAAGAGAATAAAATAACTTCATTGTGATGACAGAAAATAAATGTCAACCTAGAATCATTAGTGTTTATATGTTATATCTTTTTTAATTCTTTTATCTTCAACTTTTCTGTTTTCATATGTAAGGCACATCTTTTTAAAACAGCGAAGAGCTGAGTTTCGTTTTTATAATCTCCAGTATAATATTATTCATCTATTAATTGGAATATTTAATGTAAACACTGATATGTCTTATTTTAAACATATCATGTTACTATTTCTTTCCATTTGTTCCACCTATTTTGGGTTCCTCTTTTATTTCTTTCTCACCTCTTTGAATTAGTAAAATATTTTTCACTTTCCTGCCTCTTATAGCTTCTTGGTAACACATTTATTTACTATTCTTTTAATGAATACCCTAAAGTATACAATTTTTGTATACCTTACCTCATAGATAAACAAAATATCTGATCAATGTCTCAGCCAGGCAGCATTAAGAATCAGCAAATGTTTGAGGAAGAAAAGCAGTGAGTAATGTTTGACTCACCTTATTTCCATTCCCTTCTCTTCAGGATCTTGATTACACACATTATGGCTGTCTCAGTACCTCGCCAATGCCTTCTAATGGGTGTTTCACATTTAGCCAGCTTTTTTTGTTATTTAGTTATAGAAAAAGATATCATAGCCAAATACTAATATAGCCAAATAATAATAAAGTGGGAATAATTATATTTAAATCAAATAGACTCAAAGGCAAGGAGCATTATTGGAAATAAAAAGTTACTCTATAGTTGATAGAAGACTATATTTACCAGGAAAACAAAACTATTATAAAATTGAATGCACCCTAATAATATAAAAATACGATAGAAATATAAAATAAAAATAGAAAAATGGAAATACAAGCAAGAATTCACAAAATCCACTATCAGATTAGAATATTTTAACATATTTTTTTCAGTAATTGCAAACAGACAAAATGATTGTGGACATAGAATTCTTGAATAATACTATATTCATCGGCTTTGCTACCTCACAGTGCCCAAACAGGTAAACCTTGAAGCCTTAATAACAACACAATAGAAGTTTGTTTCTCCTTATATCATCGTCACCAAGGATTTGGGGTTATGACTCCATCTGTTTTCTAGCATTGTCATCTTCTAGACCCTATTGGAATCCTATTGAGCCTACCGGGTTCTCTGCATTTAACGGCCAAAAAAGAGATGAGAGAGAAGGAAGAATTTACATGACATTGTAAGGGCCACGACAAAAGTGCCTTATATTATTTAACCCATTTTCTTCATGCTTAAGCATTCGCCTTAAGATGTTAAAAGAAAAAAAAAAGACTCCCTCCCAAAAAAAACCCATAATGAAGGGAAAAACAAATATATGTGTAGAAATTAGTGGATTAACAAACATACATACAATGTAGAGATTCAACAAAGTCAGAAATTGGTTCTTCAAAAAGACTGATAAAATCAATACATTTCTGGCAAGGCTGATGAAAAACAAAAGACAAAAACATATGGCCTTTCCATGCCACCCAGATAGGGGTCCATACCACATTGTCCTGGGTTCCTGTCATAATTTAAGAGGAAAGTTTCACAATGTCCCAAGCATTTATGTTCTATAGATGAAGGAGAATGTGCTCACTTTCCTTGCAGCAGCAATTCAGTTAGCTGGCACCAGCATTGCTTTTTAAATGAAACAGAACATCTTTCAAAGGAAGAGAAGGCCAGCTGCATCATAATTCTGAAGAGGACTTGGGAAGGGCTCATGCTGGCTGCTCCTGTCATTGTTGCTAAAGGCAAGATTCTAATCTAGAACATTTAAAAAAGGTATCTTCAGCTCTATAGTGTTTGAAACCACATGCAAATTTAAAAGACACTTTCAGGGTTGTAAATGTATGTGCTAAAATTATAAAGCAAAGCTTGTGAACGATTTAAAGAAAATTTCAGATAGTGCTAACCATTGGGAGCTAGGGAGGGGAATGCAGTTGGAGAGGACTAGAAAGTGGTTTCTAAGGTCTGCAGGTTTCATAATACTGTTATTGTTATTCCCTATATGTATTTTAAAAATATATGTTTCTATCTAATTAAATCTATTCAATACTTAACATTTCCATTTTTAAAATGAACTTTGTTAATACAAACTTTGTTAAGACAGATTAACTATATATAAAAGGCCAAGCCAGTGAATTCAAGACATGGAAGCTGATTAACTCTGGAGAGAACAGTGAGAATAAGTGAGTGAAGCAACCATACATATTAATGTGTACATTGCAAGAACACTTTACAACTATAATGTATTCATATCCAGAGTAAAAAAAGTATAATACAGTCATATAATGAAATACACATAGTTATTAAAGTTGTGCTATAGAAATTTATTTAATAATATGGAAAATGCTCAAGATATATTTTAAGAGGCTGAAAAGATTACAATTGTATAATAATATGATAGCTTTAAATTTTCTTATAATAAAAACAATAAAGCAATAAGCCTCCAAAGTTCGGCAAGATGGTGGTAATTTCAAAGGAGGCCAAGGATAAGAAGGGGAAAGTTATTCATTCTTTGCAGGATTACTGTATCTTTGACTTCCATAAAGTTTCAAGTTAACAAACTCATCTTGATCCTCATGGTTTGTAAATTCCCCTTGGTAGATTTCTGTAGGCCTAACTGAGAAAGAAGTAAAATATGTAAACCCCCCCTTTTTGCCTGAACCATGGGAAAACATTTACTCCCTGAACTTACTCTCTGAAATTTGAGTCCTGAAAGAAAAAACTTCTGATCTGTGCTACCTCTGTTCATTCAGTCAAGCCAACATTCGTGCTCTCGACTACCTACATAGGACTGTAAGATTCTATTAAAATAGATGAGAGAGAGAGAGAGAGAGAGACAACATCATATTGGCCTCAAGGAGGTGACAGTCTAGTTGGGAAGGCAATGTTGATGCAAATTTAAATCTGCACAAAATGATGCATTTAAGTTAGGGCAATTGCATATCACTTTGTATCCTAGTCGGTTAAAGTACCTACTTTAAGTAAATGAGGTACTTTGAAATTAGACACATTGAAAATGTTAGCAAAAATACTGTCAACTGTTGAGCAAGGTGTCATATTTCAGATTAATTTTCAGAACTTTTTGATAATGCAAACTAACTTGCTGCCTAAGCAAAGTCTGCAGTAAAATGTACCTTTTAGTTTATCTAGTTATCTGTAACACGCTCGAGTCTCTGAACCTAGAATGTAAGTCCAAAAGTATTTAGCCAGTGAATCTCAGGAAATTTTGTTGAGAAAACATGGCCTAACATAACACACCCATAACAGTACCTTAGACTCTCCTGGGGTTGACTCTTCTAAGTTTCCTTTGACTGCTCAGTGGAGAACCTGCACCACTGACTTCAGTTTGCCATAATTCTGAGGAGCCGTTTTGGATAACTTGAGCTTGGAATCATATAGAGAACATTAGAGTTTGAGGGGTCCTCAGTTAAGATGTTTTCTCTATTGAGGGCAATCATCCTTAGTATCTCTACATTTCCAGTTTTGCCCACTCTTCAAGGCCCAGAGCAAATAGCATTCCCTTCATGAAATCCTAATTCCCATTCACATGTATGTAAACACCATATCTTGAGAATACCCACTAAGCATTATCTGCTTCTCATTCACAGCCTATTATTTTATACCAGGCCTTGCATTGAGCATTTTCAAGGATTTGTGCCAGGTAGTGTTGTATCTCCAGAGTCTACATCAGTGGACAAAACATAATCAGAAAGTGTTTGTTGAATAAAAAGACAAACTGTGGACATGTTTTTGCATCTTTAAGAGATCTGTGGTATAGTTGTCTTCGTAACTGTAGAATTCATGGCCTTGAACCAAGTGTTGAATAAATGAATTGAGTCCAATTACCTTTGATTTGATTCTGAAGAAACAATTTGGTTTACCTTAAAATCTCAGCATCAGATGCTGCAGCAATGGCTGTGCTCTGTTCTAACTCTCAGAATTGCCATACATTTTTATTTTTTTATTCTCCTTACTCCCCTCAAGCAAGGTCTGCATAAGTAACCAGTCAAACATCTTGCTACAAAAGGAAAAAATTAAGGCATGTCCACTTGATGACAGGTTCACTGGGAACATACATTTAGATGAGGTAATACTCATGTAAAGTACAATTTCCATGAGAGATCAGAAGCCTAACACCTTTTAGTAGAAAAAATTGGATTTTAATGGGAAGTGAGTATGTTACATAGAAAATTATGGAGCAAACCTGACCCTAAAATGCCCTGATCTTTAAAATCTGAGCAAAATGTATTTAAACACAGCCAAAAAATATCACTTCTTGGTTTATTAATTGATAAGTCCATTTTAAGCACATTAGTAAGCACATTTCTGAAACTGACCCGAGAGAAAATTAGACTTTCCATAGCTACAGTGAGTTCATCAGGCAGATGAAAAGGCCATTAGAGATGCTGCTGGCAAAATATCACTTCTGGAGTCCAATTTTCTTTTTCAGTGAAGGCAGTTTTTCTATAGAGAGGAGATTCAGTAACAGTATAAAGGAATGGTGACTCCCTAAGACCTGATTCTCAATTAGCAGGTTTACCAGTTGAAGTGGATAGCCCTTTCTCTTGTATCTAGGTGACAGCTTTCATTCACAAGTTTTGGCAAAATGTCTAAAATTTTCAAACTCCCAAATCTGACATATACTTTCCCATAAAATTCCAAATGCCTACATGTCTTATTCCTCCAATCTTCTAAAATTCCTTCATTAATAATACATGTAAAGAGGAGTAACAGAAGGTGAGGCATGTAAGAGACATAACTGACTTTCTCCTAGAACTTCTCTCCTGCTTTATCAAAGAGGCATAAATAACCAAGAAAGAACTTTAAGAAATTTTGCAAGACCTCAACACTAGACTAAAGGTTCATCAATTTAAACACTTCCAAGATTTTTCCATCAAAAGCAGCTAATTATGACAAGTTAATACATCTAGAATTCTTTTTTAAAAACACTCTTTCATATTCTTGTGGTTCATTTCCATATTTTCCAAAGATCCAACAACCACAGTGGCTGGTGATGGCATAATGGCAGTAGCAAGCAATGGAGACTTGATGAACCTAAGCTTCCCAATCTCCGAGCAAAAGCTTCTAACTGTGTTGGACATGGTTGTTTATTGAAAAACTGTACCTAGTTTATTGATTTCTCTATTTCCTCTCTTCCTTCTCCATCAGTAAACAGCATTTTCTGCACGAATATAAACTGAAAAGCAAAGACACCCTTTCACTTTATTCATACACTTGCTGAATGTGTAATTTGTGCCAGAATGTGTCTTTGTACCTACTGGGAAACTGCTGATATGTTTACATTATGGGCCCTACCTATAAGAGGAAGGAGGGATGGATCCAGACATAATTCTGAAGTTTCAACCTTCATGACTATAAGTATTAGTGTTTCTATTCCCAAGAGAAATGGAAAAAATCAGGAAAGGAAAATGTTTTGATAGAAAAGCATTGCATGAATTTAATTTTAGACATGTTGTGCCATGCTTGAGTAGCGAGTATATTACCCAGGTAGAAGACCTTTGGACATCTAGACCAGCTACACCATAGTTTGGGAGGGCAGTGGGATTCATGACAGAAGACAGTATAAAGAGAAAAGAATTGAATGTTGAATGTACGAGGTTCAAATGCACCTGTATGAGACTTACATTCCTCTTCTGAGTCTCTCAGCCTTACAAGATCTGGGATTGTCAGTTGTTTACTTCTATCGTGAATGCATCATATGTACGGCAAATGGATGTAAGCCCACACAATCAGTCCTTTGAAAGCAACCACTCTTTGCCTGAATCCTTGGTGCCTCCCATCTCTTCTAGTTTGGGTAAACTTGTTACAGGGAGTACATCTATTCCCAAGAGGCTGCCAAAGCAGCCAGGTGACACAACTTGGAATGCAAGGTACTTAACTTTTCATAGCACCATCTTGGCCAAAAGGAGGCAGAAAAAAACTGGACAGATCCTCTCCCTTACTTCTTCCAATCATACTGACTGAAGATGTTCTCTGTAAGCAAGTGTAGGGACCTACCAAATGACAGCAAGTGTCTCTTTGTAGCTCATTGTAAAGAAGTAACTGGAGTAGTAATGCTTCATGTTTCCTGGCTTCCCATTCTTCCCTGAATAGCTTTCCTTTCCATTCACTCTTGCTATGCCGGGATTTGACTCCAAAGTAAAGTACTAGCACTAAATCTTTATCTGAAACTCTATATTTTCTGTCCTAGAATATAGAACCCAGACATAATGCAAATATGGAGGAGCAGTGTGATAAACAACGTAGCCTTTTTTCTGAAGTGAAATTTAGGGATTATTTTAGAAGAATAGTATTTAAAAAGTATGGGTATCAAGGACCAAGCAGTCTCCTTGCACTCTTTCAATGAATGAGTTCAAATGAGTAGGGCTGGGAGAAGAATTTTTGTTAGGTGTTGAAGGTTCGTTTTTTTGTTATTGTTTTATGATAAGGTGATGGGGTGATTATTTATGGAAATCCTAAGGAAGCTCCTTTCTTTCTCTTTCTTGTCTTTCTTTCTTTCTCTCTTTTCTTTCTTTCTTTCTTTCTTTCTTTCTTTCTTTCTTTCTTTCTTTCTTTTCTTTCTTTCTTTTCTTCTTTCTTTCTTTCTTTCTCTCTCTCTCTCTCTCTCTCTCTCTCTCTCTCTCTCTCTCTCTCTGTCTCTCTCTCCTCCTCCCTCTCTCCTCCCTCCCTTCCTTTCTTTTCTTCTTTCTTTCTTTCCTTCCTTTCTTTTGATTCCATAGTTACGTTGTTTATTAGGGCTAAGTGAATCACTGAAGATGTACAGATGACATAGTTCCACCTGTCAACTGGAGTTGACAGTCCAGATAATGAGACTGACTAAAGGAGACTCAATACACTTGTAATAAATGCTTGATGGAGGCAGGTTCACAGACTAGTAGAACCCAGGAGGGCACCTATCTAAGGCTGGAGTAATGAGTAACGAACCAGAGAAGGCTCCTGAAAAAGCTGAGCTTTAGAAAATATGAGAGTTGTCCAGGTAAAATGAGAAAGGTAGGACATTTCTAGGGGCAAGAGTTAGCCTAAGGGAGTACTGGGCAGAGTGTTCCAGGTACATAAAATAAGAGCCAGAAAGGACCTGAGACTTACTAACTACATGTGTTTGGGCATATCACTTGACCTGTCTGATCCTATAAAGTGGGGACAATAGTACTGCTGTGTAGGGAAGATGTGAACGTAAGTGAGATAACTTGAGTCCAATTCTGTGGTATAAAATAAGGTAGTAATTGTTTTTCTTTTTAAGTCTTAAAAATAGTCAAACCATTTTCTTTCTACTATTTGTTAAAAGGAACCTGAAACAAACAGCAAGGACTGAGAAAATCCAGTAAACTTCAGAATTTAAAAAAATATTGAAAATCAAAAAATAAAAAGTTCAAAAATTTTCAAAGCTTCTGATTAAAAATAATTCTTCTCTATCTTTTAAAATCCTCTTTTTTTTTTTTTTTTGTTCATTTTGAGGCAAACTTTGCTTTCATGTATTGGTTTCCTCCACGTCTGCAACACAGGGACTACAACTTGTGTGTGAGCCTGTTTGAGGTTTACCAAGTCATAAGAATCAAACATCCTTTTCGTTGCCAAATAAAAATATGCTGCCAAACCCAAACAGAGTTTGAATTCAAGTGGAGTATCCTTTAAATTCGAAGCAATTTTTCAATTTGGCTAAAAAAACTAGTATTCCCTCAAAATTCAATAGTTACCAAAGAGAAAAATTCAGTAAAGCAAGTCTCTTTTTACTTTACACATAAGGACAAAGCAAAATGGCTTTTTAATAATAAAACCATAATTCGTACCAGATCATTCAAAATATGTTTGCACATATTTAAATCTTACAGATAAATCTAATTTAGAAAAATATGTGATTCTCAGTTCCTCACTTACTCATCCTTCTTTTTTGTTTTAATTGTGGGTGTGTGTCATTCCAAGCCTTCTGAACAGTCCTGTAGAATTCAGAAGGTTGGCTCTGCTACATGTTTGATAAGTTCCATTTCTCATGCAATGGCAGGAAGATGGAGACCTGAGAACATGTTCATGGCGACTTGTTCCCAACGAATCACAGTCTGGAGAGTCCTCTGGCAGAACTATAGACAAATAATCTCAAGGTTTATTTGGAAGAAGAAAACTTTATGGAAATATCAAGCCCTCTTGGCAGTCTGTAGCTACTGACAATCTTGATTTGATTCCCACAAACTCATGAAGCATCAGATCCAAAATTCTGGATTCCACATGCGTTCTCAAAAGCCATGAATGTGGAGTTAAATATTTCCCTGCATCGAAATCCATGGGGCATATAATGCCTTCGAGAACAGGGAAAGGTTTCTCTTTTGCTCCCTTCAAAGGGCATAGAGAATACTCCTGGCATTCTGGTTATGGACTTTTAGAGCGCAATTTGGGGCTAGTGTACCCTCAGTTTGGTTGTTAACTATCTCTCTAGCGCTCTCATGTCTAGATTGTGAGTGGAGGGTACTGAGAAAGGCATTAGGGATAATGTTGAAAAAATATAGCTCCTTATCTCAAATAGCTCTTGGAGGAGACAGATAAGTAAATAGGCATTGACAATACTTTTTTTGAATGCCAGGAAATATAAATCTATCAGGTATTCTAGAAGCAACAAAGAGGAGCATCTAATTCAGATCTGGACCTGGAAAGAGGATCGGGGAAAGTTTCCCAGATGAAATGCTCTCAGCTGAAAAGATGTGTGGGTGTGAGTCAGAGAAATAAGGAAAAATTGTTCTAGGCAGAGGGGAAAACATACGTAAAGGCTCAGAGGAAAGATAAGAAATGGTCCATTCAGTAACTTCAAGTACTTCAATACAGCTACAGTGTTCAGTATAAGAGGAGAAATGTCAAGAACCGAAGCTAGGGAGTTTAAAAAAAAGGAGGGAGTCAGCATACATGATACTTTACACTAATGCTTACAAGTTTGAACTTTATCATAAGGACGATGGTAAATTTTTGAAGGGTTTTAATCAGACAAAAGAAATAATCAAATGTCTATTTTGGAACACTATAAACCCTGGAGCATGAAGAAAGAAGTCAGGGAAAACCAGTTAGGAGTCAGAGGCTGTGATCAAGGTTATCAATGATAGGAACCTGAACTGAGATCTTGGCAGTGAATGTGGACAGAAATAGATAAACATGAAAGATGAGTAACTGTAGATATAGCAGGTCTTGGAGACTGATTATTTGTGGGGAATAATGGAAGCAGAGGAGTCAAAGATGGCACCTAGGTTTTTAAATTAGGTAACTAGGAGATAGAAAGAATAGGAGATGCAGGGCAGAAAATAATAAGTTCAGTTTGGATATACTAAATTTGGGGAACCAGAAAAACATTCAAGTGAAAAATTCTAGTAAGGAGGTAGAAATACAGATTTCTAGCTTAGGAAATACAGATGTTTGATTCTCCACCCGATATCTAGTAGGTGATCTCATAAAAGAATGACATCACCACAGACCGCGTGTTTGGTATGAGATGTAACAAGATCATAACAAATATTACAGGAAGACCAACTATTAAGGGATCAGCCAAGAAAGGAGAGCCATTGCCAGGCAGAGTAGAGAATCTCCCTGAGAATGAAGAATCACAGAAGCCAAAGAAGAGTGTTTCATGGAGGAGTCCAATCAACAAAGTCAAATGTTATAGAGCGGTCAAGTCAGATAAAGCCTGAAAAGTGTCCATCTGACTCAGTGTAATTTCAAGCCAAGAAGATTAGTCTTGGTCCAAAAGTAGTATCTCAGCAGCGTTTTGATTTACTCGGTATTAGAACTTACCAGCTTTTAATAATAGCAACCAATTCTTTATATTTCTTATTATTCACAGATGAAATATACCACTAAGCCACAGAGTTCCAAGTCCCTTAAGTTTCAATGTATTAAGGATAAACCTAAAAACTGAACTTTTCCTAATCAAAAAAAGGCTTGGAGTACTATTTTTCCCTCTATCAAGTACTGAGCCAACATTTGGGCAGTCTCTACTCAGGGATATAATAAATTTATCCTGTTTAGGGTGGGGTATTCCAGACAGCTTTCTTGTTATGTGTCCTTGAAGTGAAGTTCAAATAGAGTTTATGGGAAATATAAATTAAGCAAGTGCTTCTACAATAGTATTTGATTTATTCCAGAAATATTCATTTTTCATGAAGGAAACTTCTCTCTGAGTTTACTTTCAAAGGATATTATGGGCAATTTTATTATTCATTAAAATATGTGATCTTTGATTTAGATTGTATAAGACATACTACTGTTATTTGTGATACTTCAATTAAAGAAATAAAACATGATATTCCCAGAAAGTTCAAAGCTTCTTGCTATAAATAGCTCCCCATCATTTGGCTAATTTTGAAGACTTAAAAGGTATTAAGCAGTAAGTGTATTTCTTACATCTAATACAGAAGCCATTGAGGTAAAATCAATACTCTTTGAGATCTCAGTATGGAACAGCCCTCAAAAACTGTGGGAGCACATGAAAAACATGCCTTCTGCCATTTTTTAAAACGTAAATCCTTCTTTTATTGACAGTAGATGATCTTTATCTATCTGGGATGGCTTGGAAAATGGCTTATGGATCCAAGTTGTCACAATGAATTGAAATCACTCAATTCACCAAGTAATTCCATGCAGTTACATAAACTTGAAATTCAACCTCTGAGAGAGTAGGAACACTAGTTACATATTTGGAAATAAAAGTGATGGAACAATTTTGTCTTCCACAAAGTCCTCATGTAGCCAGCTTTCCACGAGGTAAAGCATTAACAATAGGCCAATAACAGTGTACCAAATACTTCTATTTAGTTTAGTTTTGTTTTTCATGAGAGTTTGGTAATTTTCTCCTTTTCTCTGAGAGTGAACTACTCAGAAATTTAGGTTGACATTAGGAACAAATCAAAACATGGGTATCAACCTTAACTGTCCCATCCCTGAAAGCCTAAAATTAATCAAACACCATTAATAACAGCTATCATTTATTGGGTATCTCTTGATCATATCAATTATCTGGTTAGGCACTTGACATTAGTAATCTCATTTAATTCTAACCGCAACTCTATGATAAATGGAGTTGATAAATAAACATTTGATAAATGAAGCACCAAGGCTTGAAAAGGTTAAGTGATGTTATATTTTTCACTCCGCTAATATGTGGCCTAGCCAGGATTCAATCTCTGACTCCAGAATCCAAGAGATTCTGGACTACTGTACATACTGTCTGTATTTACAGAGCCTCTGCTGCCTCTTCCATCCACTAAATGATACCTGGAAAATTGAGACACTCATTCACATGTACAAATTCATTTAAAATACACAGCCTCTGTTATGTGCCCAGATGCCTACAAATACTTTTTCTTCTAATCTTCATTCGGGCTATTTGCTTGACCCATGAGGTGAAATTAGGTTATTGCAGACTGATTTATTATGAAATTTTCCTATCCAAGAATAAGAGACGCTTTCCTTTGATGGTGTAGAAAGTGTGTGGAAAAAATTAATATGACTGGCAAAACAGCCCTTCCTTCAACGTATTTGGCTTTTCCATGGGAGTGTGCCCCATTCATTCTTTCAGCAAGCTTAGTTTCTAAGGCTGCATTCAACTCAACTCTAAACTAGGCTCTGGGGGCCATTTACAAAAGAGGTTAGAGGCCTGATCCCTGCTCTTAATGAAGATAGCAGCTTACCTGGGAAGATAGTTAGCTTACATGAAATCTATGTCCATATATATACCGGTTCCAGATAATGCGCTCCAAACTACACATAAGTGCCAAAGATAGCAGAGAAGGGGAAAAGTGCTCATATTTCCAGATGTATAAGCCCTTCATTTCTCATGTTAAGACACAGATGAAAGGGGATACATTTGCCTTTGATTTCCTGACCACTGGCACTTTTGTGTCTTTGCGATTTGTGAGGTTTCTGTATGCTGGGAAGCCATAAGAGGGTCATAAATAGGACTAGTTAAGTAGCAACAGGTAGAAAGTGGTAAGGATCTATGTCTAATGTTCTGACAGATGTGATAGATCCCAGCCTTCAGCACTGTGGTAAATAGTTTTATGCTTTTCTGCAGGACTCCACACAATCACACATCAGTTCAAGCAACTGCATTCGCCCAGGAGTGCTGTGCTGTTCCGAAGAGAGAATGAGTGAGCCAATAGCTACAGCTGGCAGCCAGGAAAGGGAAAATGTGCTCTGAACACTCAGTGAGTCATCTGAACAGACAGGAGGAAGTGTGTGCCAGTTTAGCCTGGATGCTGTGCCAGAGCTCACACTCTCAGGAGGGTCAGGATTTGCATAGGAGTTGAGTTTTCAAGAGTCAGGCAGTAGCTGTGAGTGACTGGGTGAATGGGGTTTTTTCCCACTGGTGCCAGTACTAATTTTCCATGGTTCTGAGGGTTCAGGGGCTTGCTTCCAAAGGCATAAGGCTGAAGTCCTTCAGAGGGAGCTGGTCATTGAAGGCTCCACCCACATGTCCTAAGTTCACACCAGGTGTACCATATTCATATACGTCTGGTTACAAGCCACATTCCAGCTGAGGTTACTTCTTCCTGGCTCATTTCCTCCTGTGGTTTAAAATGCCACCAAATTCATCCATATGCTTCATGTTTACTCTCTAGCTACTTATTTGAAAGAAAAGTGTGTTGGATAAGTTTACAATAGAAGAGATTGTATCCAGTAATCTGTTTATGGTGAATAAGTCTAATTGAATCATTCTCAAGGAAAATTAAAACAGTTTATCGTGGTCAACATGGAAACAAAACAGGAAAGTGTATGGCTGTTGACACAGCATAATGAACCCATCCTTTCCTCCCTGGGAAGGCAGGTGGATTGTGATAGAAGCACTTGTCCTAAGAAGGGAAGAATTCTTTTCTCTCCAACACACAGATGAGAAAAGAATGCATTTATACTACAGCTTTCACACTTCTAAGCATAAGAATCCCCCAGGGAACTTATTAGCAATAAGAACCTTCCCAGATTCCGATTCAATAAGATTCTGTATTTTTAACAAGTACCCAAAGTGATTTTGTACAGGTCTGAGAAGCCAGTTGGAAAAATGCTGTCTTACAGTATATGGGGCCACTAAGGAGGTGGCATTTAAGAGATATTTGGCAGGACCATCTACCTAAATATTATTTTCATACCTAAGCGTTTAGCTGCTTTACTTTGAATCTTGAAGATTTTTCTGTTTTCTGATGAGTGATGGAGAAGTAGAAGTGAGTAGTAGACATGCCGTAAGCAATTATAAGACAGACTTTTATATGTTAAATGTAAAATATTATGTAATCTTTTAAAAGATCAAAATAACAATCAACTAACAGGCTGCAGAAAGGAGTCTGGAGTCTAGAAAAGGAAGTGGGGACAATGAGGAAGATATGAGAGACCTGAAACCTGGTCAGAGCCACAGCCTTTTACCAGAGCAGGGAAGTATTTTGGATTTTGTTGTTTTAGTTAATCTTTCATTCAACATATAGATGTTGAATATCTGCTTTGTGAAAAGCACTATGCTTGGTGATCCAAAAGGATACCAAAACAAACAAAGTTTATAACAGAATGAACAGAAAACTTGCTACTTAAAATAACAATTAACTTGAGCTGCTCCTGCTCCTGAGAGAATAAGTAGCATTGGTGTCCAGTGTAGACGGTCTTCTCTTTAGCTGGCTACCTTGACTGGCTACTTTGCTTTGGGTGTGACAGATGAGGTACCTAGCATGTAGTTGGAAATGTGCTGGTAAGAAAATAGATAAATTAGTTTGATAAGAAAGTAAGGAGATAATGGGAGGTGGGGGTTTCTGTACCACTGGAGATATGGAGAGGAAAGGTGCATAGGGCTCTTCCCGTTGTGGAGAAATATTAGCTCACGAGAAATTCTTCAGTCAAGGAATGACACTGAAGAAAAGCAATATCAAATATCCTGTTTACTACGTGGTGTCAAAAGGAGTCTAGGTACCACTATGACTTTGATACAGTCCGCTACTACACAGGTTTTATATGAGCGACATCAGGGAAATCGAAGAAAAAGAGCAGTCTCC
The DNA here is from genome assembly GCF_902729225.1 of Pteropus medius. Lineage (NCBI taxonomy): Eukaryota > Metazoa > Chordata > Mammalia > Chiroptera > Pteropodidae > Pteropus > Pteropus medius. The sequence continues at coordinate 13,904,700 of NW_024354500.1, forward strand.
AAGTCTACGTTGGTGCAGAGTTGATAAGGTAAAGTCTTTAGGATAAAAAGAATGAGAGTAACTATTTATGAAAATGAGGCTATAAACTTCCTTAAATTTGTAGAAATCATAGGGGAGGCCCTGAACTTCCCAGAGGTTGAGACAATTTTATATATATTTCATTAAGTGGAGTAACTCAGTTGAAAACCAAGATACATAAAAGAATGTAAGATGTCTTTGAATCTCTACACTTTGCCTCCCACTTCCTACATATATAACCCTGGTTTTTAAGGATATTACTCTTGAGAGTATAGGATTTATTCACAATATTAAATGCGAGGTGCCTCTATGTATATGAAATAAATGAGGGTGTGTAGGAGGTGGTGAGCATTCTGGTCAATGTGTTGTGTAAGAAATAAAAAGCAAGATGCCTTCCAGCCTGAGCAGGAGTGATTAGGGAAGATTCATGGACAAAGTGAAGTCTGAGCTCAACCTAAAAAACAATTAGGATCAGAATGGCCTATTGAAATTGAAGGGATAATGTATGAGCAACACAGGAATGGTCCAATCACAGCGCAGGGTCATTAACGAGGACCATTTGAGCACAAATGAGAAAGGACAGGTCAGGGTCAGATTGAAAAATGAACTTCAAACGCCTCTAAAAAGCATGGAAAGGTTTGAGTCAACCCGGAGGACCTGGCTAGACAAGGCTGGAGACGAGCAGAGTGGGGCTGCTGATGCAGTGTGTGGTCTTGCACACAAATCCAGATGCGCACTCCAAGGGTCTTCTGGGTCTTAATCTCCTGAGGGCCCATTTGGAAAGACAGTCATGCATCCAATGCTTTGCAAACAATACTTAGTTCCATCGAGGTCTCTACTGAAGATCAGAGGCTGTGAGGTCTGTAGTCCTGACTTCTATTATTTAAGACTCCACCTATTATTCCACAAATGTTTCATGCCTGAGATTCCCACAACCTCATGCCTTTATTAAACAAAGTACAGATTCTCAAGAGTGGAGTGGGTCGTGTATGCGAGCAGCAGTGCCCCGCAGCTATGCAAGTTCTTGTACCGCAGTAGTGTGTGGCCAATACTTCTCTCTGACAGGCCACCAAGGGAAAAAAGTGTAACTAATTGCAGTTGGAAAGAAGAATGATCCAGAAATACCCATCGTGGAGGACAAGAGCTGACTGTGAGGTTTTGCTCTCAAGAGATAGTGTATTCTCCTAGTCTCCTTATTGTGTTAGGCTTCTGGGGAGCCAGAAGCTCATTATCAGGGGCTTTGCTTCTTGAATTCTCCTATGCTTGCAGAACTGTCCTTAACCCTTCCTATATTCACAGTGTTGGCCTCTAGGACATCCCTTGCACCCAGTTCTGATTTCAAAGTCACCCTTCCCAAAGTTAAAGGGAAAATGGTCAGGTAGAGTATATGAAGCAGATTCCTCTAGGAGTCCATGCCACAGAAATTCATGTTCAACTAAGAGAAGCCCAAATCCTCACCTCACAGAGCTCAATGGAAAGAAAAGATGAAATGCTAAGCAGAGCTTTTCTCAGACTGCTGCTTGTGGAAAAATAAGGCAGTGGTGTGGAGTACGGAGTGAGGAACCAGTTGATCCAGACAGTGTTGAAGAAGGAGAATGGAAATGATGGGAAAAGGCAATAGGAGAAGCTCAGAGTCTCTAACTCTCTAGGTAAAGCAGGAAAAGCAGGAGGAGATTTAGAAAAGATTTTAATATCCTAAAATCGTTGACACTTTGGGGGCCTACTCCATTCCCAAGGCTTCCTCATTGCACTGCTCTATGCTACTCCCTCTTTTTTTTTGCGGGCAGGGGGGTCATGCCCCATCAAACCCACCAACTCAGTGTCCAATTCCTCTGGGCCTTGCATCTTTCTCTAAGTTGTTCTGTATTTTCAGCAGACTCAGACAAATAGGACCTCACTATGTGGGTTATTAGCATCATTCACTAAATATTTCCAATTCTTCCCCTTGGGTGATAAAACGTGAAAAAGTAATAAACCTATTAGTTTCATCCACTAAAATTTTGGGAGTTGTTACTGCAGCATAACTTGTTCTGTCCGAACTGATATACATATATTTTATAATAGTGATTTTTCTAAAAACAGGAGCAAAATGCATGTGATTTTTATGGATCAGACTATAGGTACATGTTTGTATGTATGTCTGTGTGTATGTCTTGTGGGAAAGGAAATGTTCTTTGAGATAAAATAAGACAGAGCGCTGATAGTAAAAGATAGTTTGTCGTATGCTAAGCGGTATTAAGTCGTATAAAATTGTTTTGTCTCTAAGTGATCCCAAATAGCTCTGAGATTTCATTTGTACCTGATTTAGTTATTCTTATGACTTCCTTTGCTGTCAGCTGTCCCTTGTATTACTGTTTGCCTTTACAGTGCTCCATGCCCACCACAATCTACAACTTCTACTTCTAATCTGTTTTCTTAGCATTGTAAGTAAATTAAGAGCAATTAGATTTGAATGAGGAACTAAAGGACATCTTTGTGAATAAAGAAGTTAAATGTCACACATAAACTTTCTGAAATAATAAAATTAACATTTCATAATTCTTTATGGTATATTAAGCACTTTTACATTTGTGACCACTTTTAATTCTTACATCCCTGCATCTATTTTGACTGTTTAGAAAGTATGTTTGCATTATGCCATACTCATGTCTGTACTCCTATTGTGGAGGTTACCACATAGTGACAATCTATGATAGATTATAATCTTTTGCTCATGTATTTGTACCAACTCCTTCCCTGTGAAAAAACTTTCATTCTCTGCCTCTGCCATGTGGTTTGCAGTGCCTCCTATTGGAGAAATAGACATCCTTCGCCTGTTGAAATGAGGCTGGACCATACAACATGCTTTTATCAATGGAATGTGAGCAGATGTGGTATAAGCCACATTTGGAAGATTTAAGAGACTTGTCATTTTCCTCCAACTCTTGCAATCTTTCAGCTCCACCACCAGACTATACCAAATATTAACTATTCCTGCAGCCTGGGTTCCAGAAGGAAAGGACACATGGAAGGGAGCTGAGCAGATGCCTGGCAGCCATGGCCAATTTGTAGCTAAAACCATATTATGAGCAAGGAGCAAATGTTTGTTGTTTCAGTCCACTAAGATTGGGGGATTGTTATTGCAGCAAAAGCTGATTAATATACATCCTAAGCAGGATGTTACTAAAGAATAATATGCTTAACTTTTAAAGTACTTTTACTTCACTTTAAAAGAGCTGGAAGTAATGGAAGAAGCAAGGCCTTTGGTATCAAGTAGACCTGTCACTTGATGAACTGCTTCACCATGGCCAATATGAAACACCCTACCAACAACATTTTCCCTCTTCAGCTATTTCTGTCAGAGGCAATTTTTCCCTTACATTTCACTTAGATTCTTGTTAACCAACTTGAACTCAAAAAGACCACTGACTGCAATCATTTGAAATACATTATTACATTAAAATCCATGAGTTCATTATAATACTCAAAAAAAGGAAAGCCAAAAATAAACTCATTAGTCACCATTGAGACAGCTTTGGCACCAACTTCTTATTGGAAACTTAAGAGAAAAATGAAATGCTTAAATATTTCAATATGAACTGTGAATTGTTTTTCAGTAAAAGAAATAGTACCGGTTGATGAGGGAATGTTCTTCTTTACGGAAGAATTCCAGGTAATAAATACTACTAAATGATTATTTAATAATATTACACAATCACAATTTAACAACCCTTAATGAAATCATGGTTTCAGGAAATGATTATCAACAGATTCTCAAACCCTTTGGTGAAAGCCTGATGGGAAGCTGGATATTTGCAGGATGACAAATCATTACTGTGTTTATTGATGGCTAGTTATAAAGGAGAATACAACTTTACACTGGAGGGGTCCGAATGTCTATGTCGTCATCTCCAAAAGTGGGACAACCAGACATGATGAGCCCCTCAGTGTGATGTAACAAAGTTCATACAACACCTATATGAAGGATTTTTGTCAGAAAAAGGAACCTGACTCTAATCGAGCCCTTAGGTATAATTAAGTTTATAGAAAATATGGGAAATAGAGAACAAGTAGATTCCATTTGATATAGCCTTATCTTATTTTTCTATATTAATATTGTTTTATTTATTTGTTTATTTTTACTATCCATCTGCCCTTAAGGGATATAAGCTCTAATAGCACAGAGACTTTATATAGCCAATTCACCACTCTATTTTCAGGATCTATTGCCATGTCTCACACATTTTAGGTGTTCAGTATATATGTGTTAAACATACAAATAAATGAGCAAGTTATTTTAACCTTGTCAAACTTCTTTCCACATCTGTAAAATGAAGAAGACAATATTTGCCTTAGAGGGTTCTTGTAAGGGTTAAATGAGGTAATAAACGGGTACTCGGTACAGTTCCTGGTGCATTACAGATGATCAATAAATAGCATCTATTTCTTCCACATATATTATGCATCTGATCCTCACAATGATAGGGCAGGAATTTTTGCCCACATTTGGCAGATGAGAAAATTGAGGCACACAGAAAGATAGGTCAGAAAGATGACTCTCACCTGGACTTCCAATGGACAGCCAACCACATCCAGAAAAACTTGGCTTTTATTTTTGAACACTGCAATGATCCTCACTCAAGTTTGCAAGCTTCAACACCCCCTATCCCTCCCTCCCACTTGGACTTGCTCATTCCTGGGGTGGGAAGTTCTAGACCTGCTAACACCTGGAGGACTGTGTCTAAGTATAGAGTTGGTGTTCCATATTCCAAGGACCCAGCTCAGTGCTGACCACAGGGCCACATATTTCTCCTAAGCGGAGCAGGTCTGTCGTCCTTGCACCAATATGCTGCTTTACAAACACAGGAAACCATGTAAATGTGTTCTGTATTTTCTCAGGAAGGGCTGTGGTGGAGCAGCCCAATTATCCCACCATATCAGACAGTGCCAGGGGCCAGGCTGTGGCGCTGAGGTGTGCGCTCTCTCGCTCTCGCTCGCTCGCTCTATCTATCTCTATCTCTATCTCTCACACATACACACACACACACAGTTTTAAAGCTGAGCGATTAAGTAAACTTCTCACTCAGTTGTGCAGCTAGTGACCCATCTAAATTGCATATAAACAGTGGTCCTTTAACTTACACAGGATTTGGGGGGAATGAGTCGATGTCTATTTGATAGTAGCTTTTTATACCACTAATTCCAGAGATTATTTTCACTCCTAGTGCCTCTTTGACATTTTGGTGCAACCAAAGTCAATAAGCCTTGCAGCCACTGAAATTCTACATAATCCAGTTTTTCAAATAAATCTTGTTCTTTGATTCCCCGTGCACCTTTCACTCCAGTCATGCTGCATCACTCATTGTTTCCTGAACATTCTTCCAAACATTCCCTTTTCCAGAGTCTTGCTCCCTATGGTAGAGTATGGTGGAAGGGCCTGGGCATCTTTCGACCTTTGTCTTTGTTGTCTGTTCTCTCATTCTCAGTGCCTCCCTGTAATCAAAAAAGTTAAAATACATTTTTTCCTTCCTCCAAGCCATATCTTTCATCTCTCAGACTTCATTCTCATGGCTAAATTTAAATAACGGTCAAAGTTATCTCTTCTTCACAATCAGAGAAAAAATTATGATCTTCTATCAGGCTCAGTCCTTGATGTTAAATGAGAAAAATATTTGAAAAGTCTTTATTCTCTCAAACATATGACCTGTACACAAAATCCTATTTTGAATGTCCAAAGCTGAATATTAACTCTATTTGATTCTTTTTGTAACAATTTATTTTTCAAAATGCTATCCTATAATTTCATGTTCTTACTCATAGCTGTGTATTTAAGACATGCTGTATGCATATGCTCTCGCCTTTACTCCACTGTCTCTTTCCATATTTGGAGATAATCCCAGGCATCCTTAAAGACTCTCTTAAATGTCACCTCCTCTGTGAAACCATTAACAACTTAGATGGGTTTTTCTGCCTTTACTTAGGATGCCAAAGCATTTTGATAATATTATTTATAGTGTTTTCACATTATAAGTATTTGATTAATACTAACTTTCCCTTTGAGGGAAATCTACAACTTGTTTAACTTTCCCTTCCTTAAATCTATGTAGGGATCCATAAATACATGTTGAATGAATGCCTGATACCATGATTGCTTTTTCTGAGAATACATATTTACTTTGAAGTACTGGGGCAATCCAAACTGTCGACTGATTGTCACTACTCTATTGAATGCTTTGGCAGAACAGTCCAAAATCACTCATGCCAAGCACTGGCATTTTCCAGAATAGTCTGTGGAGTAATTTCTGGATGTAAGCTTCATTTTAAGGTTTTAATTATTTTAGCTTACCCACTCATAATAATATTAGATGAGAAAAGGAAGATTTAGGTATTGTTTTATTTTACTTAGTGGTTAAGAGCATCTAAAATAATATTGGATTTGATACAACCGAGTTTGAATTTCTAAACTTCTAACTCTTACTGTTTCAGAAGTTGAGATCTATCCAAGTGTTCACATTATAGCTAGCCCTGGATAAAATATTTAAATCCACCACAAAGTTCAGTTAAAAAAAAAAAAATCCTTAAGCAGTTAAAACAATAGTCCATGATGTTACACTTTAACTTTTGTTTCTGGAAAGGAAGTTTCAAAGCATTATCATTAATCCTAGAGAATACTCATTTATCTATTCTTTGAAAAGCTAACAAGGAATGTGGATCAACCTCTCTTTTTGCAAAGGGTCTTACTTTTAAAAGCCACATTTAGAGGGTTTGCCTGCTTGTTGACCTCGTGTTATCTTCAACACTCTTTAGAACAACAATTTCCCAGCCGTAGTTATACATTCAGCCTAGAAGCTCACAACCCTGGAGGCTTTCTCCATTATCCTCAAATTTACCAACAGAGAAGCTGCATGGTTCTCACAGAAAAGGCCAAAAGTTGCTTCCAATTTAAGTCATATTTTCCCTTTTTATTTTAATTTCTTTCTGATCCAGAGCCTTCCTTTTAGATCGACAAATTTCTTTGAAGCCAGTGATTTTGAGATATTAAATCCCACCGCAGCATTAGCATCTGACACTCTTAAAAAGCTCTTATGGTGCATAAATTTTCACAAACACTTTAAATATTTTGTGGTTCTTAATGTTATTCTATATTTGAGTCAAAGAGTCATGGGACATATTTAAAAAGTCAAAGAATAGAGAAGTATATAAAGTGGAAAAGTGATAGTTCCCCTTTGCATTCCAATCTATGCCACAAATCCCCTTTGCCTTGCCAGAAGTAACCTTGATGCATTGTCTACCTATGCTTTTCCTGTGCAACTCACACATGTATTTATTAATGTGGATCCAGCGTTTTACATTTTGGATGACAGCAAGGGTGAAGCTTGTTATATATGGGTCAACATCTGGCTTCTATTATATGTTGGATACTACAGAAAATGAAGGAGCACAAAGGCAAATTACACTCTTATCTCAGCCTTGATATCTTTCTCTGATCACATACACACTCAGAAACACACACACACAGGCATTTTGACTTAAGTGGTATGATACTATGCACACTGTTCTGTGACACATTTATCTCACTATTTCCTAGTCATCTTCCTATGTCAGAACATGTGCTCACTCATTTCTGGAAAGCAGGTTTTAAGAAGTGGAACTCAAAGGTGATGCATGTTTTTGTTTCCAGTAGATACCACCAAACAGCTTCCAAAAAATCAAAACAATTGCATTCCACTTTTTGTATGAAAGGCCAAGATTCCTCATACCCTCATCAACACTGGATAATAAAGGAGAAGTCTTTATATTATGAAAAAATAAATTTATGAAAATGTGGTTTGGTGTTTGTATATCCAATTAGATTAGAAACGTTTTTAAAGTATTTGTTTCTTAAATTTCAAAAATATATGTAAACGTTAACATAACCAGCACACAACATTTCCCAACCAAACGGAGTTATAACTGTGTTAGTTATATTAAAGGATGAGCTCCTTTAGTAAAGAGGATCCAAAAATACAGCAGCTTACAGAATAAAGAAAATTCTCTTTCCATGGAATAGAACTGAAATGAGTAGTTTAGATGGATAAGACAGATCTGCTACAGGTGGTAATTCAGAGACCAAATTCCTGCCACCTTATTGCTTCTCCATCCTTGGGAACACAAAAGAAGTATATCTCTACCACATCCAGCAAGAGTCTGGAAGAGTTTTGCCCAATTTTTTTTTTATAATTTTTTATTTTCCAATTAAAGTTGAAATACAATATTGTATTAGTTTCAGATATACAACATAGTGATTAGACATTTATGTAACTTATGACGTGATCACCCTGGTATATCTAGTACCCATCTGACACCATACGTAGCTATTACAATATTATTGACTATAATTCCTATGCTATACCTATGCTGTACTTTACATCTCCATGGCTATTTTGTAACTACTAATTTGTACTTCTTAATCCCTTTCCCTTTTTTATCTAGCTACAATCTCCCTGCCACATGGCAATCATCAAAACGTTCTCTGTATCTATGAGTCTGTTTCTGTTTTGTTTGTTCATTTATTTTGTTTTTCAGATTCCACATATAGTGAAGTCATATATATGTGTCTTTCTCTGTCTGACTTATTTCACTTCACATAATTCCCTTTAGATCCATCTATGTTGTTGCATATAACAAGATTTATTTCCTTTTTTGTGACTGTGTAATATTCCATTGTATATATATGTACCACCTCTTCTTTACCCATTCATCTATTGATGAATACAGGTTGTTTCCATATCTTGGCTATTGTAAATAATGCCGCAATGAACATGTAGACACATATGTCTTTTCAAATTAGTGTTTTGAGTTTCCTCAGATAAATACCCAGAAGTGAAATTAGTGGGTCCTTCTTTGCCTCTTGCTATAGCCTTTAATGTAAGGTCTATTTGTCTGGTATAAGTATTACTACCCCAGGTTTTTTTTTTCATGTTTTCATGGAATATCTTTTTTCATCCCTTTGCTTTCAGTCTGTGTGTGTTTTAATCTGAAGTGAGTCTCTTATAGGCAGCATATGTAAGGGATTTGTTCTCTTATCCATTCAGTCACCCTATGTCCTTTAATTTGAGCATTTAATCCATTTACATTTATAATAATTGTTGATAGATATGCAGTTATTTCAATTTTTATTATTCATATTTGTTAACTTTTTCTTCTTCTTAAACAAATCCCTTTAACATTTCTTATAATACTGGTTTGGTGGTGATGAACTCCTTTAGCTTTTTCTTGCCTGCAAAGCTCTTTATCTGTCTTTCAATTCTAAATGATAGCTTTGCTGGGTAATCTTGGTTGTAGCTCCTTGCTTTTCATTACTTTGAATATTTCATACTAATTCCTCCTGGCCTATAAAGTTTCTGTTGAGAGATCAGCTGACAGTCTTATAGGACCTCCCTTGTAGGTAATTAGCTGCTTTTCTTGCTGTTTCTAAGTCTCTCTTTGTTTTTAACCATTAGCATTTAATTATGATGCGTTTTAGTGTGAGCCTCTTTGGGTTCTTCTTATTTAGGACTTTTTTTCTTATTCTGATTGGGTGTTTTCTGCTATCTTATTTTTTAATTCACTAATTCTATCTTGTTCTTCATCTAATGTACTGTTGATTCCCTGTAATGTATTCATTTCAGTTATCGTATTCTTCATTTCTGACTGCTTCTTTTTTACGTTTTCTATCTCTTTGTTAAAGTAATCACTGAATTCATCTACTCTTCCCCTAAGTTCATGGAGCATCTTTATAACCAGCGTTTGGAACTCTGCATCTGGTAGCTTGCTTATCTCCATTTTGTTTAGTTCTTTTTCTGAAGCTTTGTTCTGTTCTTTCATTTGGAACATGTTTCTTTGTCCCCATTTTGGCTGCCTCCCTGTGTTTGTTTCTATGTATTCGATATGGCTGCTATGTCTCCCAGTCTTAGTAGAGTGACCTTATGTAGTAGGTGTTCTGTGGGGCCCAGTGATACAGTCTTCCCTTGTCACCAGAGCCCGGTGCTCCAGGTGTGTCCTTTGTATGGGTCCTGTTGTAGTTGAGCCTTGATTGCTATTTGCATGTCAGTCAGATGAATTGCCCCTCAGGCTGATTGGTTGTGAGGACTGGCCATGAGTGACTACAGTGGAGGAGCTGTTGTGCAGGGGCTGACCCTACAGAGCAGTATTTGCTATAGGGGGCTCTGGTGCCTGCTAAATCCATCCCTTGGGTAGGGTGGGGTCTGAAGTTGGCCATTGGCTATCTTGGTTCTGGGGCCTCTTGGGAGGTGCTGTCATGCAGGCCAAGGTCAGCTGCTATCTGTACCCTGCCTGGAGCCACTTGGTATGAGCTATGAAGTGATCTGCAGATGATTGTCACTTATGCTGGGCTTGGCAGTGCCTGGGAGAGGCTAAGGTGTGAACTGAGGCCGGCTGCTGCTAGGGCCAGGCTTGGGGCTGCTTAGCAAGAGGAGCATGATGAAGCCAGATGCTGCTTATTTGGGCTTTGTAAAGCTTTGAGAGATCTTAGGAAAGTCCACGGCATTAGCCAACACAGGCCATCTGTATGGAAAAGCCACTGGAAGTGGCTTGGGCGGGCCCATAAATCAGGTGGGGCAAGGGTCTTAGAGAATCACCAGGGCTGGATAAAAGGTATTGGCCAGGTTGAAGGAGACTCAGATATGGTTGATGCACACTGGGTGGAAGGAGAGCTCAACAATGAAACAATGCCCTCTGCCAGCACTTCTGTTTAGGAAAAAGTTGATCCTCCGGCCCTCACCCTGAAGCCAGACAATTCAGTTCCTTCCATATGTCCCTGGTGCCTTTCAAGCTGCTGCCCCATCCTGGAACTGAGAGCTGGTAAGTCTGTCAGTAAGTTTGAGTGTGGGCCCTTTAAGAGGAGTGGCTAGAACTCCAGCAGTCCTCCATCTCACTCAGCCACAATCTCCACTGGTTTTCACAGCCAGAAGCTGTGGGGACTTTTCTTTCCAGCACTGAACCCTGGGTTGGGGCGCCTGGTGTGGGGCTGTGACCCCTTGCTCCTCAGGGGGACTTCTGCAGCTGAGACATCCCTCTGGATTTTTAACTGCCACATGTAGGTGTGGGTCTCTGACCCTCCTACCAGTCTTGGAGTGGCTTCTTCTGTAAATCCTTAGTTATAGGACTTCTGTTCAGCTAGACTTCAGGCAATTCTCAATGATGGTTGTTCTGTAGTTTAGTTGTAATTCTGAGGTGGTTATGAGAAGAGGCCAGCACAGTGTTTACCTACTCTGCCATCTTGACCAGAATGCCAATGTTTTAATTTTCAGACCCAGACACATCACTTCTCACATTCCATTAACAAGAAGTTAGCCATCTAACTGTAAAGGAGGCTGTGATCTAGCTAAGAGGCTCAGACTCAACCATAACTATTTTCATGGCAGAGGGGAAAGCAGATTTGATGGAATTATCAGTCTCACCACACTTACTAAACCCTCAAATATCATAGTAATGATTTAAGTAACTGAACTAAATTAAGGAGATAGCATTTCCCAAAGTCAAATCCAGGAGAAGATAGAATTGCTATATTCAAAATGTAATGTTTTTACTTACATGTGCGTTAAATTACATAGAAATTTTCTTCCAATGATATTTTTAAAAAGTGTTTACTGCGATTTGGTCCACCCTAGGTCATCTAAAATAACTAAGTCATTTCTCCTTATCTGCAGAAATATCCTATAAAAATTGAACAAAATTCCCAGGATATCCCATTTGTCATACTTTATTTTTCAATTTGTGGAAGTTTCAATTCATGACTGTTCAATTATGGGCTACTTTCCAAAAAGCTAAACAAAAATAAATTTGTAATATTATTTTAAAAGTATACACAAATAAGCCTAAAAAGAATTTGGTGTCTAGAACAAAATTCAACAAATACATGCTGTATAATGAGAAGTTAATTTAAATGCTAGGCCTCAGACAGAGAATGGAGGGAGCCATAATCCCCTCTAGTTGGACATCAGCCTGAACTGAAGGACATGCCTAACTCTTGTCTTGCTAGCACAGTGAACACATTTAACTAAAGGCATACAAAAGGACCTTTATTGTTTTCTGGAAGACGATAATATCGGCTGAATAGTTTAATGTCTTTTTTGGCAGTGAGAGATGGAGTCGGGGAACTTTGGCAACTCAACAGGAGCAATAAAATTGCCATGTTAAAGGGGCACTTTGGAAATATAGTAATGACAGCAATATAAGACACATGCTGTGCTCAAGATTTATTGCTGGACATGTTACGATAGCATCTGATGTGCTGTCACCCTTTACTAAGCCTGGCAGCTTGCTATTAGAGGAGAAGGGAGTCCATAATTAAATACTAATAAAGGTAACTTCAGGACTTCGGCTTGCAGCCTACTTCATTCTGACCTCATAAATAAGGTATTCTGTGGAATGTATGCATGAGCCAAGAACTGTATAAAAGGTGATATAATGACTAAGTACTCAACATAAAACAGAGAAGCAGGTAGTTTACCATTAACTTTACCAGATGGCTTCTTTAAGCACATAATAAATTATAAGTGAATGTTATGTTTTTAAAAATCAAAGGAAGAGAACAGAAGACAGCTCCTTTAGCATGTGCATTTTACAAGATTGTTAATGTTTCAAAGAAACTTTGCTCATTTTTCTGGAAAAGGTGACACTTCAATCCTGTGCCCCTTTTAGATTACATTGATTAGTCTCTTCCATGCTCATAAACATCTCACATGCTCATGTTTGTTACCTAAAGATATATTTTACTTCTGCTTTAGTTTGGTACATTTTCTTTTTTCAAAATGTGTCTCTTGGAATTTCCTTCATTAATTGTTCTCCTTTCAGATGATGTAACTCATCCATGGCTAAAGACTTATTAGCTGCTTAACGAGAAGCACTATACATAAAGAAAATTGTGCTCAGGCCAACTGCTTTCTCAAAGGCCTGATTTTAATTTTCTTGCCCTCTCAACCCCAATCTTTCTTTAGGAGACTGATGATAGGCTTCGGAAAGGATTACTTGTTTGATGGCTTTCTAATAGGAAGACAGTTCCAAGAGAGTCAGGATTGAGATGGCCAATCTCATGCATACATGTGACCCAAGTCAAATTACAGTTCAGATGACTGGTGATGAAAGATAACACATTAACCTGCAGTGACATCTCTTCATCTGAAACACTCTTTCTTGAACGGGAAAGGTCTGTTTCCTTTGAAAATTTATGGCTCTAAAATTAAAAGTCACTCAATTCTTTAACTTCACATGATGATTAAAACTGACACTTAATAATAAAATCATTTTCAAAACTAGAGAGTAAAACACAAATATGTGTCCTTTCTGCCATGAGAGAAGTAAAGGAAATGTACATACAAGGTCCTGAAAGATAAATCTTCATCTGATTTTTACAGATTTATTCAAATATCCAAATGACAGTGTCTATGGAGCTTCTTCAATTAGTCCATAAAAACCGAATTGAACATATCGCCTTATTCTATAATGTAGGTGTCATTTTGACCGTCCAGCTCAGGAGCCCTTGAAACAAGTGTGCAAGTAAGCAAGAGCACCTACCACTAATAAAGGTCTTCCGTGTGCTGATTCTCAGAAATGTGGTAATGGCCAAATTAATAAAAATAATTTTGTGATTGTTTTACCTGAGACGTTAGATTTAATTTTTAAAAACTTTAAAAGAAAAAACAATCAAGCATAAAAGAAATCTGTCATTTTAAAATAATGTTAGTAACTTAGACTTGGGTTTCTTTTTTGTTTTCTCTACATTTTTTGCAATATCCACTCACCTGTGGGTCTAATGTCTTTTCTCACTAATTGACTGAAATTGCTGTCAACATGTGTGTTAATGACTCCTTTGTTATTAAATCCAAGTGGCATTTCTCAGTCCTTAACCCACTTTAGCTCTAACTCATACATCCAAACAATTTTTACCAAGTATCTACTAAGTGCCAGGCACTTCAGTAAATGCCATTCATAAATGTTGAAATAGAGCGTATTGTGGAATAAAGGAGTTTAATATTAAACAGTTACAGAAATAATATGTGATTATAGTTGACTAATAAAAGAACAAATATAGTATGAATTAAGAGCATACAATTTGGAAAATATAATTTTAATCAATGTTGTCAATGTCAGAAACTTTTCCCTGAGAAATTGATTTCTAAGCTAAAATTTAAAGCTTTTCTTATTTACTCAAAAATAGCTGCGCACAACTGTGTATCTTACTTATCTTCCATTCAGCCCATGAAAAACATCAGCTAACCAATATATTCACAGATACCACACAATAATAGTTAATATTTATAATGATAATTCTGGATAGAAAGAGAGCCTTCAGTGCTTTCTGGATCATCAAAATTGAATCACACTTAGTTAATACAGTTTTAATGCATAGTGTATTTTAATGTTCAAAACTTTTGAAAAAAATTTCATTCGCATTTAGACTATATGATATGTACATTATTACTAGACCACCTTATTTCTTAACTAGGTTATATAACAGTATACTGAATTATCACATCAGTTTTTTTGTTTATTTATGATTTGTTAATATATGTGTATGATATGAGTATACGTGTGTATGTATATGCGATGTGTGTGCATGTATCAACTGTACAGTTGAAGCTACATATGTAAAGAATTCAGAATAGGAAAGCATTCAGAGGTCTCAAATAATTTCTATCCATAAATCAGATGTTAACCCCTGATAATAACAATAAGGTTAAAAATAGCAATTCTAAACACTTATTTAATGCCTGCTGCATATCAGGCACTGTGCTAGAAACTTTATGCATATACTTTTTAATCTCCACCTCAATCCTATATAGTACATCTGTTAGCTTTTTCTGCATGACAAACTACCCTAAAATGTAGGGGGTAGTGTAGTGACTTAAAAGAACAGACATTAATTTAACTCTCAATTCTATACAATTTAGACTTGGCTCACATATGTATTTCTTTTGGGCTGAGCCAGGCTTAGTAGATCTTAGCTGGGCTTTCTTAAACTATAATCAGAAGCTAGAATATAGCACAGTATCTGATAGTGGGGCTGACTGGTTTACAATGACCTTAACTAGCAGGACTAGGGTAACCAATGGTTCTTTCTGCTTAGTCTCTCAATCTTCAGCATGCCAACTCAGGCCTATTCACTTGGCAGGCACAAGGTTTCAAGAAAGAGTAGACACCTACAAAGTCTCTTAAGATCCAGGCTCAGAATTAATATACTTCACTTCCACAGCACAGTATATACACCAAAGTGAGTAACAAGGCTAGCCCAGATTTGATGGGTAAAGGAAAATTTACCCATCTTGATAGGAGAGGATGCGAATTCATACTGCAAGATCATGAAAAAAAAAAAAAGGTGGAAAAACTTGTGGCCATTTTTGTAATCGACCACAATGAGGTGTTATTTCTCCCAATTTTATAGATGACAAACTAAGGCAGGAATATAGTAGCGCCTGGCACAAAGGAGACATTTAATAAATACTATAAAAATAAAAGAATGAAGTCATGAATAAAATAATTATATTACTGCATATTTTAATAGAGCTATGATTCAGACCTGGATTGTCGGTTTCCATGGCCTGATTCTTTCTCATCACTCTATACTGGCTCCTAAATATAAAAAAATCAAGTGAGAAATAAAAATTGAGGAATGACATGACAAATTTAAGTAGAATCAGACTGTGCCCAGCTGGAGACTCCTGTTGCTAGCCATGAGAGAGCTACTCATGAAGCAATGATTTTAAAATATTGGATAACAAACAGCACAGGACTGTGATTCTTGAGAAAGGGAAAACACTTGAGGAGAACTCTACAAGTGCTCCAACTCATTGCCTAGAAATTTCCAGGCTGCAGTGCAGAATAGGGAAATCCAAACAGAGCCTGGCAGTCTCCCTAAGTTTGAGATTAGAGTTCAAGAAGGCAAGATAGCTAGAATTTGTAGAAAGAGTACTGGAGAGGAAACATCTGCATAGAGGGAAAGTTCCAAAGATCTATAAAAAAAATACCCTTGAGTCTATGGCTGAGTACAAATCTGTGAATGCAAAAGAAGAAACTACCCAAAGCCAGGGAAAGAACTACTGAAAAGCAGTAGGCCGAACAAGTTGTAGAGCTCAAACAGGGCTGAGAATAGTTCATATTCCCACAAGCCAGAGTAGAGAGATTTCATAATACACAGGAAAATGAGTAGAGTAGTGAGGTTAGATTAACTTGAGGTGAGGCTTCTTTGAATCAAAGAAAGCCTCAGAAGAATCGAACTGGTTTCAAGAAACTTAACTATACATCAGAACAAAACCAATACTCTAAAAAAAATTAAAGAAAAAAAAACAAGATCCAACAACAATAAGAATTACAATATCAAACATCCAATGAAAAATCACCAGCATGCAAATATCAGGAAAATATTTACCCTACAATCAAAGAAAAATAAATCAAAAAACACAGACCCATATATGACAGAAGTGATGGAATTATAAAGACTTTAAAATAGCTATTATAAATATAAATATGTTGCATGTATTCAAGAAACAGAAAAAAACATTAAAATGATAGAGAAATAAAAGCTATAGAAAAAGCCCAAATAGAAGTTAGTGAGATGAAAAAAGCAATATTTGAAATTGAGAAAATATATTGGATGTGACTAACAATATATTATGCAAGGCAGAAAAAAATATCAGTGGATCCAAATCATAGAACTATAAAGTATTCAACATAACGCACAGAATGGTAAAAAGACAAAAAAACACTTCCCCTACCCACATCCCCAAACGAAAAAGAATAGAACATTAATGACCTGTGAAAAATATCAGGTTGTCTAGGATATGTGCAATTGGAATCTCAAATATGAAAATGTACAGGGGGAAAGAACAAATATTTAAAGAAATAATGACTGAAATGTTTCCAAATTTGATAAAATCTATTAACTCAGATATCCAAGAAGTTTAATGAATCCAAAGCAAAAGGAAAAGAAAATCATATAACCGTAAATCATACAAAATTGCTGAAAACCAGTGATCAAGTAAAAAGTAAACTTAAAGTCAGCCATGGGGGAGGAAAAGAACAAAGATATGAATGACAACAGACTTTTTGTCAAGGACTACACAAGCCAGAACACAATGACATAACATTTTTGAAGAACTGATGAATTCTACAGTTAGCAAAAATATCTTGCAAAAATGAAGGCATAATTAAGGTTATTTTCAGACCAGAAGAAAAAAAAGAATTTATTGCCATCCAACATGCACAAAAACAAATATTAAAGGAAGTGCTCAGGCAGAAGGAAAGTAATAATAGATGAAAACTAAAATTTACAGAAGAGAATAAAGAATGCTGGAAATTGTAAATATGTAGGTAAATGTGAAATCCTCTTAAAATGGTTTTTCTTATTTATAAATCTCTTTAAAAATAATTCTTTAAAGCAAGAATAATAATATATTTGGGGGTTTAGAACATGTAGAAGTAAAATGGATAACTGTGATAACAAGAAGGTCAAGAGGAAGAAAATGATAGTATACTTATACTATTAAGATTCTTATACTATATGTAAAGTAGTGTAACATTATTATTTGAAAGTAGACTGTGAAAAGTTAAAGATGTGTACTGTAAACCCTAAAGTAACCACTAAAAAAAAAAACAAAACTAAGAGGTAAAACCCATAAACCAATAAAGAAGATAAAACAGAATCATAGAGTATTTAATTTAAATGAAGGCAGAAAATAGGAATAAAGTATCAAAGAACAAATGGGGCAAATAGGAAACAAATATCAAGATCATAGATTTAAACCCCATGAAAACGGCTGAACACTCCTTTTAAAAGTCAGAGACTGTCAGACTAAATTTAAAAGGACCACTCAATTTTATGCTGTCCATAAGAAAGTCACTTTAATATGAAGACACAAATAAGATAAAAATTAGAGAATGAAAATATACCATGTAAACTCTAAACATAATAAAGTTGGAATAGCTATGTTAATTTTAGATAGAGTAATGTTACCAGGAGAAAAGGGAGACACTTCATAATCAATATGGAATCAATTCATATAGGGGACAGAACAATTTTAAATGTTTATAAATTTAATACATATACAAATACATTTTGAATTTTAAAAAACATGAAACAAATACTGATGAAATTGAAAAGAGAAATAGACAATCCAATATTATAGCTAAAAGATTTCAATTTTTCCTTGTAGTAACATAGAACAATTAGACATAAAATCAATAGGATATAGAAAATATGAAAGACACCATCAACTAACTTGACCTAATTGATATTTATATAATACTCTCTCCTCCAAAAACAGTAGAACACACATTTTTTCCCAAAAACAGTAGAATAGTAGTGCACATAAAACATTTACAAAATAGAGCATATTGTAGGCCATAAAAGTCTCAATAAAATTTTAAAAATAGAATTCTTATAAAGTGTGTCCTCTGGCAACAAGATATTTCAACTAGAAGCTAAAAACAGAAATACATTTGAAAAATCTCTCAAATCTTTGGAAATTCAAAAAAAAATTGCTTCTAAATAAACCAAGGGTCAGAGATCATATCCCATGGAAAATTTTAAAACATTTTGAACTTAATGAAAATTAAAATATAGCATACTATATGGTGGGAGGCAGCTAAAGCAATACTTAGAGGAAACTTTATAGCATTATATGATTATATTAGAAAGGAAGTTCTCAAATCATTGATCTAAGTTTTTCCTTTAATAAGCTAGAAGAAAAGCAAATTAAACCCAAATTAAACAGAAGGAAGCAAGATCAGAGGGAAACAGAAAAATAATAGTGGTAATAAATGAAACTAAACTAGTTTTTAGAAGTAATTGTGCCCAGCAAGAAGGCAAAATGAATTCAACAAATTATAGGATGCAATATCAAATCATCTTTGTACTAACATTATCACTAATTGCAGAGCAATCCTCAGTCCCCAGCTACCAACATTCTTACTGTTTCTCCATGTTACTTAGAAAACATTTTTTTTTTCCTGTTTTCTAGAAAATCTGGGACAGATATAAGTAGGCTCTTTACCTTGCTTGGTTGCAAAGTAGAGTGATTATGCATGTAAGAGCTGTATTTAGAATACTACTCTGTTAAAGTATAACATGGGAGGAAAACATGAGTCTATACCCGATCCATGTCAGCAGTCTTTTGTCAAGAAGATCTGAAATGAAACAGAAAAGTAGGTTTTGTTTTTCTTAGATACAGAGTTAAAGAAAACATTCCTCTCAGCCTCTAAGTGTGAAAGGAAATCCTCTTGCTTTGAAAACAACTTGGATGTTACATTTGTCTCATTCGATTTTCAAACCAAGAGAAAGAGGTTTCAACTCACAACACTCCCTTTTTCCACTTACAACACAGTACTGTGGACATTTTTCCAGAAAAATTTACTGGAATGTAAACACCAAGATGATAGTTGCAAGACTCTTGAAGAAGATCATGTTAAAATGATTAGCTTTCTTAGGTTTCATTGTCGCCAGCTGCCATGGTAACTGAGTGTCCAAAGCTTGGTGCCGTCTTAAGAATAAAATAACCTATCCCCACACGTGCTATTTAAGCCCTTCCACTTAATACTACTCTTGAAATGACTTTTATTTTCGGACACTCCAGATGTGTAATCCCTTCACTGATCACACAGTGGTTAATTTTGAAAAAATGCTGTAAAGAGCAAATTCTTTGAATCCATATTTCCTCAGTTGACATGACCAAGCTGTTACAATCTGAATGACATGTGACAGTTGCATCTGTAACAAGTCATAACCAGAGGAAACTCTGGCAGCTCAGAGGTTGCAGTTTATACTCAACCACTGGAGGAATTAAGGATTTTGGTCTTGAATTCCAGTGTGGCCTAAGGAATGTTAGCAGTCTCTTTTTCCAAAGCAGTGGTGAACATACAACCCAGTAAATTCTTTACACAGGGCTTAGTCATGATCCCCTGCATATTTGGAGAATGTTTTGTATGTGGCAAATAAATGTAAACTCATCCTTGTTTGGCTTCGTCCAAGCTGCAATTCATTAAATTCTCCATCAGTGAGTTGTTCCACTTCTTTAGTCTGGGAAAAGCCTCTTCCAGACAGTCATCTGTAATTTTGGCCATTCCTCTTCTTTGCATAAATACAATTTAATTAGTCATAAAACACCATGGCGTAGTCCGTCCAGGCTCACTCAGAAGCTTCAAAGTCAGGAAGACAATGCCAAGCTTTCCTTGAATTCCTTTTCACTCTCCATTCCCGAGCCTATGGCTCTCCATGCAAAGGACCCAACCATGATATCAACTCCCAAATCCTCTTGATCCCCTGAGAAATGCACTAAGTATCCCTTTTCTAGAAATTCTAATTGCTTTCAATAGCCCAAGACCTTTGTTGGACTTACCAGAAATAATGTTCGTCATATCACTTCTAAATAGATACCTCTCTGTCTAAAGAAGGAGACAGGTAGAAGTCACAATAAAGTTTCCAGAACAAACCTTTCATACCAGCAATCAGGAAAAAAAGAGACACTCAGTACTTAAAATATGGAGTTCTGATAAATATAATCAATATTTATAGCTTGTAGTTCTCTGCTACTCACTTATTGACTCTACATAAATCTCTCAATGTCTCAGGACCTCACCTCTCTAAGATCTGTCTGGCTCTCAAAGTCCATGATTCTAATGATATAAAAATTCATGAAGTAGAGTAAGGAGAGAAATTATTTTCTATTTATTTAATTTTTATATTGGTAAAATTTATAAAACAAAAAATTTGCCACTTTAATCATTTTAAGTGTACATTTCAATGGTATTAAGTACATCTAAATCATTGTGCAACCATCACCATCGTCCACCTCCAAAACTTATTTTATCTTCGAAAACTAAAACTCTGTACTCATTAAATAATAATTCTACATTTCTCTCTGCTCCCAGCCCATTTACTTTCTGTCTCTATGAATTTGACTACTCTAGGTATTTCATATAAGCAAAGTAATATAGTATTTTCCCTTTTTTGGCTGATTTATTTAGCAAGTACTCATTTAAAAAGAAAAAAGAAATGGAGAACAAAAACAAAAATTTTCACTGAATCATATATGCTAACTAAATAGGAGTAAATCAAATTAAATGTCTCAAGAATGGGGGTCTTATGGTTAAAAAATAGTATTAAAATTTTTAAAACACATGAAACGTAGCCTAAATTTTTATAAAATGTGGTTATAAAATTGAATGCAAGTACTCACAATAATTATTTAAAAAAATTATATAGTATAAAAAATGTAATAACACTAATTTGGCATTTCATTATATTATATTATAGGGAGAAGAGATGGATAGGGAAAGAGTAAAAATATGTAATATCCTTTAAAATGAACCATTTAGTCTTGACTTTAGAAAGAATGTTAGAGAACTATAGGTTACAGGGAAGCTTTTAAAGTCAACCACAAGTATAATTTCAAATAGGATACGAATTCTGGCTCAAAGGGAATCTGGGTGGCAATCCCTAATCATACTCTCTCAACTTGTCACTAAATAGCTGCTGAAAACAAAGATAGATGAAAATACTCAATAACATTGAAAACAAAGACTGAGAAACATTCAAAATCTGGGAGCAATTAGCACTAGCTAAGAGGCAGATGGTAGAGCTGAAGTTTCTGACACATTCTAACTTTGCTTCATGGAACAAAATTCCTAAGAATGGGTTTCATGCCTCTGTCACCATCCATCCATGTACTCAGAGTCCTGGGACCTATAACATCCAGGACACTGAAAATATCCAGGACACATTGAGAGGTGCTGTCTAGAGCACGATATCCTTTGCCTAACTCCAGATACTGCAAAATCCTGAAAAATAATCAGGCACAAAGTAAAAGGATTTCTGGGTGCAGTGCATCTTTGGATGTGAGTAGTCCCCATAGATTGTCTCTATAGATCAAGTATTTGAGGTACAGTGCATTCCTATAATTTTTCAGATACTGTTATTAGTTCAAATGAAAAAAACAATGGAGTGGGGAAAGGAGAGGAGGAGGAGAGGAGGGGAGGAAGGAGGAGGAGGAAGGGGAGGAGGAAGGAAGGAAGAAGGAAGGAAGGAAGGAAGGAAAAGGAAGGAAGGAAAAGGAAGAAGGAAGGAAGGAAGAAAGAAAAAGGAAAAGGAAAAGGAAAAGGAAGAAAACCATCCTAGAAGAGAGCAGAGGTAGATTTTATAAAAGCAAGCAATATAGAAACTAATGACTAATTCAGGAATCTGTAGAGATTAACCTGCTCTAAAGTTATAAATTTGGACAGTGAGGAGAGGAGAGTGAGATGACTATGTAACTCAACTGGTTTCGCCAAGTCACGCAGTATGGAATGGGGAAGAATAAGAAGAAACAGCAAATAGCCCATGAAAAAGTACCGCAGAAGAAAAAGGGCAAAGACATGTTTGGGACATCAAGGTATATTGAAAACATATTTACCTCTGATTTTTCTTGACATCCTAGTCAAATGATTTATAGGAACTTGAAACACACACACACACATGCACACATACACACAAATGGAACTCAAAAGGACAAAGGGAACAAGAGAAGATAAGAGTAGACAAAGATATGAATAAATGTAAAAACTGAAAAGCAGATAGAATTATCTTGACCCTGAAAGGGTGCTGGTATATAAGCCAATTGGCACAACAGATACTAGAAATGCCTTCAGGTACCTTTCATGGGTTAGAATTAAGAGAATATTGTTTAAAAGTATACAAAGGAAGCATATGGACCCCTGGATCTCCTCCCAAAGTATGTGAAGCCTGGCAAATACTCACCCCTATCTGGCCAAGGGAAACGTTTTGAAAAAGCTGAACCAAAGAGATTCTGGAATTGGGAATTCTGGGTGTTCTATAGTATAACAATTAGAAGATCAAGTCAGAAGGTCTAACCTATGCAACTGAGACTCACAGATTCCCTTCTTCCCATGTGACTCCGGAACATGGGCAACCACACTTATGCCCATTTGGCAGGGATTAGAGTACTCCTCACTGGGGAAACACATCTGCCCACAAGGCAAGACCTGCAGATACAGACAGTTGGGGAACCTCCCATTAAAAATGGCTAGACCTCTGTCCAATCAAACTTTAGTGAAGCTGTTACTTGATAAGTTTTTCCTATACCATACACAGAGCCTACAGGAGTTTTAAATGGCCTACAAACATCAAAGGTTGAGAAGAATCCCAAACAGAGACGAAAACACCCAAACAGAAAAAAAAGCAACTCAGGGAAGGCAGAGACAACAAAGGGAGCAGAAGTAAATTAAAAAAAAAAAAAAAAGGAAAAAAAAAAAAGAAGCAAAAGAAACAATAATTAATGTCATTCAAAAAGGTGAGAAAAATATCGCATCCAAAACACAAAAACAGAACTCTGTTTTAAAAAGACATAGTCAAGGAACACAAAGAAGTGTTTGGATATTAAGCATTTGATAAGATAAAAATTCAATTAAAATGTCAAAAGGGAAAGTTGAGAAAACTCTGCCAGAAAGTAGAACAAAAAGGCAAAGACTAGGAAATAGTAAAAAACAAACAAACAAACAAACAAAACAGAAGAAAATCAGAGCTACGAACTAGGATGGCAAATATTTAAGTAATAGAAGGACAAGAAAAAATATTAGAGAAAATTTAAGGGAGGAAAGTATCAAGTTAAAATAAAATAGAAATTTCTAGAACCAGATGTCATGATCTTCCAAATTGAAGGTCTACTTCATGCAACTTGATAAATGAAAAATCACTTTCTAAGCTACTTGGTAGCAACATTCAAGAGCCTCAGAGATAAAGATCCAAAAACCTTCCCAAGTTGGCAGAACAAAACCAGTTTGCAAACAAATTAAGTGAACGTGGAGGATTTCCCAAAAGCAACAATAGACCTTATAAACAAACAAAGTAGAGGATGTCAAATTATAAAGAAAAATACTTATAAGCTGCAATTCCATATTCTGACAAAGGGGCAAAAATGTGTGAGGGTAGAAATAAAAAAAGTTTTTAGAGATGCAAACTCTCAAAATTTTGCTTTACTTACATCCTTCTCGGGAAGCTCCTGGAAAATAAACTTACGGGAACAAGAAAGAGGAACACCAGAGTCCAGGAAAGAAGGAATTCAACATAGGAAAGAAGTGAATTCCTGGGACAATGGTATAGGGGAATTCCAACATAATGGTGAAGCAAAATCACAGGCTGATAGCTGTGCAGCAGATCCAGAGAGGAAACAATCCCCATCAGAGTAGGAGGTTGGAGGACTTCAGAAAGGACATTTCCAAGAGAAAAATAAGACTGGTAAATTGAGAGGAGAGTAATCTTCTACGGGAGAGTGTAAGCATGAATTAATGATAAATATAGCAAAATTAATCAGATAATAAATAAGCAATTAATGACTATAGAGAAAGCAAAAGAGCTGTATTTATGCTACATTACATGGCTCATGAGGGATATATACCTAGTCATAGTAATGTAAACATTTAATACTAATTGATAGAAAAATTATAAAAATACTCTTTTGGAATATTGGGGGAGGGATTTATTAGATATATAATCCTCATAGTTCATAGTATAAAACTTATAAAATCAAGAGATAGCAATATAAACATGTTTATATTAAGAAGGTAATTATGAGAAGAAGCCAAATAAAAAGAGTGCAAAAGGTTTGCCTTTAGACACTAGGAATCAGAATGGTCAAGGACAAGCTAAAGTGAGACAACGGACTGCTATTCTTATAGGCTTGTTATAGGCTGTCATTTTAACTAGAATATTAAATGTAATTTACTAAGATAAAAGATATAATTATATGAGAAAATATTTATTTGGGTGATACAGAAGAACAGTACATCTCCGAAAATGATCTACAGGATCCAAAAGAACTTTTCAGGAAAATGTTCAGTATCCTCAATTAAGAACAAGAAGATAACAGAAGGAAACTTAACTTTGGGTGTTGAACACACAATGTAATATACATATGACATATTATTGAATTGTACACTTGAAACCTGTATAATTCTATCAACCAATGTCACCCCAAGAAACTTAATAAAAAGAACAAGATAAAACCTCTATAAGCAAGAAACAGAAAAATCACATGGAAAAAAGTTAAAAGGGACAATGCCACATTAGAAGGGACTGAAGGAGCTAATAATATAATAGCAGAATAAAAATCAACAGTGGAAACTGTAAGGAACACAAAAACTTACAAAATATGAAAACAATATTACCGAGGACAAATTAAAAAGACATACAAGAAGACAGAGGAAAGGGACAATGGGATGAAAATGACAAAAGAAAGGATCATAAAGACTGACATCATAGAAGAGAGCTAATGTAAGATAAAAGTATTAAAGAAAAGCTCAAATAAATAAAAATAATAATCCGAGCCTGCAATGGACTAAATGTTTATGTCCTCTCAACATTTCCATGTTGAAATCTAACTTGTAATGTGATGGTTATGGGGAGGGAAGTGCTGTGTGAAGTGATTAGGTCCTGAGGGTGGAGCTCTCATGAATGGGATTAGTGCATTTATGAAAGAGGTCCGGGGAGTACTCTCGCCTCTTCCACTACGTTAAAATTATGGCAAAAAGATGGCTGTTTATGAACCAAAAAGCCGGCCCTCCTCACCAGATACCAATATGTTGGTGCCTTGATCTTGGACTTCAAGCCTCCAGATCCATAAGAATTAAATTTCTGTTGTTCAGAAGCCAGTCAGTGTATGGAATTTTGTTATGACTGCCTGAACAGACTAATACAGAGCCTTAATAGAAGACATATTCTGAGCTGAGGAAAACAAACTCTATATGTATATTAAAAAGGTCCAACCCAATCTAGAAAGTTACCAATAAAAAGAGATGTATCCTTGAAAAAGTTTTAACAAAAGGATGAAGAAAAACAGATCCCATAAACAGGAAGAAAGTGCATGTTCCCTTAAAATGAACAATGGTCAAGAATAACAAAGCAATATCCAGAGAATATAAAAGGAATAAGGTTATAACTCCCAAATTTTACATCTTGCCAATTTGTAGTTTATATGTTAAGACAGAGAAAGACATTATTTATTATACGTGTTCGTAAAATACCACATTATTAATTTCCTAGAACTTCTGTAACCAATTTCCACAAGCTTGGTGGCGTAAAACAACAGAAATATATTGCTCATAGTTCTGGAGGCCTAAAGTCCAAAAGCAAGGTATCAGCTAGGCTGTGCTCCCTTTGGAGGCTCAAAGAAAAGAATCCATTCCTTGTCTTTCATAGCTTCTGATGGCCGCAGCAGAGTCCTTGGTGTTCCTTGGTTGATAGGTCCATCACTCCGATCTGCCTCCTTCTTTACATCATCTTCTTCATGTATGTATCAAAAGTCCCTCTGCTCCTCTTATAAGGATACATGTGATTGCATTGGATTCACCTGGATAATCCAGGATAAGCTCTTCTCAAAATTCTCAACTTAATCATCTTTTGCCATATAAGGCAATATTCTTTTTTTGGCAGGGGGAGGAGGGAGACCACAGGTTCTAGGTATTAGGTTGTGGCCATATCTTTAGGACCATCATTTAGCTCACTATACTACCTATGTTAATTTCTTGGAAAAAAATATTTGTAAATATCTTTCGACTGGTTCAGAGAATAAAATCATGAGCTCATGAAAGAGAAAACTGTGATATAAAAGTATTGGCAGATAAATATGATTTTCTAAATAATTGTTCAAAATTTACCTTCAACTAAATACAGAAAAACAGTCCTCAAGATAGAATGCGTATAAAGAAAAAATAACAACTGTCTCTAAGCCCATATCATTTTATACCTTTTAAATTTTGAACCGTATAAGTGTACTATCTATCCAAAAATCATTAGAATTTTTAAAAAAGAAACAAGAAATGAATATTTTGAAAAGAAATCCTTACCTCACATCATAAATACAAATTTTAAGTGAGTTGAATATTAAAATGTAAGATTTGAAACTATGAAATACTCTAAAGTTATTGGTAAATTAATTTTATGATGCATAAGGACATTTGAATGACATAGTCATTTGAAGAATAAAGTATTATATAACTTATATAATTGGTTATATAAAAATTACTAAGTTTCCTATGCACCTAAAACCAAACTGTTTGCAATTGAAAAGCAAACTAGGAAAATATTTATAAAAATTAGGGAACATAGTGCTAATACTCTTATTATATGACAGGAACTTATAAATCAGTGACAGAAATATCTAACATTCTTTTAGAAGACTTGGTGAAGGAAAAGAAAAACAAATTTACTAAAGGAAAAAATGAACAGAAACTTATGAAAATTAGTTGGCCACATTTTAAATTAAAGATATGCCTAAGTAAAAAGATTCTATTTTTAGCCTTTCGGGTTAGTGTTGATTATAAAATAGTGTTATGAAATGGACACTCTCATATACTGCTCTGGTGAGATCATAAAGCAGTTTAGTCAATATCTATTTAGAATATTTTAAAGGGTATTCTCAGGCTTTTTTTTTTTTTTTAAGTAATAAACCCTACATACCACTAGTTTAAACAACAGGAAATTTTTTCTTACATAGCCAGAAGTCAAAGATGAGGTAGAGCCTAAATTGGTTAGAATCAGTATCTTAAATACAATATAAAGACCCAAATTCTTTTCATCTCCTTACTCTTTTGTTCTAGGACGTTGAGTTGGCCCTAAGGCTATAGCTCTTCACGGTCAAAAAATGGCTCAGCCTTTCCAAACATAAGGGTCATAGATTCCTCACTCCTACTAAAGATAATTCCTTTTCTTGCTGTGTAGGAGTGAGGAATTGTTCTCTAAAAAAACACTAGAATTCTGCCCTTTACATTTCATTATAAGAAATGGGTCTTATAAAATAAGCATCGTAAAGTAAGTGCTGACAAAAGGGGATGGAATTTTCACAATTGGTTCAGACCAGTGAAGATGGGGGATGGGGTCACAGTTCCCAGAAGCACATGCCTGTGTGGAGGAGGGGGGATAGGAAGGGGATAAAGGGTGGGACTAGGTGTTAGGTAGGCAGTAATATCTCCTAGGGATCTCTTGCCTTTGGTCCTTATCCCTGGGGCTCTGTCACAGTTATCCTGTCTCCCCAGGAGGGCAAACTGCACCATTTTCTCATTCTAGGACCCAGAGTTCAGGGACATATACCCTGTAGTTAATAGGTCCTAGCAGTTAATTGGCTGTGGAGAGGCAAATAGCTGGAATGGATAATGAAAGGAAAGGAGTTCAAGTTAAATCACTATGCTTCTAATTCCCCTCTACCAGTAATCTGTATAACTTTTTTGTAATCAGTGTGGTAGATTATGTTAACTTTCCCCAAATTTTGTTTAGTCTTTCTCTTTGAGAAGATCAAACATTTCTACCCCTTGCATTTGACTCACAGTCTGCCTCTGTTAGGCAGGACTATATTTCTCCATCCCGTTGGCTCAGGCCTAGCCATGTGATAAGCTTTGGCCAATAATACATGAGTGAGAGTGATGTATGTGTCTTTGCAACAGAAGTTATAGGAACCAACATGCTCTTGTACTATTCTTTTCCTCCTGCCACAAGACCAAAATAAGAGCTGTTCCTTCAGCCTGATCTCAAAGTGAAGATATGGAACAGAGTCAAAGCTGTCCCTGGGTCTACATGTACATGGGATAGAAATAATAGTTAGTTATTATAGGCCACTATGATTCCAATGCTTATATTTACAGTATGACTTAGCAAAAAAGCTGGCTAAAAGAGTAACCGTAAATACAAAACTAATAAATGACTGAAATGAATAATATTGAAGATAAGAATTTGTTAACAGCTACAGGAAGATAAGCAATACAAATTTATGACAAAATATAATAGTTATTTCACTTTATTAGTAAGAATCTTTCAATTATAATTCACTGATTGGCACAATGGTTCTTTGCATTCTTTTAAAGAGCCATTTCAAATTGAAGTGGGTTTTTTTTGTTGTTGTTGTTGTTGTCATTTTGTTTTTTGGTTCTGTTCTGTTTTTGTTATTTTTTATCATTTTCAAGACAAGGAAGACTTCCAGAGCTGTGGTGGAAAGAACAAAGAATTAGGGAGGAAAGAATCCCTTGGAAGTGGGGTGGACATTTGGGTAGAAATCGGAGGTACAGATGAGGGGAACAAGTTGAACTGGAGCATCTATAGCAATTCTATGCAAACTCAAGTCATGGACATCTCCCTGGTGTCACTTCAAAGTATTTTACACACAGATTTTCAGTGAAATGCATACATAGATGTTAGTAATACAAAGAAAATATATTTCAAATCTAATGATGATAACCCCTGGCTCTACACAATTACAATCATAAGCTCTCTAGATGAGAAGGAATTTCAAATGTCAATTGTTATCTCAATACTATTTTAGTAACTATCTTATAACATCTTTTCTTACATTTATCAGAATCAAAATTGATAAGCCATAATTTATGGCTTGATATTTTCAGAACTCTGAGTATCATAAATAATATTGTCTTCCAAATCTTATTAAACAGATTTGACGGTTGAAAGAAACAAAAAAGAGGTAATTTTTAGTCTAGAGTCCATGATTATCAAAAATGCATCAAGGATGATGGTAAACATTTTTAACGTTTGCTTCCTCTTCCTGGAATATGTCATCCTTACCATCAAAATAAATCTATTGGCCATTAAATAGGCTCTTTAGTGCATGGGTTCCAATTTACCACAAGTTATATTGTATTAAATAAATACAAAACCTTCATATGACACGTTTATCTTATTTAATCAGGTGTTGGGAATTTCTCCAAGCCTCAGAGGATTACACTAAATATGCAAAATATGAAACACCTTTTCTACGAACATAGCCATTGGTTTTAGTGTTGTTAATAAAACAGACGTTATGGGAATTACAGGGCTCACTGTTTTGCACCTCCGTGAAGTAAAGAATAAACCTTATTGCTGGTGGTTGGAAAGGTCCTTAACAGAGAAGTGATTCGAAATGTATTTAAATATTTTAGTTATCAAAAATAACTACAGAAGCATAATTAAGTGAAATGTTCTTAGAGATAAAAGTTGATAATATGCCACTGAATGAATAAAACACAAGACCTATTCAATGAAAATAAGGAAAAATGTTTTTGTTAGAAAACCTGCTGACCTTATCAAGTATTTCATATTTAAATCTTAGATTTAATATTTAAATGTGATGAACTTGGAGGAAAATGAACAACAAACACTGGGTAACTGTTAATTAACCAGTGGTGAGAAAAAAAAAACATCAGGCATAAAACTTTCCTCTGTTGATGACTATACAAATCGAGGATGAAAGCCAAAATCCTATAACCTAATATATTGAACACCTGGCATGATCCACATTCTGACATTAGGTTACAGGATGTAAGATCAATACACAAAAATCACTTGTTTTTTTGTACAATGAACAATCCAAAACTGAAAGAAAAAAGAAAAAAGAAACTATTCCATTCACAGTAGCATCATCGAAAAGAATAAAATGCTTACAAATAAATTTATCTAAAGAAGTGTAAAATTTATACTCTGAAAACTATAAAACACTGTCAAAAAATTAAAGATCTAAATAAATAGAAAAATATGCCATGTTCATGGACCTAAAGACTTCATGTTAAGATGGCAATTTTCCCTGCACTGATCTACAGTCCCTATCAGAATCTCAGCTGACTTCTTTGTAGAAATGGACGACCTGATTCTAAAATTCACATGTATTGCAAGTTACTTGAAATAGCCAAAACAATCCTGAAAAAAAAAGAACAAAGTAGGAAGAATCAAACTATACCATTTCGAAACTTATTACAAAGCATAAGTAATCAAAACAGTATGGTACAAGTATAAAGATATACACAGAGACCATTGGAATAGAATTGAGAGGCCAGAAACAAACCCATCTACGGTTAACTGCTTTTTGACAAGGGTGTTAAGACTAACCAATGTCAAAAGAATAATCTTCTCAACAAATGAATAACCACATGTAGAAGAATGAAGTTGGACTCTTAATTGATATCATATACAAAAATTAATTCAAAATGGATCAAAGACTTAAATGCAAAAACTAAAACTGCAAAACTCTTAGAAGAAAACATAGGATTGAATCTTCATGACCTTTGATGTATCAAGTGATTATTAGATATTACACCAAAAGCATGAGCAACAAAAGAAAGGATAAACTGGACTTCCAAATTAAAAACTTTTGTGTTACATAGTACACAATAAAAAAAGTGAAAAGATAATCCACAAAATGGGAGAAATCTGCAAATCATAGTATCTAACAAAGGTCTTTCTAGAATATATAAAGAACTCCTTCAACTCAATATTAAAATGACAACCTAATTAATAATAGACAAATAATCTGAATAGACCTTTCTTATTTCCCTCTGCCACCCCACTCTCATTAAGAAATAATTTCTTACTCTATCAAGACAAGTTACTCTTTCAAGTTTTTAAATTCCTCCATAATCCAGGCCACATCTCAATTCTTTCCTGGGCCACACTGCTCAGTCTTTGGAAATGTCATGTCCTTTTACAGCTAAAGAAATGCAAAATATCATGAGCATCTATCAATGTCTAAAACCCCTTAGGTATGTTTTTCACAAATCCTCTGAGGATGCTCTCTTTGGTCCTCACCAATTTCCAGAGAGACATTTAAACCTCACTTTCTCTTCCCCAAAGGAACATGATTTCTTCTTCTTCTGACTTTTTTCTTTAGGAGAATTATATACTATATGGTATTGTGCTCTAATTAATTAAATGCCTATGTTATTGTAACCTCAAAATATTCATTTTTCTGAAGGCAGGAGTTATTCATTTTATCGATGTTTTGTAACAGTGCGAGATATGTCGAAAATTCAATTAATGTTTTTTGATTGATATCTTGCTTTATTGGCTCTGATGTTGCTGAATGAAATGTCACAGAACGGTTAAGACTGTTTAAAAGAATAGTTTAAAATCGTTTTGGGTACCTCCAAATTAGAGGATTACTATATGTACCATAAATAAAATATAACCTAGAACAGCCTAAAAGCAAGTCTTATGTAAAAACTTTCAAATTTCATAAATAACTAGCATTTTACTTTCTGGCAGAATGCAGATTTTTATGGAGAGGCTGACACTGGATTCTAAGTTGGCTTCCTATTTCTTGTGCCTAACAGCTCTCTGGGTCACTTTTGGAAGCTGCGTGTTATTTTGGCATTTCCTTGGATTTCTCATACAAGTAGCACATTATTTCCAGTTGCTGGGCCATCTGAAATAAGTACAAATTCTACCTCGGTGTTGTAGGCAGTTAATAACTGGATGAGCCCCAGTCAAACAAAAAGGCAGTTTAGTCTTTCCACATGCCAAACCTAAAGCAAAGATGGCTAAAAACTGGCTGGATGAATCCCATAAAAACAGGAACTGACTTGAACCTCACTTAAATATAAACCAAATACCATAATGAGGTTTGAAATAATCCGAACCTCCATCTTTCTTTATTAGTTGTTTGTCTTTGTTTTTGGTGTTGGTGTTTTTAGTACTCTTGAACCTTTCCTGGGTTCTAGTCTGGACTAAAAGTGCCAGAAAAACAACACAAAATACTGTGATTGTATTTATGGCCTAACCAGAAGTGGGAAGCACTGGAAATATCAAGACACCATAATTAAACTTCATCCAATTACAATTCTTTCAACAAAGAAGAATGTAAACGACAAGACAGTAGCCAATGTGGCTTTGAAAGGGACTAAGTCTGAGGCCTGCTGGCAGAGTTTTTTAAAAGTATATGTATATAAATATCTGGAAAAAGAAGAAAAAAAACTGCTTACTTAGGAGTGAGTGAATAGCAAAGGTATGAGTATATGTAAGTGACATCTATTCCAAATCCCAATATCCATTTTAATTAATAATATCAATGTCTTTCCTGTTAAAAAGTTTTTGGTTAGTGTGAAGTAAAACTGGATGGTTAGACTTTATATTAATTCCTTGCTTCAGAACATCTCAAACATATAAGAATGATTTTAAAAGTAGAAAAGAAATAAAGTTATGGGTCATCTACAACCAGAACCAATTTCTGAATGACTGAGATTGAATCTTACAAATTTTTTAACTAGAGGCAGATTTTAGATATGAGCAATAAACCAATATATATTGAACAGCTACCATGTTATCAGCATTGTGCAGACTGCAGACCCTGTGACTGAGAATTTTGGTTCCAGTAACTGAACTAGGGAAGAACAGCTGTAAGAGGAAAATGATGGTTTTCATTGTAGACATGTGCTGAAATGTATTCGGCTGGCAAAAGCTGGGAGCTAGAAACTGGTGTTAACTTATCTGTAAGGTGAATGTAATCTAGAAAGAGAAGATGATGACGGAACTACACATGACACTTATTAGGTACAGTGAGTAAAACAGAGAAACCAGAGAGAATCCAGGGCCAGCTTCATGGGTGTGTGACTTATGCAGTCTCACAAGACTCCACGCTCCAAGCCTAGAAAAATGTTCTATCACCGCAGTCTTGAAATTCTTAAAAATTTTATCTCAGAACTTGTGTTCTGTAACTAAAGTTCGATGGAACAATGGAGCATGCGTGTTAGTAGAGGAAATATGCACAATATGCATGTCCTTGCCTCCCTCCCTATTCACAGAAAGCATTCGTGATGTCTCTTGAGCACAGAATTCCAGTGCCCATGATGTGTGGGGGTTCAGCAAGACTCAATGTGAGTACAAGGTAAGCATGTTCTATCTTCGATTCAGTCAGAGGGGTCGGGGAAGACTGAAAGTCCTGGAAGGCCACAATTTCTATTCATACCAGAATTTGCTGGTTTGAAAGAAATCAATGGCCTTCTAAGAATCTCAGAATGACCAAAAACCCCTCTTATATCCTTTCTTTCTTATGTTACTTCCCTGTATTAGCCAACCACTAATACTGAAAATGGTAACATCGAACAAAAAGAAAGATAAGACAACTCACATTTTCTTTTCAGTCCTTCCTTACTCATTAATGGCTGACGGTGTGGGTAGGATGTGTGCATATCGAGAAGTGAAATTTAAAAAGTTTTCTGAAGTGATTCCACTATTCTGGTAAGAATGAAATATATATTTGTATATAAGCCACAAAATACTGATTGTGTAATTTCAGTAATTCTACAAATAAATTAAATGCTGTTGAATTTGCATTTAAATTAGTGCTACACGATATAAAGATAAAGGGTAAAATTTATACTAACAATTGAAAATATTAATTTTTCTTTATTTAGAATACCATTAAACAGCAAATAGAAAAACAGCATCACAAGTGAAGAGAGAAACTACAAGAGAAAGGAAAAGTTTTTGTATTTGAATATCATTAATGGTATCTTTTCCCACTTTTTTAACACAGGAATCCATGTTTTCATTTTACGCTGAGCAGGACCTGAGAGGATCATTAGGTTGAAGGGCAACCAGGATAATCGGAGCCATGGAAGTCAAAGAAGAAGTGTTTGGGAGAGAGAATTTTTGGTTATTTGCTCAAATACAGCTGTGGAACAGCTCTCTTGCTGGGGTGGGCCAAGGCTCCAGGGAGATAGCTCACTTCTAAAATCTGCCTTTCTTCGCGCTTGTCCCCAGGCTGGGATTGAAAATAGACATTGAACATGGAGGTTAACCTAGTAAACTTTGAGAGAGAAATATGGGGAGGTTAGCTGGATTGAAAGCCAGATTTCAAAGGATTAAGGAGTCGGCAAAGAGAACACCACTGCAGCAAGGATAAATTATATCTCAGAAAGTATACTGGAAATTTATATGGGTAGATGAATGAGGAGTGGGTGGATGGATATCTGATGGATGGATAAATACATAAGTTTACTTCTGTACCCTCCTTTCTACTCTTTATAGATTTGGCACTATATTATGAAATGGGAAAATGAGAGATGTTTATACTAAGATATGTGAAAACCAAGAACAACACTGAAAATACTGTGTAAAAAGTTCTATGTAGAACAAAATATCACTTTTAGGTCAACAAGACACTGGATTTTAAGTCAAATTGGATTTTCATAAATAAGTAACTTTATTTTTTCCTTTTTTAAAAAAAAATTCTCTCCCGACTAAAGGAAAATAGTGCTATGTCTATGAACAGATGCTGTAGTTGTTATGGAGAGTAGGTCACAGCTGGTGCTTTTTTCCTCAGTTATACATATGGGCTATAGTACACTATACATCCATACTCTTTCCTCGAGTTTGAATTGTGTCCCATGATAGGCATCTGCCTGATGTCGCCTAGAGACAGGAATTCAGTCTGTGCCTTTGAAAGATGCTTCTCTCAATATGAAGCCAACTGGCCCACATGGGACTTGGCTCTACAACTTCTGCCTCATTAACAGCTAATGAGTAGAGCTCAATGCCAAGCAGAGAAATTCCTGCTTTGATTATTCCAGGTTCAAGGTTATGGCATTGGTCTAGAGACTAAAAATGTTTGCAGGAAATTGAAACACACCCTGTACTTATAAAAACATAAATTGCATATATCATAAAGCTATTTTGAGTAATTATACCTAAAAGACTAATACAAGTTGTAGTGAGATTGTTTGCTCTTCAAATATTTCCAAAAGTGTCATATTTTAGCCTCCTGCTAGGAATGAATTCCTGGCCCCAACTCTGCTTTCAACAGGTTCAATGATTGTACAGGGGAAGCCAAAGTAGGAGCAAAACTATCTTTCTATGAATTGCCAACACTTGTTCCTGTTATCATGAGTCTTTTTTTATAGTGTGAACAAGTTTTGGGTTTAATCTCAGCCGGGAGTCCCAGAGTTTGAGGCTCCTGACAAAGGATTGGGTTTGCTCACTTAGGTGTAAGTGGCTGTAACAAAGAAGTTTAAAGAAAAAGTGAAGGAAAAGAGACTCTACTAACCTCTGAAATAAACTGATAAATACATTTTACTCGTAGAATTATATCTGTCTGAAAATGACTTTGAACAATCAGAGAGCAGAGCTATCCTCTCACCATTATTCGTGGCCCAGGACCTCCCCATCTCACATGGAGACAGAAATAGACCTGGATCTCCTTCCTCCCACTATCCATCAAATCCCTCTTCAGACTCAACAGCAATGCCTAATCCAATTATCTGTGCATCACTGTAAGCATCATAGCTGCCAGGAGTCCATTTCAGAGCCTTGGTCATTTGGGGTGTGTCTTGAGGATGCTATTTTTTCTTTCCTTAGTTGGTCTTTTTCATTTCAGATTTGGGGCAATTGCATGTTTGAATTCACAGTAAAAATACAAATATTTCAGTGATAAACACTCTCTAAATCTACATGACTCACACACACACGATTTAAGAAAAAAGCTGCAGAACGTCACTGCAGGACTGTTAGTCATTCCAAACTTTTTAAGGAAGAAAGGGTGTTGTAGGCTTGTTGGAAGTATTTGGGAATTATTTGTAACTTTCATCTCAATGCCTCAAATGTCTGTGAGTCAATAGCATAAATGACAGGGATTCTGTTGTCCTGAGCAGCAACCCAGTGCTCACTGTGAAGCTGTAAGACTATAAGTAAGTTTAGGGTTGCCTAAATGTTAGTCACCTAAATGCCACCACACAACTGTTATATATTTTAATATACTCTCTGTACTCTTAATTTATCACTAATTTTATGTAGACCTTCTCAGACTTTCAGAGAGTCAAGTTTATCTATTTTAAAAGAAAACTTTAAATGACTTCTTTACTATACTCCTGCTTAACTGGATTGTATGTTCTAGGAAGCATGAACTTGATCCCTACATTTCTTTCGTAATCTCCTTGGCCCACAGCCCTGTGTGATGCTTATAATAATACAGTTTGTTCAACGATGCTCCAAAACGAGGTCAGCTTTTCTAACTTCAAGGAGTTTAGTACATGAATAACTTTCTACACACAAAGCATAGAAAATTCGAAATATTAATTTCCATGTGTAATGGAAAGGTGATGAGAAAAAACTGCCTGCAAGACTACAGACACTGACATTCTACACCATTTTTTATTTGAAGAGACAATATAATAAATGTATCCTAAAGACTGGCTCTTGAAAAAAGATAGTTTCTTGTAATCAAAAACATATTAGACCTTGGAATTGTATGGTAGTCTCAGCCTTTATTAGAAATGCTAATGTCAAGATGCTCAATCAAATCCTCGACAAAGAAAAGGAGAAGTGAAAAAAGGTAAAATAGAAGGAGAAATAAAAGTGGCCTTTTGAAACTACTTTTGCCTTCACTGTTTGTGCCCAGATTTGAAGAGAATTCACTATTTTCTTTGCTAAAATTTTTCCGAGCGTCATCAAACTTAGAACTTGGGGCATCTTGTCTGGTTTTGGGTAGAGAATAATTACTATCTGTACCCTACAAATGTGGGTAAACTTGCACGGAAATAAACTATCCAAATCCATGACGAACATCAAAATTGTAGACATAAAGAGCAAAGCGGAAAATTGTAGTATGACAAAATAGCTACATTTAATTATGTAAAATTACATAGAATTTTCATCTTTAGAGGTGCTTTATTTAAACTTACATCTAAAGGC
This sequence comes from Pteropus medius, assembly GCF_902729225.1. Classification (NCBI taxonomy): domain Eukaryota; kingdom Metazoa; phylum Chordata; class Mammalia; order Chiroptera; family Pteropodidae; genus Pteropus; species Pteropus medius. The sequence goes on from NW_024354500.1 coordinate 13,942,159, forward strand.
ACGTCTTTGGCTAATGCAACTTTCAAGTCAGGGAGCTGACAGAACATCTATTAAGTTTAAAATTCAAGTAGTTTCCAATTTTTTAAAGTTTTAGGACCACTTTTTTGAGAAAAATGTTCTTTAAAACTGTGAGGCCAGCTCGATCTCCTTTTTTTCGTATCAAACCACGCATGTGTCCCTACGTATGAAGGTTTTTCTGCTCTCTCCCACAGTATAAATACCCATTTTAGGTTCCAGACTCTACCAAAAACTTTCTCTTCTAGGGAGCAGTCCAAGAGACGATGTTTCTACACAAGGCTTGGCAGGTTCTATGACAGTCCTTGGTTGCCCTAGCCCTGGGTCACCAAAGAACCTACAATAGTGACCCAGCACTGTTCTAGCACTGGGAGGGACACTCTGGGTAGCTTGCTGGCTGGAGGACTAGAAAACCAATGATGTCCATCTCTGGTTACACTGAGAAGCCATTAGGCATCATCATGCCCATTATTTACCCTGAGCTCTAAGGCTTCTTCCAATGGTAAGCTTCGGTGTACCTTCTATAAAACCAACACTAGGTTGGTCGGGGACTGGGGGTTCAAGACTTCACTCTGAGTCAAAATGAAATCAGATTCTCCTGATCTAAGGGATTGAAGGTAAGAGAGGAAATTACCAAAGAGCATGAAAGCAAGATTGAGCTGACCATCATAAAAAATAGGAAGTCAGGCTTCCAGTTCCAGTCCATGCCTATGCTTACAATTAATTCATCATTTCTCAGAGACAGCCTAGCACACACTTGGTATATGTAAATAATGATACAACAAATAATCATTTTAATTGTGCAACTCTCAGGACCACTGTTTCTAAATGAATTGTGACCTTTACTCCTTGAACCAGCTCTCTCTTTGCCATGCCAGTTTTCTCTCAGAATCTGTGTTCTCCTTTGGTCCCTTTGCAAATCTACAACCTGTGATCTCTGTGAGCAAAGATGGCAGAGAATCACAGAAATTGAAACTTAGCAATCCTTCTGTCCTTGTGGGGCTCCCAAACCTTGGTTCAACAGAAGCTCCATTTTCCCAACTCTATTTGCCAGTTCTTTATTAGCTGCCAGTGTCTGACCACTTGAGAAATTTGGCTGAAGCAGAGAAAAAGTACTATTTCTTGTGGGGGTTAGTGCTCCTATTTGATCACAGTAAGAGCAACATCAGACAGAACTTCCTGAAAGGACTCCCCCACACCCAAAACCCACATCCCCAGGTGACCCTCGGCTACATAAAGTCTTCTAAAGGAGGATATGTTCATTCACACTTCATCTAACCTTCATCTACTAAGTTCTGGATAAAATACCTTATTTATGAAGAAATGATGACAATGACAAAAACAATAACTCCTTCAGCTTCAGTGAGAGAAACTTGTCAAGCATACTCTAGTACTGATGCTATCTTCTCCTAGCCTTCCACATGTAGTGCACCTGCACACCCTGCCCCAACTGCGGACCAGGAGGAGACACCTGACTTAAGCAGTTATTCCCACTTATTCCCAATTATTCCCACTCCCAGGAACCTGGAATTAGAATGAACAAATATTGAGTTCATTAATTACGTAAAGCCAAGCTAGAAAGCCAGATATAGGCTGTCATTTTAAGGTAGCCAAGCATATGGTGATGAGTGAATTGATAAGGTCATCAGAGAGAAGAGAATGAAACCGATATGCAGCTGAGAAAAGGTACCAAGAAGCCCCAGGGAAAGATGAAGAAAGAAGTGGGGAGATTAAAAAAAAAGGCGTACAATAACTTTCTAATTATGGTAGTCGTAGAATTCTTCCTGCAATGAGATTCATTAGAATCAATTCCACCTAGTATAAACTAATATGAGTAGATCTCTGGTTCTTACAATAAAATGTACATGTACCAGTAGATTTCTTAAAACAAAAAATACGATGGCTAAGTAACCATCTGGAAACACAAGGCTCTTAGTTTTGGTCATAGTTGATATTGAATTCTAAGATCACTTTCCATTTGTCAACGTATTTCCTTCCATTTAAATTATTATTCCTATAACAGGAATGCCCTACATTGTACAATTATTCATTGAGCTACTTTGTGCATAATGATGAATAAAGCAGGATTCCTTCCTGCTGGGAGGTCAAAGATATAAACAAATAATGACATGGCATGTGAGAAACCTGTAATAGAGGCACAGGCTGATGCTCTAGGGATCCAGAGACACTACCTTATTTAATTTTCACCTACTTCAAAGAGAGCTGTGAGAATTGATACTTTGCAAGAACAATCACACAAGACAGGTAAACATTAGTTTAATTTCAGTAATTTGCACCTGAAGCCTGAGGAGGTAAAGTGTAGTTCTCTCGGCACATAACTCGCACGTCTTACCACCTTCCATCACCATTTTAACAGTTAAAAATCAGGCACAAGAAAAGTCTGGGCATTTAGTAACTTGTCTGAGAACATGGCTTACTTTAGAGCTGACAATTGGGCAGCATTCTTTTCATTCTGAGGTAAAATTTCCCCTGACCAGTTTTCAAAAAAGTGTACAGGCCTCCAGTTAAACCATCCTATTAAACAACAAACGGATTTATTTCCTCTCCTTCCTGCAATGACATTAAAATGATAATGAAGAAAAAAAGTGTTTAAAGTATAAACCCCAATGACAAAAAAAATAGAAGAGGGGACATGAGCGCATTGTCAGAAGAATGAAATAAGGAGAAGAGCTGTGCCAGAGGAGGAAGCCTCAGTCTACAACGGGAAAGACAGTGGAGAAAGAACCACCCAATGCAGAGAGGCTGCACCAAGGCCCTCGGAGTGACTCCGTGCACCACACGACAGGACTAAGGCAAGGGGAAGGAAACTGAGGATTCCTTTTCCTCACCTCCATGAGGAGAACCAGGTGTCTACCTCCCCCATGGAGACCAGGGGTTTAGCCCCTGCAGGAATTCAGAGGAAGAGCCTTTGGGTTCAGGAAAATCTGATTCAGAGCAAGAACAGAACAATGCACAAAGTGGAAAACAGAATTTAATGTTACATCCAGACCCCAGATCCAAGTAGCACTTAATAAATTAGACTGCCACCTTTAAGTGGGAGGTGAGAACATTCTTCTTAGGAAAAAGCCTTAGAGGAAGTCCTTTTCTGTACCAACAATGTTGTGGCCCTCTCAAAGTGGTAGCTTTCTGCCTAAGCATCCAGAAATGAAAGCCACTGCTTGTTATGCTACACACACATAAACATCCAGAAATCATCGTCAGCTTTTAAAAAAAAAAATAATTAATTGAGGTGCTATTCACATAGTATAAAATTAACTGTTTTAAGTGAACAAATTCAGTGGCATTTAGTACATTCGCAATGTTGTGCAACAATCACCCCCATCTAGTTCCAAAACATTTCCACCACTCCAAAGAAAAACCTTTTACCCATTAAGCACTTTCTCCCCACTCTCCCCTTGCCCCAGCCCCTGGCAACCAACCATCTGCATTCTGTCTCCATTGGTCCATCTATTCCAGATGTTTCATACACATGGAATCATACAACATGTGATCATTTGCATCTGGAATCTCTCACTTAGCACAATCTTTTGGAGGTTCATCATGTGGCAGCATATATCAGGACTTCATTCTTTTTTATGGCTGAATAATACTCCATGGTAGGTATATACCACAATCCAAATCGGCAGTTGATGCCTAAGTCTTGAAAGAAAAAAAAAACTGCCAAGCACCTTATATAAGATGAGAGAAAAAACAAAATAAACAGAAAAATGGAAACTGGAAGAAATCTAATTCAGAAAACACAATAAAACTTCTAAAAAAGCCACAGCTCTTAATATATATCCTGAGATTAAAAATACACACACACACACACACACACGGCAGCCTTAAAATAAAAAAAGGATGTGAGAAACAAAGGAAAAAAAAGTTGGCCAAAATAATATATAGATGGTTAGAAGATAAGGTTAAAGATATGTCCCAAGAAGTCTGATGAAGAGACAAATATTGAGAGAGATAAGAGACTTAGATAAATGTGAGATGAAAATTATGCAATGCCTTAACTGTTCTGAGACAAAAGTGTTTCTTAGCCTAAAATTTTATACTCAAGCAAACTATTAGTCAAGAGTTAGAGTAAGGCTGTTTTCGGACATGAAAAGGCTCAGAAAAATAAGCTTTCCGTGAAGACTTTATAAGAAATCTACTAGAGGATTTTCTCCAACAAAATAAGAGAGAAAAAAAACATGGACCCAGCAAACAGATGGAAGCTGGCAACCAGCATGGAAGAGCTCCATCGTAGCAGCTGTGCCGCAAGCTGAGAGAGCAATCTGTCCAGATGTTCTCAGGAAAACTGAGGACTCTTGTATCATTGCAAATACAGGGTACAAATGCTGTGCCATAAATTTCCACCAGTAGAATACATAAACATCAAAAGTTCAGGCCTGCCGAGAAATGGTGGCATGACTAAAAAGGGTCTAAATTTTTCATTACTTTCAAAAAATACTAAGCTTTCAGTTAAACAGAAATACTATGACATGGAATAGCTGGGGATCCATATGCTGGTTATTCTCCTTTTGCCCCTCTAAATTCATTCTCCACCCTTCTTTGCCCTGTTTCCGGAGAGGCTAACTTCTAAGGACTGTTTCATCAGGCTACTTTGGGCCCTTGGCTTGAAATAGGGTTTGGTCAAGAGGAAGCACTGATACACCATCAGAGGGTAGGAGGCGAGACCAGATTATGTACAAACCCTTTCTTCCCCTCTGCTGCTTCAGTAGCTGTTCTGTTTTTCTGTGGCTGTATCTCTTGCCAGGTGAGCCCTCCTCTATGGCTATAGCTCTCATCAGGCTCCAGGACCATTCCTTCCCTCTTGTTTCTTCAGGCGACAGGAGGCAATGACTCTCCACAGTTGCCATTTCCTAGGAGCTTCACTCTTTCCCAGTTCCCTATATCTGCCCATACCTTTGTAAATCATCCCGTTATTAAACTCTACTCAATTAAAACCTTTGATTGTGACCCTAATAAACTTCTAAGTCTTAATAGAAACAGTCGAACTTTTGCAAAGGCATTAGTATAATACTGTAGAAGGTGAATTGTTTCTTTTTAAATCTTCCCTTCTGAGATTATCTAACAAATCATTTGTGGTGTGGGTGGGGGGGGCTGGGGATGGTATGAGGGAAGAAAATAGACTTTAAGAGGGAGAAAGGAAAAAATATATTTTATTTTAGGTTCTTAATAGTAATCAGACAGACAAAAAGATTCTTTAATACTGGTGCTTAAAAAGAACTGTATTTTAAAGAATAGGAAGGAAGGTTATGTAATGCTTAACACTAACAGTTTAGTAAAGTATATATTTACTACTTTATTACTTTGGGTGCTAAACATGCTAAAAAATAAATTCTTTTATTATTATGATATATCTCACAGTCCTCACTCTAATATTGCTGTTTTGTTCTCTATTCCTGTGCAAGAAAACTCAGACGTAATAATAGTTATAATTAAAGTAGTTGTGATCATAATATACATATAATCTTACATCCTGATTTCCATGTAAAAGTATATAATGAGCATTTTTCCATGTTGCTATGTAATTTTCATAATCATTACTCTCAAATTCTACACTGTATCTAGTCATATGGATATACCATAAATCACAAACCACTGCTGCTCCATTTTCTTTTAGGCCATTTTCCCATAATCTATATGAAAATTGTTACTGTGCACAAAACATTAAAAAAATCTGATAGCCTTGTTCTTTCCTTAGATTAGTAAACCAAGTTTGGACTAAAGTCTTGCTCTAAGACTTATATTGGCCTGCAAGGTTAGCAGTGAGTTGGCCAATGGTCTGTGTGTACTGAGAATCAGAGGAGCCTGGTGGAGAAGCCATCTCAGAGAAGAGGGAGCTGGGGACCCAGACATAGACCAATAACAATGCTTGAACTCCGAGAAGGACAGAGGTTTCAAGTACAACAGTTGGTCTGTTCCCAGTGAACAGCTGCATGGCCTGTTTCACCAAATATCCAGATGATGGATGCACAGAGCCACACTCTTTGGGGACCCATGGATCTCAGTGGGAAATAGAGATTTTCCTGCTCCCAGGGAGAACACAGAACACCATTACCTCTCCAGGGGCCCAATGATGAATAGCATCAAAAGCATCCACACCTATACTTAGCCTCTATGGGGAGCTTTGAGGACTTCAGGGCAGTGAGTGCCAGCTGCAGATGGCCCCTGTGGCAGCAACAGCCCTGAAGTGCCTTCCATAGCTGCTGGCAGCAGACACTGCGCAGAGAGCTGGAGCCACAGCCAGGGCACTGTGGCTTCCACATCATCCAAATGACTGTTCAAAAGCAACCCTCCAGAAATTTCCCAGAATAATTACAGAAACCTTACAAGGCTGTCTAGCAATTAGAACAGAATTTTTTCAAACAACAACTTGTTAAATATTAATGGCGCTTTTAATTATTCCTCTGGGTGACGGTAGCCTAGGAATGGTATTGTACTTTACAATTTTTATGTTAGATGGAAGGTACGCAGACAGTCACAACATTGTTCTCTAACCTCTTTGAAATATTTCACATAAAAGATGAAATAAGGGGGGAAAAAAATGTATGCTTCAACAGAAGGAGGGTAAGTATGGGGAATTGACACAAAGTTCTCTCAAAGAAAAATTTGCTATTAGACAACAGGCATATTAAACTTTTCTGAAAAAGAAAACTCCCAAGGGCTATTTTTCAGCTACATGAGGAAGTTTAACAACAGTTGTAAGTTCTCATGATTTCAATAAAGAATATGAATAAGCCCCAAAGAGGAAGGCTTCTAAAAGACAGATGCTGTGGAACTGCTCATTTTCTTGCCCTAAGAGAAGGTTGCCAGCATTCAACTTTTAGGTTGAAAGTCTAAATTCAATTTATTTTATGGCTAAGACATTTGACATTAACACAACAATATCTGTAGCCAATTTGCACATCGCCGATAAGAAAAAATATCAAAGGTTCCAGGCAAGATGGTAGAGTAGCTAAACGCTGTGCTTGCCTCCTCCCATGACCACATTAAAATTACAACTAAATTATAGAACAGTCAGTCTGGAGAACCATCTGAAGACTAGCTGAATGAAAGTCCTATAACTAAGGCTATAAAAAAGCCACGACAAGACTGGTAGGAGGGGCAGAGATGTGAAATGGGCTAAAAGTAAAACTGTCATTATTTGCAGATGATATGATACTATATAGAGAGAACCCTAAAGATTCCACCAAGAAACTATTAGAACTGATAAATGATTTCAGTAAAATAACAAGATAGAAAATTAATATTCAGAAATAGGTCACGTTTTTATACACTAATAACAACTACCAGAAAGAGAAATTAAGAAAACAATCCCATTTACAGTTGCATAAAAAAAAAAAATTTTTTTTAATTAAAAAAAACCTAAGAATAAATTTAACCAAAGAGGTAAAAGATCTATACTAGGAAAATTATAAAACATTGAAGAGAGAAATTGAGGATACAAATAAATAGAAGCATATACCATGTTCACAGATAGGAAGAATTAACATTGTTAAAACGTCCATACTACCCAAAGCAAACTATAGATTCAATGCAGTCTCTAGCAAAATACCAACAGCATTTTTCATAGAAATAAAATAAATAATCTTAAAAGTTATATAAAACAACAAAAGTCCCCTAATAGCCACAGTAATCTTGAGAAAGAACAAAGTTAGAGGTATCATACTACCTGATACCAAACTATGCTACAAGGCTAGAGTAATCAAAACAGCATAATACTAGCATAAAAACAGACACGTAGATCAATGAAACAGAATAGAGAGCCCAGAAATAAGCCTGTACCTTATATGATCAATTAATCTATGACAAAGGAGGCATGAATATTCAATGGGCTAAAGACAATTTATTGAATAAATGATGTTAGAAAAACTGGACAGAACATGCAAAAAAAAAAACAAAACAAACAAAACAAAACAAAACAAAAACTAGACCACCTTCTTATACCATATATAAGAACTCAAAATGGATTAAAGACCCAAAACCTAAAACTCCTAGAAGAAAACATAGGCAGTAAACTCTCTGACATTGCTTGCTCTTAGTAATTTTTTTTTCTCTTATATATCTCCTTGGGCAAGAAAACAAAAGAAAAAAAAAATAAATGAACTACATCAAACTAAAAGTTTTGTACACCAAAGGAAACCATCAACAAAACGAAAAGACAACCTACCGAATGGAGGAAGATATTCACCAATGATACAGCTAATGAGGGGTTAATATCCAAAATTTATAAAGAACTCATACAATTCAATACCAAAAAAACAATCTAATTAAAAAATGGGCAGAGGACCTTAATAGACATTTCTCCAAAAAGGACATACAGACGGCCAAAGGAAAAGGGAATTCTTGAGCACTGTTGGTGGAATTGCAAAATGGTGCAGCCACCATGGAAAACAGTATGGAGGTTCCTCAAAAAATTAAAAATTAAAAAATTAAAAAACCTATGACCCAGCAATTCCACTTCTGGGTATTTATCTGAAGCAATCCAAACCGCTAACTTGAAAAGATATATGCACCCCTATGTTCATTGCATTTACAGTAGCCAAGATATGAAAGCAACCTAAGTGCCCATCAATAGATGACTAGATAGAAAAGATATTGTAGAAATATACAATAGAATATTTCTCGGTCATAAAAATAATGAAATTTTACCATTTGTGACAACATGGATGGACCTAGAGGGTTTTATGCTAAGTGAAATAAGTTAGAAAAAGAGAAATACCACATGATCTCACTTATATGTGGGATTTAAACAACAAAGTAAACAAAGAAACAAAACAGAAACAGACTCATAGCTACACAGAACAAACCGATGGTTGTCAGATGTGAGTGGGGGTTCTGTGGGCTGGATGAAAAAGGTGAAAGGATTAAGAAGTACAAATTGGTAGTTACAAAATAGTCGTGGGCATGTAAAGTACAGCATAAGGAACATAGTCAATAATATTGTAAAAACTATGTATAGTGCCAGGTGGGTACTAAACTAATTGGAGAGATCACTGTAAATTATATAAATGTCAACCAGTAGGCTGTACACCTGAAACTAATATGAAATAATACTGAATGCCAACTATAATTGAATAATAAAGAATTGATAGATAATAAAAACAAAACAAGAAAGAAAGAAAAAAATCAAACATAATACAAAGACTAGTCATAAAGGTAAAGGGTTTTCCCCAAGTATATTTTATTAAAAACATGTGAACTTTCTTCTTTCGAATTGAATATATTCTAAAGCATTTAGAATAAATGAATTAGGATGCTTTGGGTTACAAGCAACAGAAGTCCAACTTGAACAAAGAAAAAGGTAGTTCATTGAAAGGATCTAGGGCAATTCCTCACAGAATAAAAGGGAGAATGGAATGGTTGTGTCTGCATGTGGCTGAAGTAGAGCTGGCTTTGGGGTGACTGGCTCCTGAGACTGGAACCCAGCCAGGACTCACTCCTCCTTGTACTGCAGCTTTCCTCAGTATACTGGTTCCATTCCTTTTCAGATGAAGATGGCCTTCCTCCATAGGGACAGTGGCCATAGGTCCCTCCAAAATATCTTCTCAGACCTATTTGTTTAAAAAATCCTAAAGGCTCTAGTTGGCCCAGTTTCGGTCACTTTCCATTTCTCTGTGGCCAATGGTGTCCATCCTCTAGCCCAGTCTCAAGTCTGCGGATTCTACCAATCAGAAGGGAAAAAGAGCACAGACAGGGCCACTGGGCAGATATATGTGAGGCAGGCTGACTCCATTTGTGACTACAAGAACAGAGATTAAGAAAATAAAAATTACTGACAATCTCATCACCCTCAAATTAATATTTCTGAATAAGCATTCTATTCTGGTTTGTCCATTTGCATACATTTTAGTGTACAATGCTGTCACAGAGACACTTAAAAATACATTGTTTTGAAATCTATCTGAAGAAACAGGCTTTAATACACAAAAAGAATGCTTCTCTCTTGGGGATTCTTGGGGTCTAGTCCTACCTAACAGACTATTTCTGTTCCTGAATTTCCATGCCTCTGGTGGTATAAAATATCGAATACTATCAAACTGTCACTTTAAATGTCTACATTATCCAAAGTGGTCTCTTATCTAAGTACTTTTCAGTTACAAGATCTGATTCAGGTATAGGCCTGAATTTCCTTTCATTTATTTGTTCACCAACATATTGAAAGCCTCTGTAGACCAAGCACTGTTCTAGGCTCTGTAGAGTTGGTAGGAAACAAACAGATCAAACCCCTGCCTCTGTGGAGTCAGTAAAACATTGTGGATGGAGGAAAAACAATTCCAGGATAATAAGTAGGTAGGCAGTCCAAATGATCAAGATGACATTTTTAAAATGATTATTTTAACTCTTTATAATCACTGTACTTTTGAAAATTCATAGTAAATAAAATAGACTAGCCAAGTAAGTCTCAGCAAGAAACTAAAGGAGTTTTAGTACTTTGATAATTATTTTCCTAAAATGATGGAATAAAATATCCCAATAGCAAAGACCTTTGCTTATCAATACTTTGGGTAAATGATTAGATTTTGTTAAATAACTTCCTCCCCTCAAAGGACCATGATGGTTTTAACTGACACAGGCACAGACATTACATGGCCTTTACTTTCTGCCATCATGATTACATAAAAATGTATCTCCACTCTTACAGGACACAGACATTATAAAATGAAAACTTTCATTTATATTTATGAAAAAATAACTTTTCAATTTTACAGCTTTATTTTTCTCATTTGGAACTATCTGCTTTTAACTTTATTATTTTTCTCACACTTGTGCTTCTTCCTCTTTATGCATCCTCACATTCTTGTATTTTCAGTTTCTTTTTAAAAGATTTAAAGTCTATGAATTTACCTCTGAGCAAAATCCTGGCAGAAGCACATCAGTGATCTTATGCTCTAAATATTTTGTAATTGTTTTACATTTCCTCCTTGGTTCCACAGTGACTTAGCTGGGTGCCTTTTTTTTTTTTTTTTTTTAATCTCTAAGTAGTTGGAATATTTGCCATTAATTTGGGACATAGTCAGAAAACATGATGGCTTTTAATATTCCTTGAGGAATTTACTGTTATTTTTCTGTGTGCCTTAGTACATGATTGATTTTTAACTGCTTATATGTACTTTAAAAGGTGATATATTCTGTTTACAGAGGCACAAAGTTTAAAATATATTTCTATTGACCTAACCCTATTACTTATTATTGTCTACTTCATCTAACAAATTGAAAGTAGGGTGACGAAGCCTTCTTTTACGACTGTTCTGTCCATATCTTCTGTATTATAAGTGTTTGTTGACATTTGAATTACGCATTTATAAAGAATTTAACTGTCATATCTTTACTGTGGTATATTCCCTTTGTCAAATGTGGAACATTTGTTTCACACAGAAAATGTATTTAAGACAATTATTTAGGTGTATCATTTTTATTTAACTTGTTTCCATTCTTACTTCCAGTATGATTTCCTCATCCTTTTTCTAATTTTATTTTTCATTTTCCTGGCAAATATCTTGAATTACCATATTCAGGAAGGTATCAGATATCAGGGTTTCTAAATCTTTGCCCGTGGCATGAATATTTTCTATTTCTTTTCAAACTAGATGGCCTAGGGGAGCATATGTATCAGAGTCTCCAAACCTCACACCTCTCTGGAAATTCCAACCCCTCGGCCAAGAATTTCTGCTAAAGGTAATGTTGTATCTCTATCTGGTTAACATCTATCAGTTGTCTTCTCAAGTGTACTTGGAACAGGTAAGAGTTTGAGAACGAGTCTTTTAGAATTTAGTGTCCATTGAAAAGACTATGGCTACATTTTGTTTCACAGCAACCCGACTTTCCATTCTGAGGTCCCCAGCCGGGCCTGGGCCAAGGCCATCTCTGTGGCTAGCACTGGATGGCACTGGGATTGGCAGCCCCTCTGGACCCACATGCAGTGAGGAGAAGGAGTTCTCTAAACAAACGGCAGATCTGTTACTAGAAGGTGGGGGCAGGGATGCCAGGCAGCCAGAAACCACATGGGTCCACCAGAGACAAACTGATGGGAAAGGGGTTTCACTAAACTGAATGAGATGCCTATGGGATATCTTCTCAGGATTCTCACCAAGAGTTTTTATATTATGTGATTTAAACCTAAGGGATTGGATTGAGGTCATTTCTGGAACTTGGACCTCATTTCTTTTTCTAATGTACACACATCTGTTTACTTAGCTTGGATAATACCTATCAGTTGTATAGAACATGGATATTATTTTTTTATTCTGAATGAAATTGATTGGACAATTTGAACTACAGAAGATTAAATTCACTTATATATCCCTGCTGTCACAGGAAGCAGACATTATTATGCTGAGGCTGAGTAGTGGGGGATTTTGGATTTGGCATTCGATTTAACGTCTCGAGTGCCTTCTCATCACTATTTTCTTATTTTCACAATATGGAACATCTGTTTCATATAAATAAATGTAATAAAGACAATGACTTAGATGTATATGCACATCTTGTGCCACGGACTAAGTTTAGTATTAATTTAAGCCATTTATTCTGGAAGGGAGGGGGATATTTACTGGTGGGGACCGCAGGGCTAACTGAAGCGGAGTGGAGATGGGAATGCTTTCATACTCAGGCACTTAGTGCATAGATTATCCCCACAGCTATCCTCATGCTTGCTAATGCAAAAACAAAATTAAAATAAAATTAAAATGGCTAAGGAAAAATTCTTACAATACCAAATGAGTACAAAAAATAGTATTAAAGAGTTACTAATGGCAATATAACAAAATAAGTAACACTAACTAAAAGCATAAATATCAACTAAAAAAATAAGTTCCGCTAAAACACATATGTTCAAATAGAATCCACTGTAGCAGGTCGAGATGTGGTTGACTACCGCACAGTCTCTGTTCTGCTGGATGGACCACATGAGCGCAGAGTTCCCAGCATGGATGCCTAGAGCTTTTCGTGGAGAACGGAGACTGAAGCCAAGGTCCACACTGAGTTTTGGTGTCTTAAACTCAGACAGTCCTGTCCTGTAAGCCAAATGGATTCCCTAAATATTTTCCAAATTTGTTGCTGACATACACATCTTTTCCCATCCTACATTATACAGGCGATTCTATTTTTAAACCCAAACCAGGGCTTTATTATTACTCCTAACAAATGTTTTGGTTCTTTATTTCAGCCCCTGCCATCCAGAATCTTTGATAAAGGGCTTTTCCTTTACCTGTAAGTTTCTGGCAAATTTGCAAAAGTTACTTTCTGTATCCTCCTCCAAAAAGCTGATCAAAATAAACAGGACACAATTTTTAACCTATAGTTTGAATGTAATATATACATTTGTAATTCTAAGAAAATGTCCATTTTTCTCAGTGTTTATAAAGGAAAACACACATGCCCCTGTTTCTCTGCTTCTGGGGGTGAATCTTTCTGCTGAAACTGGCGAGATGAAACTTTTGGAATCTACGAGACTGGAGGTGGGTCTAATAGCCTACCTCGGAGGGCAGGGCCAGGGAGAGGGACACTGCAAAGGAATTCTCAGGCCGTTCAGGCCTGTCTAAAACTATGGTGAAGGGTTAAAGAGGTGAGGTAAGAAACAAGAGGCCTGGCAAAGTCCTCGACAAGGACGCTTTCTCCTATTGGTGCCTTTTGTTGCTGCTAATGCTGTTTTTCTTTTTAGCTACGTAAAAACATAAAGAACATGGGGGGGAAAAAACCACATTTGTTTTATAACATCACCACAAAAAAAAATCAACTACAGCAAAAGCTTGATACCTTTATAACTTAAGACTGGCTCATGATGTCCATCTCCCCAAATTAGGAAGAGAAGCAGCAAGAATAATCCTGTCCCCCATGCTCTGGAAAAAGTGAGCACGTTCATCAGCTCACCTTGTCCCAACGAGAAGTAAGAATGAGGAAAAACATTCCAGAAGCTTTATCAATATACAACCACCTTAGCCATAAAGAACTAAACCAAATACAATAAAGTTGAAAATTCAGTATTTCTAAACATTTCACTTTTACTCAGATCTAATCAACAAGTTAACAATCTATTACTCCGCCACAAAACTCTTTTTACTAATGAAAAAAAGGACACACAACCTGAAGACAATCTAATTTTGCTTTATTGAATACTATACCACATCCAATATTTACAGATGTAATTAAATGAAATTTATATGACTATCATATGGATCATTTAAAAAATTAATCTGAAACACTCAATACAATAACTAATTCATAATTTTTCAGCCAATATCCATCATGGTTGATTTAATAAAAACTATTTTCAAGAAGAGTTAAGTCTGAGGAAATATAAAAACATTCAAAAAAATATTCCGTATCTAGTCATAATCTTCCAGTTTTTCTGTAAAAGAAATCAATAACAATTATAGACATTCTGGCTACCATGAATTACATATAGATTTTTCTCAATTTCATGACTACTTTCTTTAATGCCGTATTTAACTTTTATCATAGTTTCGTGATAGGCTTAAATATTTTTCCATTATCATAGTTTTGAGATAGGCTTAAATTTTTTTTTTTTATGTTTAAAAGGAATATATATCCAAATATAAAACCAGCTCCTAAATATTACTTTAAAAATAACAAGGCATGTGGCCACACATTATTATCTTGACTCTCGATTATGATGGTCCATAGAAGGGAACAAATGGACTACAAAATGAGAATCTCCTAACCAGTCCTAAGTGTGACAATATAGTATCACCAGATGCAGTCACAGACATTAGGAGAATATGAGAAATACAGCACCTACCTCTATATGTCTGAGAGAATACCAGGGATGTGTGGACTAATGGCCCTAACTCACATCTGCAACAACATTCTTAGAATAGAATTACAAAAAGTGTGGAGGTCCAAGTGGCAGAAGTGGGGCATCAATTTGTCTACCTACACAAATTTAATGATCTCTATTTCTCTCTGGTTTTAGGTGAGCTAGTTTTACTACCCATACACAGAATTAAGAAATTTAACATTTCTTATCTTTAAAACGTGTGGGCTGTGTTATTATCCAGAGTTCTCCCTTTTCTTTTGAAAGATCATGGTATTTAAAAATGTATTATTATTTTTTGGACAACCTAGACATTAAAAGGCAAAGCATTAAATCCTATCTATACGTCTGAACCATTTGAAAAATACCAAAGATAAAATAAGTGTCAGTGATAGCAACTTCTATAGTATTAAAACCCTGAAAACTAACAGCTTTTAATGATGTTCATTGTTGCTAGACTAACACTGCTGGAGGGGCATATAAGAATGACTTAGAAATTATAATGAAAAAAATATCATTGATTATCCACAATTTAAAACCATTCACTTCTCAAAAAGATTCTGGAAACGATAGTGGTGCCTGATTATATATATATATATAGGATATATATATATATATATATAAATATATATATATATATATATATATATATATATATAATTTCGGGGTCCATGTTGTCATTTTTATTCTATTTATTCCCCTAACTTCTCCTGTCCTCTTGGTAACAACTAGTCTATTGTCCATTGATATTGATTTTTTTTTTAAATAAAAATTTCCCTTGTGTACAATTAATAGGTTTTTTGTTCAACAAATCTATTTTTCAGATAATATAAAGGCAAATTTCTGAATGTTATGGATCATCAAGTAGTTGAAATCACTGGAGTCCAAATTAATGGTGCTTGAAGGGCCATATTAAATAACAGATATTATTCCTATCCATGAAGAGTTTGAATGGCTCATAAAAGTTTACAGAAATGAGGGTAAAAGTTAAACAACAAGGTAGGGTGTGTTTGCAATCAAATCACAGCACAGTATCCTCATCTAGTGCTTATGCAGTGCTAACAGATGCATGCACTGGTTTTACAGAAATCAGATAATACGTATGCTTAACATGTTCTATTAAATGTAAATATACTATAAATTTAAATTTTTTTCAGAAAGACACGTTTTGTTGTGGAAGTTACAATTTACCAACATACAACACACTGATGAACGTTGTTCTTTGGGTAAGAACACGGGGCCACACACTAGTTTTCTTAAAATGCAGGGCAGACTTACCTTTGTTGTCAATAGTTGATCATTTTTCGAAGGGCGTCATAGCACTTCCATTTGTCTGGGATGTAGAATGGCTCAAAAATGTGCGGAAACGGTGTATCATACCCACAGACTCTTGATATAGGAGCCTCCAGGTTCAGGAAACATTCTTCCTGCAGAGAAGAATATAGATGGTTAACTTTAAGAAGATGTCTTTTTATCCAGAGATGAAATATTTCAACTTAAAATACAATTGCACCTAAGGGAATTAAAATAATTCAGTGTGTTAGAATGTAAAACAAAGCAGGTTTAAAAAGTAGGTAAAAAATAGCATCTTTGGAATGGTCCCAGTTCTACTTAAAATATGTTTTCATGTATGTATATGTATTTTATATCTACATATATATTATTTGAGCCAAACTGGAATTATAACAAACATACTGTTCTACAAATATAAGTGGAATATAAGGCATGACAAAATCATAACAAAATGTTCGCAATAAACTCTACAGCTCAAAATTAGTGATGGTATATGTTTTCTCTTATTTCCTGTATTTTTCAAGATTTATATACAATAAACATATATTACTTTCATAATAAATGTTTGTAATTACACAGTCAGACTGAACTTCTACAGTTGCTTGACTGTGTCCTGGTCTCTCTCATAAACAGGCTTCTGTAGATGCCTTAGGTCCTCTGGCCACGGACGCCCCAAGCCCACTGATCTCAGTGTGATGTGCACGCATCTCAGGTCTCACTTTAGGAGTCACCTCTGCTGGGAAGCCTTTCTTGACATCTCCCCAACCCTGCACCACCAAAGACAAAGAAAGGGCTTCTGCCCTGAGCTCCGACAGCACAATCCACTCACTGTAGTTGCCCAATAATCTGTCTTCCTTGAGAGACTATGAATTCCATGAGGCTAGAAATCTGGTATAGAAATGTAAAATCTCAACTACAGAAAAATTCTGTAGTAAATTATCTTCAGAAAAAAAATATTCAGGTGACAATGTAAAATTAGAAAATAAAATTTTTAGAGAAGTAAAAATATCTAAAAAGAAAGAGATATGATTAAACTATTCTTATGAAGATGATATTAATTTTCCCATTCACGGCTATTACCTGAAAATAAAACTTTTGGTTTTTTTATATACCCACTTTCTACATTGCCTTACTTCACCAAGGATTTGAGCAGGTCTACATTTTCTTACATTTTACTAATTGTATTTTTAAATTTTCATTTGAGCAGAAATTTTTACATGAAGAAATCCTGATGCCCGATGCTTGGTCCCTACCCTCTGTGTATATTTCTTCCTGTATATTCAGGCAGAAAGGGCACAGGAATGGGACAAATTAGCTTCAAAGGGCACCAACTGACCATTTACACACCTCTCCCTGCCCCCAGTAATCACTATGACTGACAGTGTCCAGTAACAAATAAATGTTGACTTTCCTAACAATAGGAAATCTTCAACAACTTGAGAAGTTTGCATACATATTTAAAGAGTCACCTAAGAAATTCCACTATTAATAAGCCCCAAAGAGATGGCAGATCAGGTGAATTGTTTCTTGATTGCAATAAGTAATTTTAAAGGTATTTAAATTTTCAGTTTGGGATTAACTCAGTTTTCCTACTTTAGTTGATTTTCCATCTTCATTGAATAATGCAGTCTTCATAAACAAACTATGCATGGACACTGCAAAATACAGAAAACCAAGGGCAAAATATTTTGCTAAATGCCTTTGATTTTGCACTTGTTATAAAAAAATTTCTTTGTAACTAGTACCCTGGAGAGCTGTCCTACAACAAAATCATCTATCAGTGTTTATGAAAATCACTCCCTTTAACATAATAACTAAAATTATCAAACTTAAAATTTTTTTCAAATAGCAATACTTCTAATTCCTCAAGAATGAGAATCACTCCTCATAGGAATACATCTAAATCTTTGCACGGGCATAGAAAAAGGTCTGAGAGTTCACACTTGAACTATAAACCAGGGTCATCCATTGAGACTGAGAGTGGCAAAGAGGTAAGGAAGCACTCCACTTTGTACTTTATAAATACTGGAGTTTGTATGACACAAAATTAAGTTTGTGATTAAATGGCATAAAGGAAATAAAGGAAAAAATGAAATAAAGGAAAAGACTAAAATAAAGAATCATCATGTGAATAAAAGTTCCTATTTTATGTTCTAAAAAATTATGATTTTATATGTAGCTCTTCCTTTAGAAACAATTACTGTAAGTTACATGGAATTATATGATTATTTTATACTATTTATAAGTATATAAATGTATTATAAAAATCATAGATGACTATGATTAACCACCTGAAACAGTTTAAAATTTTAACATTTACTAAAGAATATTATAGAGACACATTATTCCTTCTGTGGACTTGTGTTAAAACTTTTTTTAATGCAATTAGAAATAAGATATTTGGGTCAAGCAGCTGTACACAGTTCCTTCCCACTGAACTGGTTCACATACAAATGATTAATGTGTGAGCATATGTTTTTTCAGGCAACCATCGAAACAGGGCATCCTTGTTCTCCATCGATTTTCTTCATACAGAAGCTGTACATGCACACACACACACACACACACACACACACACACACAGAAGGGAGAGGGGGTGGAGAGAGAGAGGAGAAGAGAAGGAGAGGGAGAGGGGAGAGGGAGAGGGAGAGGGAGAGGGGGAGGAGAGAGAGAGAGAGAGAGAGAGAGAGAGAGAGAGAGAGAGAGAGAGAGAAATGTTTGGATATGTCTTTTTGTAACTATGAGAATTTTCTTTCTAAAATATGTTCATAAGAATAGTAGCCAGTACTTAGGATACAGCAGGGATGGTTGCTAAATGAATGAGTTTTATTTTATCTCACTTAATTGTTTTAACAAATTCATGAGGTAGGTCTTATATTCCACTTCACAGATGAGGAAACCAAGGTGAAGGAACTTGTCCAAGTTATAAACATAGCCAAGTAAGATTGAAACCTGACTACAAAGCTCATATTCTTAGTCACTCTTCTGCAGTTTTAAGGTACTACTATTGAAGATAGCGATAACAACAACAACAACAAAATAAAGTATAAATTTTTAAAAAAGAATGATGAAATAGATGGCAGGCTGTTTTACAACAGAACTTCGGTTTAAGTTCGGTCTAAGAAGCCTCTTCCATATGTATAAGGAAGTTAGGTAAAAGCTAAGAAGCTGAAAGTACATACCTCAGCATGAAGTCAATGCCCCTAGGAATAAACAGATGGTCCTGGGGATCAGAAAGCTCCTAGGCTATCCTAAATGATTCAAATAAGCATAACTCAAATTGTTTATATATTAGCCATCTGGCTTGCTATGCATATTATAACCAGAAAAGAAGCAGACAATGTGAAATAACAATTCCATGTCATAAAAATCATAAACAGCAGGCAAAATGAATTCTTTATTTGCCTATTTTCTGTAACAAAACAAAACAAATTTATTGTTTCAAAAGTATCTTGTTAAAATTGCAGAGGACAGAGATCCTGTAAATTTTCTAGGAGGTGAAAGAGGATGAGAAAAAATAAAATGATCTATTATTGTTTTAAGGTAAATAAAATATTACTGATAGGTTTTTAAAAATTGTACTGCAATTATTCTTATGTTTTGGTGAATACAATGTAGGTTATATGCTGTATATATGTATATGTAAATGTGTACAAATTGGGGCTTCTGTGGGCTCACTCAGGGTCTCTCAACACTTAACCCCATTTCTCCATTAGAGTTTTAAGTACATCAATTATAGATTCTCCTGTCACTGTGTCATAGGAGTTACATCACTGAAATCAGTCTCAAGCATTCCATACTGTGGCTTTTGTCTCTCTCAATAAATCTTTTTGTTGTTTTTATTGCAAAGCTGCATAATATAATTGATATGGCATGGAATTTGGAATTGTCTGGAGGAAATTGTTCTACTATGATTTAACCTCTCCAAGCCTCTGATTACTCAATAGAAAAACAAAAGTATTAAAAATTCTGCTATTGTATCATCCGATTGTTTTGTAACAGTATTGTTATCTTGCCTAATTACCTCTCTAGATTGTGCAGTAGCATATGAAGAGTACCTGGTTTCGTGCCTGACACATCATGGTGCTCAATAACTGCTAGGTTTTTTGTTTTCCTATTAAGATTTTCCAAGTTTATATAATAAACACAAGGTATTTGAAATGATAGACCAAATCACTGAAGACAGGATTCTGGTACACAGAAGAGTCAACCCCGAGAAATAATATCTGTGATAACACAGAGCCTAAACAGCTACTATTTACTGGAACACTTACTATGCCTTAAAAAATGTAAGAAAATACCAAAACTAAGCACTAAATGAGGACGGAGGGTGGGCTACACACAGGCCTCAAGGAAAGGCAGGGCCTGGTGCTGCCCCCTAGTGGAAAGCAGGAAGCCTGGACACTAATTGCCAGTTGCTGGGGCTGGAATGACATTTACGTGCGGCTGGTAAAGGCAAGAGCTCCGTATAAGGCAAAAATTCCCTCCAAGTCATGCTACTATAGAAAAATAGGCTGCCAGTCAGTTACTGGAAGGTTACAAGTAAGAGAGCCTGGTAGATAACAATGTAATCAAGGCATACAACTTCAAAAAATGAGTTGAGAATAAAGTTCGTAGATATCATTTGATTTATTTTTAAAGCAGTCATTATTAGGCTTTTGTTTTTTAATTTAAGGCAATTTTGGGCTCAGAATTCTTTCTAAGAACAATTTTAGAATAATTTTTACTCGGGTTTTCTAATGACAGAAAGCTAGATATAGCCCATTGTGCAAGAATGCATATCATTTTGAGTTGGAAAGTTATGAAGTTCAAAGTGAGATAAGAAAATTTAGGTCTTTTATGTATGTTCCTACTTTCTTAAGCTGATATTGGCTGACGAAATTCCTTTTTTTTGGCCTGAAAAACTATTCAACTACTTTTTCTAAACATTTAATGGAAAGTCAGAAAAGCAGGACCCTAGTAAGAAGCACATCGCAAGTCCAAAATGACATACGCTGCTTAGAGGATTATCTGATAAATCAGGATTTAATGTTCCTCCTTGGAGCAATGAGAAAAATCAGTCCCCAGCTTAATTTCAGAGTAGTAACTCAAAAAATTAATTTTTAAATTACTTTTCAAACAAAATAAAGCTCCAGGTTATATTACATAATTGTTATTTAAACTATGAGAATATATTTTGTTTTTTTGGGGGGGTGGTAAATTAAGCTATAAATGTAATGAGCACTGAACAAGACAAATATGGATTGTAGAGTTATCATTTTTTCTCTAAGAGAAAACATTAAGAACTTTAAATGATTTGTGAACACGATTAGTTTTGAACCTGAAATCAATAACACTTGGTCCTTGTCAATTTTCATTAATAATAAAACACTGGAGATTTTGCTTCTAAATGCAATTAGTTTTCTAGAGGTCATAATGAGTAGTGGGTCATAATGAGCAGTGCAAGAGTTAAACTCTAAAAATATGAGAAAAACTAAACTAATACACCAAAATGATGTATATTTGATAGCTTTAAAGTCCATGAACTTAGAGACTTATTTTTGATTATGTTTATCAGTTCTAGTTATTTATGTAAGGTTAAACTTCTCCCAGCTTCCAAATAGTATCAGAAAATATTTGCTTTAAATTTGTTTTAAATCTGCCATGAAAACTTCCCCATAGCCAAAACGTGACTTTCAGCACATGAAGAAAAAAATGACTCTAGTAGCTTAAATCACACATTCTCAGCAAATTAACCACAGAAAGCTGTGAAGGTACTATGCCAGCAATTCCAAATTAATCTCATTACTGAATTAAATAAAAGCAATCTTACTAATGTAAAATAAACTATTTTTCATTTAAGCTAATGATTTAAATAGTATGTACCATATTTTTAAAAGACCTTAAAAATATATACATGTTAGTCTGTACCAATTTTCTGTATAGCACACATTTGTGAAATTAATTCTTCAGACAGCAGAGTCCCTAATCCACCCCCAAACTAAAAGGATGCTCCCCAAACATTAGAGCTGTGTTTATTTTATTTTTTTAATATCATGTACATGAGATGCATTCAACAAACACTTGTTCATATGAGGTCTCTCACTGTTAAGACACAATTGAAGCAATATAGCTAAATAAAACAGTATATGAATATAATTTTATAGAGATTTGTATAACACCTGAAACATTATAATTAAGTCTATTTCAGCAAAGCTTCCATGTAAAATCATAATCGTGACTAAATTAAAAACTGAGATCTCTATTACTTAACTTCATTGGAATGTCTTCAATGTCTGCTGACTTTTTAAAAAATTCTGTTTCTTCCTCTTTAACAAAAATTACTAGCAATTTGATAAAATTTTTGTTTCTCAAGATTGTTTTCAGCAAGTTAAAGAATGCAACTGAATTCTAATTTAGGGTTTTCATTTAAATTTCAATTCCATTTTAAAAATGGAAGCTTATTTTCTGAAGTTAGAAATACTATTTCTGATCTAAACAGGTCTCCCTGAATACAGTCTAGCTATCTATCACAAAGTTTAGCATGGTATTAAAATATGCATAGAAATAATTCATGGTTTGAATTCAATACTCATGTCAGAATATAAACATGTTAATGTAAAATTATCTATGAATCTCAATATGGTAACTATTGAAACTGAAGTAGAACAAATTTCAATATCAAAATTTAACATTAAAATCAATAATTTATTACATGATGTAAATTGCTTTCTTCTCAAAATGAGTTTTATAAATTTCACTGTTTTTAAAATCAAAAATAAGTGAAAGCAAGTGACAACTCATTTCTAGAATTTATAATCTTACCTAAAATCACTTTAAAAAGTACAGAGTGCTCATTATGGCCCAGGGACTACACCAAATACTTTATAAATGTTAACTCATTTTAATTCTCATAAAAAACTAAATTAGCAATCACAAAGGTAAAACTAGCACTCTATCCAGACCACTTTGGTTTTCCAAGAAAAACCTGTAAATCTCTGGTTCTGTTTTCAAACTTTCCCCTAGCTAGATACAGTACTGAGCTATGACCCAAAGCTGCCTCACCACTTTTACCTGAAGAGCCCTGTGAGAAACAATAGCTAAAAAAAAACATTTCTTCATTAACCTGTCTAAAACACATTCTGTTTATTTGCTGAAATTAGTCTACAGTGATGTTCTGCGGCTTTAAAAGTTCAAAGTTTAAAGTTTAAATTCTGTTGAGATACGTATACTATGTGCACATTTGACATTAAAATGTACTGTGGCTACATTTCTTTTGTTAAAACAATTTATATTCAATAGAAGAGGGAAAAAGGCAATGCTCTCAAATTTCCACAGCCACTGAAGCTTCTCAAATTTTATAGTTCAAAATTCTTCCTATAGAAGAAGGCATCAACGACACCAAGTTTGAAAGTGGAATTTCTTTAGACTGTGGACACATGATAAACATAAGCGACCTGCAGTCCTGGCTCATCTCATGAACAAATCGCTCTCTGTAAGGTAGGATTTTTGCTTGGCTTGGCACCAGGAAATTTTAAATACTCCTGTAGAGCAACTTTTGATGATCCCACAAAACATTCAATTTTTCTGTTTGTTTTTCCACAAAATTCTTTGTATAGCATTCTAACACACCACTAAACGGTACTCGGAAGGCAGAAATCAATTCTGGCAAAAGCAACCTGATGATTCCTTTGTCTCATAAAAAAAAAAAAATACATATATATATATATATATTACTTTAGAATTTGGGGGATTAAATCTGCATTAAAAATCTAGGATCTGTCACTCTCTCAATTTTTTGACCTGTTTTTTAAGTTTCAAGACTAATTATAAAACAAAACTACTAGAATAGAGTGATTTCCCCCTATCTGGCATCATCTTTCTAAAAAGTTTGAGAAGCTAGATAAAAAATAATAATAATGCCTAAAATATTTGCTATTTTACAAAAGAAACCCCTGTTACGATATGTCTTTTTATTGCTTTTTCTCTTTAAAAATGTTAGGTTTCTGTTTATGTTTAAAAGAATGCTAAAACAAATGCTAGATGTAAAAAAGGCAAGGAAAAGGGAATAATCAACTTCATTTTATCTACATAATGCCAGAAGAGATCAGTCTATGTTTTTTCCTGAAATTAAACTCACTTTATTTTAAAGTTAATCTTGGGTGTCATAGCAATACAGTCTTTAAGCTTGGCTTTGCTAAACGAATAAATAAGACCAAGTTATTTTTCAGCAGTTTAATTCTGGTCACTAAATTACTGCCATTTTACTAAGAAAAGCACAGCAGAAAGAAATGTTCTAGGCAATATCAGTTATTAGAGAGATGTGGTCAAAAACTCGTTAATTGGATCTCTGTATTAGTTGCACTTTCAAAGTTTAATAACTGAACAAATTAACAATGCAAACAAGTTTCTGGCAGGAATCTCTGACCTGAGTAAGAAAAGGCTTGTAAGTGCTCTTACTATTTATATAAGGATGACTTTTGCTAACATGATGAATTTTACCTATTCATTAAAACAGTCTAGCAACTGTAATTTTGTCTGTATCCAATTAAAATAAAATACAGAATCTCAAATATATTTTCCTCTTTACTGTATTTACATATTTATGTTTTTACCTTTAAAGTTGGTTAATATTTCTTACAAAGAAGTTTTTCAGGTTGAATGTCTATGCATTTGCATATACACATTTTTTTATAATAGAATTTTAAGAAGCTAGATAAAAAAAAAAAATGGAATTAGAGGATGAAATACATATGCCTCCTTTTTTTACTCCTAATACTGAGTAAACTGTAGATTTATAAGAGGAACCCGAGTCTGCACATATGCTAACACTGTCTGTATTGTCTGCTCAGTGTGGACAAATTTGTAATAAGCCTGCTAAAACTATAAATACATTAACGAGGGGGTTAGTGACTTGGGACCCAGCTCTGGATACTTTTTTACAGTTAAGTAAAAATATATAATATTAAAATTTCCCAAAGGTAGTGTTTATTAATAAATTTAGGTTAACTAAATTTATATAGTTCACATAAAATAGTAATGTTCACATAATTTATTTAGATGGACCAGAGCATTTACTTACTATTTTTATTTATTTGAAGTTGAATTAGATCACTTTCATCAGGTCCCTTAATTAGGAATCCAGAAGCTAACACACACAACACTGACGACCCCAAAGAGATGACAGGAGTTTCCCTATTTGTCATATATCACACGTAATGATGTATATAAGCACACAGGGACGCAAACAAACAATCCTGTGCTTAATCAACACATCCTGGCCAGTATCCTGAGAAACAGCATGGTGGCCTATAGGAAAAGAGGAATTTTAACATATGTCTATCAGTTTTAGAAAAAAGAATATGCACATGCATAACGAGAACAGGAAAACCATATATTTGCTAAATAGTATAACCAAAGAGGTGTTCTTATTTAGTAATAAACAAGTGTAATTATTTGTATATTGTCACTTAACTCTTTTGACAATTTTATGTGGTCGCACAAGTGAGGAGCTGAGGCTGGCAGAATTGAAGCGAGGGACCAAGGTGCTTGCAGTTCTGCTGGTATTTACCAGCCCTCTTGGTTAATTAATCATGGATGCATGGGGAAAGACAAGATTTAAAAGTGGGCCAGAGTCTCACTTGGATACAAGGTGATTCTTGTATGTAGTACTATCATTTATACCTGTGAAAGAAAAACTGGTGGAATTATCATCTTGTTTTTGTCAAGTCAAATCAATATTTTTTTAAAGTTTAATAAAAAGCTTTAAAAACGTTAATCACTGGTTATATTGTGTGTCTTTTAGGCTAGACTAGAAATATCTTGCAGGTTGTACAAAAACGGGAAGTGGGCTAAATTTGGCCCATGAGCCAGAATTTGCTAACCTTTGCCTTAGGACAATCATATAAAAAATGACTTATTAATTCTCATTTTTCAGAAGGAATGAACTAAGAGAACTTAGGGCAAAGAAACATAGCTTTGAATATATTTCTAGAATTCTTTCTCTTACTTTGCAAGAGCCTGTGCAGCTCTCCCTTTCTCTGCTGTGCACGTTTCTAGGAAGGGAAGGGACGAAAACTGGAAAAAAAAAAAAAAGGATTAGCTGCTTAGTGGCCCCTCCACCCCATCATTGAGGGATAGGTCTTTTTAACTAGAGTTAACAGTAGTTTAAGCTCAGATTTATGTTTTGTTTCTTTTAGATACTTGTTGGGGAGGAGATGTGCAAATGAGGGAAAGGGTGGACACGAGTGCGCATTGTTTCTAGTTAATTACTAGCAGTTTGCTTGAGTGCAGGGCATGAGCTGTCACTGGGTTCTGAAGCTGTGAATTCTCAGGAAAAAACAGATGTTCAATTTATGGTAGGCTGTAAGTTTAAAATTTCTTCTACTAAAAGTTTCATCAGGAAATTAAATTTGCTTCCTTTTATTTATTTTCTTATCTATGATAGACTCTAGATGAACTTAGGTAGCTAAGCAATTTGAAAAGAATGTGTCAGCTTTTTGATAGATTGGAAAAATATTTTAAATAAACATAGGTTACAAGTTTTACCCTAGCTTTAACTTAAATTGGAATATGAAATTTAATCCTCTTCTCATGGTAAATATTTTATAGCTATTCTCCACTGTTAACTCGCTTTGTAGAACTCTAAAACTAAAAAAGAAAATACCTAGAGTATTTAAAGAAATGTCTTTTGAGAATAAAATTAAATTTTTTGCAATTAAAACAACAGACAACAGATAAGACATAGCAGTTAATCTTTAATTAAAATGTAAATTTAAGTGTGGTACGAGATCTCCCTGTCTCAAACTGTACTTGCCAGCTTCAATAGTGGTTATTGGCACAGTCTCCACAGCTGGCACTGGGGTGTTTATTAAATAGCTGTGGGCTCTCATATTATAGGTGTGAAGCTAGTTGCACACACGTAAGTGCCATCAAGTGGACATGGCTGTTTGCAGACGGGACCATCCCCGTGCATGAAAGCAGACAGGCCCCAGTGTCTGGAACAAGCATTTCAGTCCTCCCTGGGAAAGTATCGCTTTTAAGAGCTCTATTAAAAAATCATATATGTATATAATATATCTGGGTTACGATGCATTAGAATTTCATCATTTTCAATTCCCAGTTCCCTAAACGAGCACGCTTATATTTGACATAACAAATCGCCAAACCACAAGGATTTTCCTTAGGTTTCCTCAAATACTAATTATGTAGCAAATCTAATTAAGTTCGTATGATTCACTTCAGCAGTAGGTACTTCAGTTACTTCAGAACTGCCAAAAGGGATCTGAAGTTTCTATTCTCCCTCCAAAACAATCATACTCCGTGCCAAACTGATAACTGTTAAACACAGCTGCAGAGCAAATGTGCAGTCTTGGTCCTGTAAATACAGTGTTCACACATCAAGCTGCCCTGCAAGCAATTTTGGATTCAGAACTACCGATTTCAGGTTTATGTTACTGTTATATGAGTATTATACATGAGTATTAAGTCACTTGTTTTATCCAGCACAGCTTGCACAGATTTCTATAATGCCATGAGTTTCCTCCACCTAAAGACGCTGACTGAAACTCTGAAAACCCCCAGTATTGATAAATATATTTGATCAGCAGCTTGCTGAATCGGTTTTCAAGCTCTATAATTCACATGAAAAAGAGTAAAGGTTGCTTTGTGTGTTTGAGAACATCCTTATGGAATAATTAACATATAATATATTTAACCTCATTCCTGAAGAAAATCCTATGTACTATGTTTACTATAAACGTTTTTCCTTTCATTACAGAAGGCAAGCATACAAAACAAACCTATGGACAGATCTGAGCTACAGAAATTAAGTTTTTTATTTCAGTAACTCAATTTCCATGGAAGGAAATTCTTTTCAGAGGGGCTCTCCAGGCTGGGTGGGTTGCCGGATGCTGAAGGCCATGACCGCATTCCCTCTGGGGCTATTAAATTGCTATAGCAACTACTCTTTCTTTCCCTATCAATAAGCAACAGCTCTGAACACTAATATTCGAGGTGGGGGGAGTGGGGAGGAAGGTTTTCTTTTCTGTGGTGACATTATGAACTAGTTTCAAGACTGAAATATACCACTTTTTGTGCAAAGCAAACAACGTCTTTGTTAACTGAATTATTTCACTAGAATTCAGCTTTATAATAAATGCAAAATTAGCGAAATCAGCCATTGTACTACAGTTTCAAAACAATGTATAAGAAGTAATCTAAGGATATTACAGCTGGACGTGGGTTATGTGTGTGGGCTTAAGCAGAAGAAGAGAATCAATTTCCAGGGAGCAAATGACATATCAGAAGCAAATTGACAACAAGAAAACAACATATGCTTCCATGCAGCTCTTGGAGTTTCTTAAAAGAAGCACACATCTTCAATAGTCATATTTCTTATTGGTGGTTATTTCTAGATATATAAGTATTACTATATATATATAACTAGCCAAAGTGATATATATTATTTCTAGATATATAAGTATTACTATATATATAACTAGCCAAATTGATTACAATTTATTAAATTAAATACAACTCCCTCTTATTTAAGGAGGTAATTATTTGCCAACTTTGTCCTTACTGGCTGAAGTATCAATAGGTATATCTTTAAGCTGTGTCTCATTTTAGGTGTACAAAACCAACACTGCAAAGTATCATGCACACTGGTTTTCATAGTCCATCATATTAGAAGTACAATGCCTGAAACAGAGTTAGCATCAGTAAACATTTGTTAACCAAACTCCAGTTTTGAATTACATTCTTGTTCACTCTGGGCATTAATGACCTTCGACACTGATGAGGCAAAAAAAAAATCAGCAAGACAGGAAGTGGGGTGTGGAGATTTTTATTCCTTAGCAATTACTGTGCACTGTCTTACTCAACCTCCAAACGCCACACCATTGCCATTGTGATCATGTCCCTCCCCTAGTTAAGATATTCCTGGCTCCCCAAAGTTTGTTCTCTATTTATCCCTATTTCCCTCACAGCCCAGTAACAGACATACAGAGGCCCACCTTCATTGCAAAGCTTATTATTTTATAACACCACCTTTACAACAAACCTCTCTCTTCTCAAACTCTGATTTTTCCATCCCCTGCTATCTCCACATCGTTCATTTTGCTAATTTGGCACAAATGCCCTTTTCCAGGAAACCTTCAGGAGGACCTTGATGTTGATTTTTTTTTTTAATTCATTTACTCAATCATATGTCAATCAAATATTTCAGAGCCCGTGATGTCCCTACCTTCATAGTTTTAATATTTAGTACAGGAAATATGTATGAGGAAGTCCTAGAAACGAAGTACACAGAGGCCTGCAGTAGACACAGCAGGGAGCTATAAGTTGTACAGAATGCTCAGGGAAGGTGGCATTTGAAAACCGTGAGGAAGCAGCTTTGCTGAGAATACAGAGGGAGCATTCCAAACAGGTGACAAAATAAATGCAAAGGCATGGAGGCAGAAAAGAAGCTAGTATGATCCAGATATGAACAGAGAGCCTGTGGGGGGAGGGGGAGAGCACACCCTGAAGGAGCAACAACAGAGCAGCAGAAAAGGAGGGGACGACCAGATGGCCAACAGACCAGCCCTGGCAGAAAGACGGTGACAGATGGTTTTCATTTTTTATATATCTATACGTTACATAGCCCATGCAAGAGCAGCTACAGAGATCTACAAGGTTCTCCTAGTAAACTCGGGGTTCATTTATAGGAAAGCAGGAATATCACTAGAGACGAATACTAGAGTTGCTAAGAATCTGAGACACGAAACAATACAAGGATGAGGGTAGTAAGTGAAAGCACACAGTATGAGCAGATCACTTTTTGTGTGTAATTGGGGGAAATTATCATTTCATTCAGTACAAAACTTTTTTAGGATCAACACTAAAACACCCACTTATGAGGAAGTTAGGAAAATAATGAACGATAAGAAATTTAAAATTGGAAATATTTTACTATGGTTTGTGGTTAACTGGAATCCTTTCTTGGCTAGTAGTCAAATATCTTTTCTCTTGTAGTAATCTACTTATTACCATATCCAGTGTCTTAATGATAACATCAATTTCTCATTTACTCGCACTACTGATTCCTTTCCTTATTTCTTATCTCTGCATCTCTGTCAGTGGTTTCTAATGATTACGTATTATAAAGGAAAAGGCTCACAACTGAGTAACGTAGCAACATGCATGAAGATCACATTTTATAAATGCTATCTATTGTTCCTTTGACAAGGAGTAAGACTTTACTGCCAACAGAAACAGATTTTCATATGCTTTATCTAAGGGCAGTAAAGAAAAACCTTTCCCCCTCATTCAAGTCCTGTGTTGTCACTCACCAAGGATGATTACAATAGAGCAAATTCTAAGCTAGTCTCATGTTAATTTTGCTACTTAGCAACTTGGTAATGATTGTGAGGTAATCTGAAAATGAAGGCAAAATATAACCAGAAAATTTTCTATGTACCTAGTTATACAAAGTTCAGAAGGATATATTTTTATTTGTTTACCATTCATATTAATTCTGATTTATAAAAATCAGATTGTGTAAAAATTCTATTATTTGAAATAAACTAGCATCTCTGTGTACAGACTAATTTCTTAGAAAGTTTAAGCAAATTCCTTAATAAATTTATGTAAATTTCTTAGAAAGTTTAAGGGAAAAAAAGTTATTTTTTTTCATGCTGTGAAAGTGTTTCCTTTGTGAAATAGTAACAAAATAAAAGAAATCTCAATTTCTTTGGGTTTCAGACTCACACTGTACTAGAAAGTAGACAACTAGGGTCCTTGTCCTGAATCTGTTATCAGCTAGGTAAGTGACAAGACAGTGAGGCTCTAGCTTTTCTACTCAATCATCCACACTGCCATATACACTGATTGCCACGATAATAAAGGAAGTCAAACTCCAGTCGCTGAAAGAGTAAATGCCCTTCCTGATACCCTTTAATAGAAGTCATCCTAGCACACAATGTCTGGCACACAGGGCACCTGACAAATTCCACTTCTTCCTTATCTTCACATCTCTCAGGCTGGGAGGAAGACAAGGGCTTGAGACCGTTGGCCTTTCCATATTCATAATAGGAGCCAGAATATTTTGAACAAAAAGAATTTCAGCCCTGAATTCTTGACAAAGCTTAAACTCGGAAGACTGTCAGATGACTATTTTGACACACAAATGGTAAAAAAATGACAATAAAATACAGATGGCCACAGAGCCAAGACATAATAAACTAATAATAACTAAAAAAAGAGGTAGGGATGGGGAAAGGGAAGGAGAGGAGCAAAGGGGAAGAGAGAGGTGGAGGGGAGGGGAGGGAAATGGTAGGCCTATCTCACGGGCTTCTAAAATTTAGAAGTGTTAACTCTAGTGAAATCCGGTACATACCTGCCATGAAATAAGTTAAGAAACAAGTTTCCTTATTTACATTATCCTACAATGAAACAGACAGACCAATGGACGGCAGAACAGGAGGTCAAAGACCTAGTACATGGGGTAAAACAAAAAAGCTAAGGGTTGCTGCAGAGGATGCTAAAGAACATAGAATTCTGGCCTTAGTCAAGCAGTGGCATTGAGGTTCTGCTAGTTACCTTGTAGCAGAGACTTTTCTACAAAATTTATTACCAAATTAAAAGAAAAAAAAAGATAACTTTAAAGAGAGTTTTAGATTTTCAGAAAAACTGTGAAGATAGCAAAGATAATTTTCATATACCCTCCTTCCTAGTTTCCACTATTGTTGACATCTCACATTAGTATGATACACTTGTTACAATTCACGAACTAATACTGATATGTTATTATCAACTAAAGTCCATCCTAAAGTCCATAGGATGGACTTTAGTTAATAATAACACATTTCTTCAGTTTTTACCTAATGTCCTTGTTCAAGTCCAATAACTTCTCCAGGATCCTACATTACATTCAGTCCTCTTGTTTCTTTATCATCTCCTTGGCTGTGACAGTTTCTCAGGCTTTCATTGTTTTTGATGACCTTGACAGTTTTAAGAACTACTGGTCAGATTCTGTAGAATGTCCCTCTATTGGGATTCATCTGATGATTCTCTCACGATTGGACTGGAGTTATAGGTGTCTGGGTTTCTTTTATCTCAAGTATTTTTAATCTCAAACTTTAATTCTAAATTGAAGAGGGATGACTGCAGTCTAACAATTTAAACTTTCAGAAACTGGCAAGTGGTTTTCTGTTCATTTTCCTGTTAAAAAAAAAAAAACACCTGCTTTTGTTTTTTTCTGAAGGATATTATCACCATTAAATAGATCAACTCTAACATGTGTCAATTACAACTGTACACAATACAGTCCTAAAACTGAGTTATGAGCTTTATCTTAGTCTTTAGACCTCTTACAAACAACCTTTTATTTCAGTTACTGATTCCATATTGTAGGAGGCTTTAACACTCCCATTTTTTCTAGACAAAGAGTCTGCAGACTCTTCAAATGATATACCTAGGAACCACAATTTTCTATAAAATAGTAACCAGAAAAAGGACAGCAATGCATTTGCCTGACAATTTCCAGAAATACAATCATAGAAGGCTAGACTCTGTCCCAAAAGCAACGTTGTAAATAGAGTTTTTACAAAAAGAATTCATTAAGACATGATACAAATTGCTATATGTTCAGTGTTTAAGTGAATGATTTCAATATATCAAAGTATTTTATATATATCACATTATATTTTAAAACACCACAGAAACATGATTTTTTTTCTGAATTATTTGATGCTCATGGAAATGCTATCACTACAATATTTTCTGTTTGCCATTCTAAATGTCCCCATAAAAAAGTAGTTTGCATATGTAAAATAATTCATTATATTGACTCACAGTGACATCATGTATCCGTGAGGTGGGCACTATTGCCTATCTATCCAGCATCCATCTTACTTTCTCCCTTCTAACAGTATCTAGATTTTCCTTTAGATATCCACTCTTCTTTGACCTCTCTCTCAAGTATTTTGGGGGAAACTGACACCTCCCCCAGTTCAA
This sequence comes from Pteropus medius, assembly GCF_902729225.1. NCBI lineage: Eukaryota > Metazoa > Chordata > Mammalia > Chiroptera > Pteropodidae > Pteropus > Pteropus medius. Next base: position 13,975,235 of record NW_024354500.1, read on the forward strand.
GAGTGAGCCTCCACTGACTTAGCAAAATTGGCACATTCCATTCCTCTGACTTCGCTAACTGGCTACGGAAATATGACCCTTATAGTCTAATCAGGGTAAACTAAAACTCTTGCTTGGAAATGCTAGAGCCATATGGCCACCATGAGGGAAATCAGCTCTCTATGAGAGCAAGCATCTGATATGCAGCCCCCACCCAGTCTTAAGAAAACAACAAGGAGACCACAGGCAGCAGGAGATGATGAAGAAAAGGATAAAGAGAGAAGGGAGGGTAATAGGGAAAGGACAGGCGTACAAATTACACAGAAACCTCTGAGAACTGCAGGTTCATCCCTGACCCTTTAATTGTTGATTCACCATCATAAAGGAATGGCTGAGACTCACTGCTATATATGCTAACATATATGCTTTATAGGTCGTTACTGATGTGACTATGCTATATCTCCTGCTATAGTTCCTTGAGTTATTGTCCATCTCTTTTCTTCCTGTGATCATGAAAACTTATCAGAATAGCAGTTAACATTTCCGTCTTGGTTTCCCCCTGCTCCCAATCATTCCTGAAATGATTCCAATCTAATTGTGCCTGACAATGTTCTCTTAGAACAGGGTTCATACTTGACTGCACATTAAAATCATCCAAAGAGCTTTAAAAACAGAAGTCTTGGTCCCACCCAAAGGCTCAGATTTAATTATTCTAGAGTATAGTCAAGGCATCAGGATTTTTAAAACTCTGGGCAATTCTAATGTACTACAAAAGAGCTTCTACAAATGACTTCTGAATCACTGAAGTCAATGAATTTTTCTGTCTATGTTATGCTGAACTGGTGGGGGAAATAGTCTCCGAATAGGAACGATAACATTTTTCTCACTAATAATTCCCTAATGGTGAAAAAAGAGTAGTAAAATCAGTGGGCAGAATAAAGCTCTAGGAATATGGAAGAGAGTTAAGGTGGCTAAAGTGTGTGAGTTTTAAGGGAAATAAATATTGTTTGAGAATGTAAATGTTAGGAAAATACTGAAGGAGAAAGAGTAGAATCTGCTGAATACAAAGTTTGTCAACAAATTCCTCTCTGTTTAAGAACAGCTTGGAATGGGGCTGTACACTAGAGTGTAAACCCACTTAAACTCTGATTAAGAAAAGCTATCTAACGTGTTTTGATGCCTTAAAATTTATCTGTATTGGGAGGTAGTATGTGTGTGTTAAAAAAATATATGAGGTAACAGAATTTGTTACTTTTCTGTGCAGTTTCAGAGATGAAAATGATCACTTAAAAAAATAACGGTCAGTTTGTATTATGTGTTCACAAGCAACAAAATACTTCAAAAGGCATTTTTAGCAGAAAACAAATTGAGAAGGTGGGTTTCTGTAACCCAAATAACACTAATAATATTACTACGAATAGATAGCTAAGACCTACTGAGCATATACTAGATGCCGATTGATCCTCGTGAGCCCTATGAAAGAATCATTATCCTCATTCTAGAGATGAAGAAACTGAGGACTATAAAGGCAAACAACTAGTCCAGTTTGCATGTGGCAGAAACAGTATCTTAAATCGGTTCTGTCCAATTCCAGAACCTGAGTTCTTAATTGTTATATTCTTATATAAATTGTTATTGATTCATCAAAATTAGTTTAAATTAAAAAAAAAAAAAGAAAGAAACCCACAGACACATTAGGCTATATACATATATATTTTTTAAATCACCAGACAAATTTACAAAGAACATTCTGAGCAAGAACAGAAGGCAAAGGCAAGTTTAACCTGAAATGTAAAATCCAGAACCAGTCAAATCACTTGGGGGATTCTCCATAAACGTTTATTGATGATGACGGAGAAATTATAATTTTATACTATTTTTGAGTCATGCTATTTTTGCAACTTTAAAGTCCTCCCTTTGTGAAAATATTTCCCAATAACTCTGCTTTTCATTTCCACTCAACAAGTCGCTAAGCCAAAGTCTCCTCTGATTAAAGGTGGCTAAGCAGAATCCATTTTCTTTTAGAACACGCATGCCACAAGCTTCCATGGACTTAAAAATGGGAGATTACAGTAAATAGAGGAGAAATGATGGCAGTATTCTACATACATGTTCACCTCTTAGCTGCTAAATAATCTGTATATATACGCTCCTTACAATGATGATCCAACTGGAGCTCTTCTCTTCATAAATGAATGCTCCTTGAAGGCAGGTATTATATTCCATTCATCGCTGTTTCTCTACTGCCCAGCATATGTGGTATACTCCATAAAAATATTTGTTGAGCTTATTTAGTGTTTGATATTCACCCAAATTCTACAATATACATATGATGTGAGAAAACACATTTGATTTCATAATCATATTTTTCCTACTGAAAATCTCAGATTTAATTGTTTCTATTTTACAAAATGTAATTTGGAGTAGAGAGGAACATAAAATCAGAAGGGGAACATTTTATGTCTTGACTGCTATTGAATATTTTATAGCTCCCAAGAATAGTAGACATTAGTTTACTGTTTCGTATTAGGTAAGATATATTAAAGATAACGTTATGGTAAAGAACTATTCTTCATCTAAGCGTGGTCTCTTTTTTAAAAGTCAGGCAAACTTGAGTTTTCTGTAAGTTTCTGAGCATTCAGTAAGTTATAGTCATGTTAATGAAAAATATAAACATTTTTATGTTTAAAAGGGCTGCTAAGACTCGAACACAGATTCCTTATCAGGCTCACACATTAGGCATCCAACATCATTCAGGGCCACATGACAGCAGATCATCTATATCTGTGTGGGTTAAATTACCATGACAATTCCACAGGCATCCTGTTCATATAATCCTCCCTGCCTAGGGATATAACTACAAAAAACAGGGTTTTCAAGGAAAAGTTGTTCAACAGAATTGAGAAAGATCTTAAGTTACAAGTCTGATGAATGGACTATTGTTCTCTCCATTCCTTCCCACTCAGACACTTAAGGGTGGGAAATGTGTACCACCCCCAATCCACTGCTGACTTTCTGCACCCATAGCAGACATCACTGATTGTGGCATTTTTTTTCTGAACTCAGTATCCTTCCTTTTCAGTATGCTAAGAAGTTTCTACTAAGAATGGCAAGAGTTGCATGTAAAGTGAAAGCTGTCAGCCCTAGATAAACTATATTGTCTAATTCCTTATCTGTTACAATCTTATCACTTCCATAATATAAGCTTGTTTAGGTCAGGATAGACTCTATCCTGGTGTATTGTCTGTCTCTGTGTTTTTATTGGATTTTTACATACTTTGAAGGAGGGGTATATCAGAGGTATGGTGAGAAAATATCTAATTTTTGTGACATTATTGAAGGTTTAATCTAATCAGTTGGCAAGAAATTTCTTTGAGAAGATATTACATTTCTGTTTAACATTTCAAAAATACAGTCGATGTTGCATATGTATAGTATAAATATTACAAGAAAATTTGATGTACATTATAAAGCTAGAAGCTGGAAGAAAAATAACCTGAGGATGTATTTGCTACTATTCAAATATGATATTGTAATTAATAAATTTTAAAATGTAATCATTATCAAATTAGGTAGAAAAAAGGAATATTATTTATAATGGTTTTATAAACGATGAATTCATATTTTCTCTAACAAACACATCTTCACTTTGATATGATCCAGATTTCATTTTGCTCATTTGAGACAAAGGAGAAAGTGCTCATATTTAGTATTTTAAATGTAGCAGTATATACATTTAGAAATTTGCACAATGTTTCCTATTTCATTAAAGAGTCATAAACAAATATAACATGTGGCTATAACCTAACCTCAAAAAGGACTGATTCTATAACTTTGTCTATTAATATTTTAAAAGAAGCTACATTGGCAGTCACTTTCATTTAAAACTATTATTATGTAGCTTAATCAGAGTAAAAATTAGTTTGCTTTAAATTGTCATTTTCCATATTATCTCACCAAATTTACAAACAATATGGAATTTATAGAAAAATGAGATCACCTTTCTAATACAAATTAAGCATTATAAATTATCTTGAAAGAAACTGACAGTTCCTAAACCTAAATAAACACATCCCCTCACCTGGAAGTTGTACCTTCATGGCTTCACTACACACCCATTTATGCATTACAAACAGAAGACTATGAGTTTCCTTCAACATCTAGGGGCTACTCCAGAACCATAAATAAGAGAAAAGTTGGCCTGAATCAAGACATTTGTTCCATATAATGATGGCATAAATGTGATGAGTAATTCAAGACAGATTTTGATGATAAATGGTGACAGTCATACATTATTAATAAACAGGTTTTTTTTAATGCTTTCTGTATGCTGTATGCCATTCTAAAAGCTTAACATTATTAAGTCATTCAAACCTCAAAATTCAGGGGGTTGGGTACCACCAATGGGAAAACTCGGGGTAGATAAGAAATTTGTGCAAGCCCACGCTCTTGGTAAGGTGTCAGTCAGTATTCTGATTCCTATTGGTTCTTTTTAAAAAGAAAGGAGTAAGAAAAAGAAGAAAAATGCAGGTTGTGACATGTAATTCTTTTCCACATTAAAAGTTCCACAAGCACAGCTCTTTCCATAAAGACTGAGAGAAGGCAGAAGACCTCTCTGGTTAGCATGCTCATGCTATCTGCTGCCCAACTCCAGCCACCTTTGGACAGCTTCCTCTGAATCCTCCAGGGAGATCTAAGGTCTTACCTTTCCTGTACTCCCATTATCACTCACACACACACACACACACACACACACACAAACTATACACACATCCATCCATCCTGTACATAGCACTGATCAGACTGCATATCTGTCTCCGTATCAAACTGTTAGCTTCTTGAGGGCAAAGGCCATATCTTTTTATCTGATTATCCTTACACTTTACACATTTAAATGATTAACTGATTAAATTTCTTGTTGATTTTAGGAGCTCCAAACTGCTCTTTATAGAAAAAGCTGCAATGGAAAGGAGTAGGGGGTGATGGGGTATTAGATTATTGCCCAAACAACCACAACTAGTGAGATTCTACTGCTATTTCTATGAAGTACAATGTATGCTGTGACACAGGGAGTTGATGAAAGTTGCAAGAACTCTGGCAGATTGAGCACCTGGTGGATCAAGAATATCTAAATAAATCCTAGAGTTTCTGGAGGAAAGTAGAGGGAGAGACAGCCAAAAATCCAGTCTATTAAATTGAAGGGAAGCAGTCGGGTTGAGAAGCCGTAGTCTACAGCCAGATGGACTAGGTTTTGTGCTTTTACAATGACTATGTCCCACTGTGGTGAGGAAGAGGGATGGGTGGTCTCCTTCAAGTCCCCAGAATAATAGAAAAAAAAAAGAGGAGGAGGGAGATTGTGGTAGGAAGAATAATTGCCCTGAAGAATGCCCACGTCCTAATCCCCAGAAATTAAATATGTTACCTTACATGGAAAAAGGGGTTTTGAAGAAGTGATTAAGATTAAGGACCTTAAGATAAAAAAAAAGTTACCCAGGATTATCCCTATGGGTCCAATCTAATCACATGAATTATTAAATTTGGAAACTTTCTCCACCTGTGGTCAGTGAAAGGGAGATGTGACTATGGAAGGAGGCAGAGAAATGCAATATTGCTTGCTTTTAAGATGGAGGAAACACCATGAACCAAGGAATATAAGTTGCCTCTAGAAGCTGGAAAAGACAAGTAAGAAACCCTTGAGAATTCTCCAAAAAGGAACTCAACTCTGTCAACACCTTGATTTTAGCTCAGTGAGACACATGTGATGGACACCAGAACTACAGAACTGTAAAATAACAAATTTGTGTTGTTTTAAGCCACTAAATTTATGGTAATTTGTTATGGCAGCAATAGAAAATTAATATAGGGACCTTTGAATTCTAGATCAATTCGGCCCTTTCAGAGTGGAGGGGAAAAAAATGAAAAGGCACCATGTGTATGCATGTATGTGTGTGTGTGTGTGTGTGTGTGTGAGAGAGAGAGAGAGAGAGAGAGAGAGAGAGAGAGAGAGAGAGAGAGAGAGAGAGAGAGAGAGAGAAGCCAAGGTAGTGAGGAAGGCCACATTTGACTCTGATAGCTCAACAAAGGCTGAACAGAATGACAGGACAACTTTTTAAAAAATTAGAGCAAGCCCAGAGAGAATGCCTAATGTAAAAGGTTGATACGGTAAAGCTTGTTCATCTTTGGAGAAATGCTGCACCACAAGATTCTCTTCTGGGAAATCTGATTTGAACCAACTTAGAATGTCTAAAAGCAAACAGAATAAAAGCCACACTGTTCAATGCTCCTAAATGGTTTCTGCCCTCCACTGAAAGCCAAGGTCAGGGTAGTCTGTGCATGAGACAGAGAGGCAGTGCACAAAGCATCTGTAACAAGCCCCGGCTCAGGCTGCTGGGGAACAATACAGCATTAGCTAGCCACTGAGGGATTAATACAAATAAGACCACTTCCTTCTCATTTCTGCCAGAACTTCTAGGCAAACAAATCAGAAATCACAAGACAAAAGTTAGTAGTATGAAGTACTGTATTTTAAGGACTCATTGTGAGAAGCATCTTATTTCATAATTTTCTCCATTAATTAAGGGTGAAATTAAATGCAATGAAGAAAGGACATCATAAATACATTTGCTTATGTTGTTACCCTTCCTATAGTCATAAGACATGAACCTAGTGGTTGTTGAGAAGGAAAGTTCTGATGGAAAGGACTTGTATCGAATTAGAATAATGACCATGTAATACAGAAAAAAAACGATGCAAAATGAAAAAGAAAAAAAAAACAGTTTGAGTTTCACTAAATATTTTGTCGCATAATGATACAGAACTATAATTACTTTTTATATACAAATTAAATCATTATGAGTCGAGGAAAATCTAAGACAATCAAGTATCGCTTATGTTCTCAAAATGATTGAACTCTCAATTAAAAAAGCACTCATTAAGGTTTGTAAATGTTTTAACATCTGTTTTAATGATTTAACTGTCAAACTAAATTATCCTAAACTTGAGATTGTACTGCCTAACCAAGCCTACCTGTTATTTTCACTCTTTCAGAATCATGAAATTACAGAACATGAATGAAACCTTGGAAGTTACCCTAGACAAAAAACATGCGTGAGGGGAGCAATATCCTGACAGATACTTCCATTTTTTAAAAGGCTCCAACTGATAGAGCATCTTTCCTTATAGAATCTTCTACAGACCAGTTTACGCTCTAACTTACGCAGAGAAAAAAAGAGAAAGAAGTGGTCATTTATTTTGCACCTACTTTATGTCAGATATCATAGTAGGTGCTTTACATATTTTTAAAGATTTATTCTTGATATCATCCCAGTGAAATACTATGAGCTACATTTTAGAGATTAAAAAAAAAAAAGGCCAAAATATAGGATACTACTTCCTCTCTATCTAAAATAACTAAAAGTCAATGTTATACAAATATTAAAAAAGTGTATTTTAATAAAATTGCTGAGGCTAAAGAAAGTATGAGACAAAAAAACAGATTACTTGCTTTCTTGATATTCAAATTTACTGCCAATAATCTATATTTTTAATAGTAGATCAAAAAATAATTAGTTGATTTATTATAAATATTTTTAAAGATAATAAAATATTGACAAGGAATAGATACACAGTAAATTATGTTATTTAATTTGGGTAAAATTATGAAAATCATGTGAGTGTACATATATATGAATGGCAAGCTAAATTCGTAAAAAAAATCCACCTTTTTTTCATTGAAGTTGAATAGTACTGTTTAACAATTACATGTATAAGGTTAAACAGTACAATGTAATAACCTGGTACTAACTTTGATGTATACAGTAGAAAATATATTTAAATACACTTCATGTTAAAAAAAAAATCAATGTTAGTGATATTTTGCTCTTTCATTTTTGCTGGGGCTTGAAGTGGTAAACAGATAACTAAATGGTCAATGACAGAAGAATTTTTAAGCTACTGGCATATGATGGCAATGACCTTTTACGGTCACTGAACGGTACATTTTTTTATTTTTTATTTTTCAATTAGAGTTGACATTTAATATTATTTTATATTAGTTTCGGGTGTACGGCATAGTGATTAGACATTTATACAAGTTATGAAGTGATCTTCTAGATTAGTGCTCACCTGGCACTATACATTATTGACTATATTCTCTATGCTTCACATCCCTATGACTATTTTAAACAATATTTTTTAACATAATTAAGGATATGAGACAATGTTCATGATATAATGCTAAATGAAAAAAAAAGCAGGAAACACACACATAAAGTATAGTCCCAAAAGTGTAAAAATAAAATGATACACATATCTATTTAGGTACACAGGGACAAATGTAAGAAATAGCCACTGCTTAATGAACCTTGTAGTTTTAGTATAACCTTTTCGGTTTTTCCAATTTTGCTCATCTTATTCTGTGTTATATTATAATTTGCATATTTATTTCTCTTTATACTGTAAGCTTTTTGAGGTTAAGGGCCATCCCTTAGCTGCAACTGTAGAGACCTTTGCTGTATTTGGCATTCAAAAATTTTGCTAGACTAAACTGAATGCAGCATAGGATGGTCTATGATTTTGCTTTGGGAATAGTTTCTATATTTTTAAAGTTTTTTTTTTTTTTAAGTCACAATTACACTGTTATGTAGTTCAAAACACATCTGGACACAATTCTATTTGAATGGATTATGATATCAGTAAATTTTTTCTCTTTAAATAGGTTTATACCCTAATAAAAAAAAATTCTACTCCACTCTGAAGTGTATGCTTCATATTCTACTAAAAGAATAAGACAATGAGAACTAACAAACGTCAATTTGGACATTTAGATCATGTTCCGTGTTAAAATAAAATATGCCTAATGTGAACATAGATGATTTATAAATTTTCTAAATTACATATTTTTAGTTTTGTTACCCTTTCAAGTATGATACTGATATTTTTCTATGGAAGGCATTTTTGTAGTTAGTAATGGACACATGTAGAGATTTAAGTTTCAATTTACTCTACTGAAAATTTAAGAGACATGCATACTCATGGGGAATATGTATGAAAATATGTAACAGAAAATCACTAGCACCATGAATCATAGAACACTACAGAAAGGGAGTAGGGACATTTAATATTGATACAGTCCAATTTTAGAATATGAAAAAAGAAAATCAACTTGTTGTATTCTTATTATGTATTTGGCAATGCACTAGGCACTTTGCATATATTATCTCATGTGATCCCTATAAGTTAGATTAGTCATCCCCATTTTACAGATAAAGGAATTGAGGCTTATAAAGGAAAATAACTTTCCCAAGAAACCATAGCTATTACACAGTAGATTCTAACATCAGTCTGTCCAATTAAATAAAGCCTTTTTCTCCGAGGCCATTATGCCTCTTGGGAAAGAAAAGTTGGTAGTGAAGACTAGCTGAAAGACTGTGAGCAAGTCTCAGAATAAGCTGCTAGCTATATGACTTAAATGACAAGAAAAGCTTGAAGACCAAGGTTCTGCTTTAAGGGTAGAGAATAAGTTTCATGAATAGGTCTCAGATGGGCTGGAGCTTGGCCTGATGAAGAATGTTTCTGGAAACCAACCCTCACCTCACTCAGTCTCACAGTAAACACCATTCAGGAATATGTTGTGGTTTACCTGTACCAGCCACCTGATCTTGATTAGCAGGTAGACCTGGAGCCAGTCTTCAGAAGGAGAATCTCCAGTAGGCATGGAGCCAGCTCCCAGGAGGAAGATGGGGTCAGACAAAGGAAGTGCTTATGCTGGGTATCAATCCACAGCTGCATGACTTCATGAGATAATGCAAAGCTATACTTCTATATGAGAACATGTTGTGTCATCACCTCATTTGTTTCCATAACTTTCTGTATCATTCTCCATTAATGAAACTAATTCTTTATCTGTGTCTGATGGTGTCTTTCCATCAACACATATCCTATTGCCACAACTTTGCAAAGGTTATTAAATAGCTTCTTCCTGTGAATGGAATTCCAGTCCTATCAGCTCTGGCTGACTTATCTGCTTAGATGCTGAGGACACTTTTACTCATTCTTCATATCTCAAAGAAAATTCTACATTCTTCATGAATTTTCTGGACTGATTTTCTTAGATTCATTCAGGCACCTTTTCTCTGTTTAGACTGTATTGTGCACATACTTCCATTCTACTGGTATCTCAGTAATCATATTGTTCACTAACAAATATCTCTTCACACTAAACTACTACCTTTGATCTGTTTTTTAAACCCTAGCCTATCATATGGTAGGTGCTCAGTATCCATTTATTAAATAAACCTGCTGTTCATTGTTTTTATTACTTAAGGTACATTTTGTTTGACACCAGCAATTTAACACTGAATTAAATCTAATACAAACTATTTTCAAAAGCTGACACACGGATGGAAGCATTTTCAGAAAAAGAATAAGGGTGTAAAAAAAAAAAACAGTAATAGCTAATATTTCCTGAGTACCGTGTGCCTAGTAATGTCTACTAGTTTTACATGTATTAATTCATTTAACCTTCACAATAACATTATGCAGAATGTACTGCTATTTCCCTCATTTTCTAGATGAGAAAACTGAAGCAGAAGAAGATTAAATAACCATCTAGAATTATACAGCAAATAAGAGGTAGAGCTGAGATTTAAATTCAGGCGTTCTGGCTCTAGAGACATTGTCCTTAATGACTGCCGTTCAAAGCCCTCCCTGTATTAATGATTTTTATATTTCTTTTCACTTAATCCATGAAAGCAGTTCTGTAAGACAAGACAGATAAACTAGGAGGATAGGTCAAATTGAACCAAACTTGATCTGGTCCCACAGCTCTGCAAGTGAGTGAGTGGCTGTAGGACAGGTGTTCTATCGGTCTTGTGTCTCTGGGTGCTTCGTAAGAAACACAGAGACAAGTGATGCCAACATTATCTATATGTGAGCTGCTCCTGCTGTGTCAACCTGTAGCACATTATCCCTCATCTAGTTTTCCCTGTTAGGAATATTTTGTGCTTTTACTCTTCTATAACATTTTACAATTAACTTGTCAAGTTTCAAGAAAAAACCTGCTTGGATTTTGTTTGAAGTTGGACTGAATCTATAGGTCTATTACACAACTTGTATTATAATGAATTTCTTTACCTATAAATGTAATTTTTTTAATCATTTAAAAATTTTTAAATGATTTTAAGTTTTGTAATTTTTCCACAAAGTTCTCAAATGATTTTTAAAGATTATTCCCACATAATTGCTACTGTAGATACTGATGTTTTTGAAAATTGTATTTTCAGTTTGTATTCGATGTTTATGTGTAGCAACACTGTTACACGCTTCAATTAATCTGAATGACTATATAGATTAAATTGGGTTTCCTATATTGAAAATCATATTCTCTGTCAACAGATGAAATTTTTCATTCCTTTCTCCTGGTCTTATAAATTTTAAATTCTTATTCTTGTCTTACTGTGTTAACTAGACATGTAGTACAATAAATATAATTATAAATGTATATAAAATTATATATATTTATATGTATAAATATATATAATTATATATATAAATTACATATAATTATATATATTTATATATATATAAATATAATTGTAAATATAGTTACAGTGGGTTTCCTGGTTTTTAATTTTAAAAGTAATGCCCCCAACATTTATCATTACATATAATGTTTGTTGTAGGTTTTTGGTAGATAACTTTTATCGCACAAAAGAAACTTATTAATTGCTAGGATTTTTTTTTCTTCTTCTAATGATACCCAGGTGTTAAAAAATGATTGAATGTTCTTCTGCAAACACTGAGATGATAATGTAGGTTTTATGCTTTCACTCAGCTAATGGAATGAATTATCTTAATAGACTGTCTGATGTTAAACTGCCATTCTTGGAATAAACTCAAGTTGGTCTTGAATGTTTCTGAATTCGGTTGGCTAGAAAAACTTTGCATTTATATTTATGAGTGAGATTAGTCTGCAGTTTTCTATTCTTAAATTGCCCTTGTTTGTCTTGAAGTTATATTAAGTTCATAAAATGAGATGGGCCAGGTTCTCTTGTTTTCTAGAAGAGTTTGTATATAAAACATTGAACTCCAGTAGAACTTACCTATAAAATAAATTGGGTTTGATGCTTCCTTAAGAAAAGATCAGTAATTAGTTTGATTTCTTTCACACTTATAAGAAGATTTGAGTTTTCCTTTTCTTCTTGGGTCAACTTTGGTAATTTTTATTGTTCTAGGAAAGTAAGAACTACATAATTAGTTGACATTTACAAAATTAAATTAAGAAGTTTGGGGAAACATTAGAGAACAAAAATTTAGAGCAAACCCACTAAATCAGATCCAGAAATCCAAAATCCCAAATGCAGCAACAGCAAAAGATACCAACAATCTTTACCCCACCGAAGATAACGAAGACAACTGAGATCTGCCAAAAATTCCTTATGAATGAAGAACCTATGAAAATACCAGAATGATGCTAACATGTTCACTTTCCTATACTCTGACCGTTCACAGATGCAACTTAGAGCATTTGATCTTATCAGGATGATAATTACTTTTGAATTAATCATTTATTATTTCCAGAGCTTTCCTTGTCTTAAGTAAATAGACCATTTTCTAAACAGTCTAATATTCCTTTGTGTTCAAGTTAAACAATCTTTAGTTTGGTTCCATTTTTTACTTTTCCCCATTAAATTACTATTCCAACTTAAGGAAGATGTTGATCAAATTTCCTGAAACTATAGCACTAAGTCATGCCTCAGTCTTAACCAAAATTGAGCATTAGGTTTTCATAAATGTCAATCAGAAATAAGATTATAAATCCATAATGTGTATGTCTGATCTGCTTTTGTAACACATAATTTCTTCCTTCAAATTTTTGAAAAGAGAGCTGTGGTAGAGCTAACAGACCTTGACTTGAGGAACTTGTGAGTTAAAAATTTACACAGCATAGTTTTGTGTCACCTCCAATTAACTCCCTCTCCATTCAAACCTTCACGCTAGAGAATTGGTCTGTTACCTTCAAGACTCATTTAGAATCTTAGAAGAAAAAAAGAATTACTGCTTGCTAGTTTTCTAAAACACCATAAGGGATTTGGAATATAAAACCTGTATTTCCTAAAAGCCTTCTAAAAGTACTCAAGTTAACACTTTCAGACAACTATAGCTGTCTTTAAAAGAAGTAGCATCTGTTCAACTTTAAGACCAAGGTAAGTTTAGTCAGTGGTCACATTGTGCTCCCAAACTTCTGCCAAGCAACTAAGAAGCCCCAGAATATTTAAATGGCCTATAAAATAATTACATTTTAAAGGCACATAGGAGAAACAGTAAATGTCTAGGAGGCCTCAAGTAAGGACAGCATTATTGAGAGAGAGAGAGAGAGAAGTAAAGATTATGTGACAGAGTCTCAAAGGCATTCACAGATGGTGTTAAACTTCATCCAATTTTTCTTGAGCTGTTAGGAGGTCATGTTCAATTTTCTCACTCTGACATTTCAGATGTTCCTGCAACCTCCATCATCATGGAGTAGGTTGAAAACATGGATAGCCGATTTCCCTAAAATATCACCCTAGGCAAACAACCTAATCTAAGAACCATTACTTGCACACTTTCTTCTCTCCACTGAAATAACCACAATTAATGAAAATATTAAGATGGTACAATAACAAGATGATTAGGGCAATGGGAAGTTAAAAATAAAGCTGAGAGTAAAACAGACTTAAAGTAAAGAGCTTATTGCCTCTTCCATGCCTAGAGGGAAACTTGCAGCTCCAGGATGTAACAGCACCCTCTCCAGGGCTCACGATGTAGCTCTGCCCAGCCAGCAAACAATACTGTCTCCAGGCCTGCAAATTACTGACCCCAAAATACTACATGGGTGAGATGCAATCTCTCTAAAAGTTTTATGAACACCTCAAATCTATTCAACAATTAGTTCAAATAAAATAATCTCTAGTAAAAACCAGGTACGTAACAAGAACACAGAAATCAGTGACCAGAAACTACTTCTCATAGAATAGTCAGGTGTGCTTTCTAGATGCTGCTACTTTTAACTGAGTCAACTATACACCTTTTCAAAGCATCTATATCACAATGAATCTTATTTATCTAATAGCTTTTTGTTCATGTTTGTTGATAACATAAAAACAACTTTTTAAAAAGAGGTAGTATACAATTACTTGCTATATATTTCATTTCTTTTATATTTAATGTTGATTTTTAACTTACTGCTTTTTCATTCTTCCAGAACATAGTAAAATGAAAGTATTAAAATACAGAAAAAAATTCCTTCAGTTATGATTCTACTTTAGGTAAGGATCTGGTCATCTTATAAAACAAGGTCATTAATCAATAATAATAAATAACATTACAAGATGAACATCAAATTAAAAATTAAAACCTTCACACTCAAAATTCCTAATATGCAGATATATCCTCTAACAATTAGTTATCTATATTCTTCGAAGAACTGTAAACTAAGAAAGCATGCTCACCAAACTTTCCTATCAGTAATAAGGAAGTTTACTGGTATTTGAAAAGTTAGATTTCATATAATCTTTAAAATAAAAACTAGTTCTTAAATAACAAAAATAACAATATGACAAATAGGATGTTATAAATGCCTACCTGTGTTTTTTTAAAAACTAGCCAAAATTTATGACAAATCAAATGTTGTACCATTTGATAATTTTATAAAGCTTTGCTGCTTAAAAAAAAAAAGGATTACCCAATTAGAGATTATCGATAGTATTTATTTTTCTATCAATAAAATTTGTATCAGTCATGTATTAAAACAAACTGAAAATTTTAAGTCCAATGGTCCCAATTCTTCATACATGTTGTCACAGATACTTAATAGAAGTGTTTTTCAACTTTTACTAGAGATACAGTATCTGTTTTTCTATCAGAGACAAATTTTAGGGAAATTTAGTCTGGAATTGCATAGCCAAGGTTCAAATCTGCTACCTATTGTGTGGTTGATCACGTTGCTAACCTTCTCTGTGCCTCAGTTCCTTTATAACATAAAGATGACAGTGGCTCCTCTTTTATAGTATCATTCTTCATTATATTTTTAAATGAACTAATGCAGGTAAAGAGCCTAGAATAGTGGTTGGCATAATAAATTTTGGCAATGTGTCCTTTACTATAATTTCACTTCCCCATTTTCTTTAAACAGAATACATGTAAATCAATGACAAATGGTTAAAAAATGAGCTAAAAAAAAAAAACCTTTAGAAAAATAAAAATAAGTATCCCTTTCAAATTAATTACCTAGCTCAGATTTCAATGGCCCACTGTTATCTGTAACTGAATTCCTTGATTACTTAGGTACAACATTTTTAAAACCTTGAAATGTGTAAGATTTTTTTTAAAAATTACTGAAAAACTTGAATGTTGCTGGAACACTTCTTTTAGGATAGAGTCCTCCTATTCATATTTTCTTGGAGACCCATATTTTCTTGGTCCTGTTGTATATTAAAAAGCAAAAACAAAACAGAGAAATAGGTCTAAGGAGCTAAAATGTCTGCATGATAATGAAAAAAATTGGTCTATGTCATCATCTTATGAATTGGTACAATTTCCTAAACAAAACAAAGAAATGAGTGATGGACATCAGGTTGACATACTGACAAAAACATTAAAACGAAAGCCAATTAACATCATCGATTGATGAGAGAAAAATGTATGAAATACAAATAAAAGACGAACAAAATTACAAAATAAAGGACTGACCTTCTCAAGGAAGTTTCTATTTCCATTAAATGAGACAGAGGAAGGGTGAAGACAGCACTCTTATTGTTCTCATTTTTTGTGTGTGTACTAATTTTTTGAAAAAGAGATCTTGGTACAGGCAGTGTTGACTCTGTAGAGTCTTTTCTTAATTGGCTTTAGGCCTTGCTCTTATACAGAGTCCTATTCTGTCCCACATAGAGGTTTGTGTGGGCACACTCATGAGAATACAAAGTTATAAGGGGGTCAAGGAGAGATCAGAGCAGAGGAAGTGGGAAGTTGGGTTGGGCATTCTCCGAAACTTTTTTTTTTAATTTCATGTTTTGCCCTAATTTTTAGTTTCTTTTGTCTTTCTATCATCTATTTTTACCAGACTTATTCAGTTACAATAACTGGACTTAGCTAGTTTTGAAAATACTTTCTTTTCTCCACCTGTCTGCTAGATTTATTACAGTAGCATTACCTCAAACCTAGAGGCTCTTGACATAGGATTATGTAAATCCTAGTAACTGAATCCATAAAATACAACAGAATTCTCCTTTGAGTTCATGCAATATCGTGTGAAGACTTTTCCCTGTGTGATTTTTACTTCCTACTTTTAATAAAATAAAGTTCTATCTACATTTCTTACCATTTGCACTGGAAATTCGGCCCCCTTTTAAAGGATCATCATCCCATTTACACTAACACTCATATTTGTGAATCTCAAACATAAGCAGTGTTGCCACCCTACAGATCTGAGTTTTCAAAAGAATGCTGCTTTGTTCCATATGTTCACATTGCAATGTTTGTTTCACAGCATAGCCCATATTTCACTGTATTTCAAAATTTTCTTTCAGCACAACTTAATATATTTTCCGTTATCCCTTTACACTATAACTATAGAAAACAATAAATCTAGAATATAGTTTAAAGCTAAACAAATATAAAAGCAAAAGTAGTGATAGAATTGGTTGTTGTTTTCAAGGTCTGACTAGCTAGAAAATTCAAATTGGTTTACACTATATGCAACATACATAGTGCTAGCTAGCTGTATTAGAAAATGCTTCTATCACCTACTTGACAGCATATGGCTTTGCCAGAAAAGTCAGCATTTCAAACACCTAGTCCTCAACATGGTTCATGCTGATTATGTCATGGTTATAGAACTAAACATTTTGCAAAATAAAAAGGTGTGTAATAAGTTTTTGGTATTCACAAGAGATTATTTTTAAAACATAAGAAAAATTCCATGATTTATTCTCAAAAATAAGTCTTGTCTCTATGACAAGCTTCCTATTCAGGCACTAGGAAAAGGAAATCTGTCAAAATGGGAATATTTTTTTTTTTTTACAGTTAGACCAAGAGAAGTGGATCTCATTTTCCTACTCCCTACCAGTTCACCTCTCCTTAGCGTGCCACGGAAACTGACACTCTATAATCACTTACTGTACATATCTAAACATTTCTTTAAATAATGTACCCTAATACAGTTGTCAGCTCTGACATACAGATGACCAAAGGCTTCATGAAAACCAATGCAAATATGAAATCACAAAACACTTGACTTGCATAGAACATAATAAGCAAGTATTATTACTGGTGATCATACTCTCCCACGTCGATGATCAAAAACAAACTTTTATTAATAATAATTACTTGTGATTTTATCTATGGAATGATTGTCAATTTTAAAATGCTATAGACAGTAGAGAGACTGTTGGCTTCACAGTTATAAGGCAAAAGACCCTCAAACTAGTATTCACCTGATAAGTCCAGCTATCCTTCCCAACATCTCAAAGGAAATATCTCTATTTGTATAACATGAAATTCTATCCTCTCAGAAAACATTATTTTAAGGCTAAGTATCCCCGAGGAAAACAAATTCATTACCTGGTAGCAAATGAGCTAAGCTTTGGTTGTTAAATAATCTTTTTAACAGAGATAACAATGATGATGGTAGAAAAAACTGTTTTTGATTATTAACTTAAATGCTCCTCCATCAATGAAAAAATAATTTTTTGTCCCAATTTTACGTACAAGGCAAGTAGTAAGAAATGTCATGCAAATTTCTAGAAATAGCATGACCAACATTTCAAAATAGGACTTTTTTGAGAACATTTGTTCTGAAGAAAAAAGTGAAAAGTAGGCTTACCCTTCAGGAAAGTCATTTAAAAATGTTTTATGAACCTCCCACTTTTTAAAAAAATTTGAATTTAGAGAAATATGTCTTTCTTAATTATGTGTCATAATGATCTCCCTCTTTTCAACTTTAGCAAATACACTCTAACAGCACCATTAAAACTAATGTTAGCTCTGATATCCTTGGAAGAAATTAACAACGTGGGAGCGGTTTCATATATAACACCCTATTCTATTATATCATTTTAAAAAACCACAAGTAAAAAAGTAAATTCATATATTCTTCACAGGAAAATACATGCGCGCGCACGCACACGCACCCTTTCATACTGACAGATGATCTACTCTAAGTGATTTTCCAATGACGTTAAGTAATTCCATAATTTTTTTAAGATCACCTTTGATCAACCACATGAAAAAGAAAGTTATCTGCCTACATCCAATCTCATTTCTCTACCTTCTTCCAGTATAACAGGGCACTTCTAATTCTTGCCTATTAGGATGAAGAAGGTTTTCATAGGCACAAACTACCTGGAATAATGTTTAGTCCATCCAGGGTGAGAGAATTACAGTTTTCCTGCAAAGATACTCATGTTCACTGAGGTTAGCATGAAGAGAACTGTCAAAAAAGGCAAAGGGAAGAAAGGAAGGAAGGGAAGAAAGGAAGGAAGGCAAGAAAGGAGGAAAAAAAGATACTCTGAAGGGCTAAGAAGATATCTAAGTGTCATATACACTAATAAGAGGACTTGGCTTGACCTATGCTGACTTAGTGTAAACACTGAGACAAAAGACTTTCAAACTAGTATTAGTCAAGGTCCTGGTTTTGTAAAATATATGAATACTGTGTTTAACTCATTAGGTAAATTGATAGCTGTGTACACAATAAAACATTCCATCATATTAAAAGATGATTTATCAGCAACTGTATAGTACTTCACTATTTTACTGTACCTGAACTATGGTTCTGGAACTGCCACAGGAAAGCTGGTTTTAATAAACTATAGCATTGTATCATGTTGGAATATTATTCACAAAATACATTCAGTCTGGTCTGCTACACACACTTAGGTAGAAATCTATGCCCAGAAAAGTTGATGGTTAAAAAATAATTGTATCATGTTGGAATATTATTCACAAAATACATTCAATCTGGTCTGCTACACACACTTAGGTAGAAATCTATGCCCAGAAAAGTTGATGGTTAAAAAATAATGCATAAATTTATTGTCAGGGTGTAGAGGTAGGAGATTCTTCAGTAACGAGCTGTAAAGGTAAGTGTAAGTTTTTATTTATTCGACTGTCAATATAGAGTTAACCATCGATATTTTAAAAAGACTAGTAGAATAAAGAAAAAAAAATGGTGCTAGAATATTTAAAAAAAAACAAGCCCTCTCAGGGAAGACCAAGATTCTGTGTTTCAGAAAATACTGAACAATACAGGCATGGTGATTATTTTATACTGTTATATTGTTTGTATTCTAACATGGGAATTTAAAATTGAGCCAGGAAAAAAATGCAGAAATATAGTTATGAACAAGACCAACAAATTCTTTCAAAAGATAGGAAATAACAAGGACTTGTTTTAAACAATGACACAACTACGATTGTGGATGATATAAACGTGAATTTTGAAAGGTTAGTCATCTAGAGGCACTTCTTAAAACATAAATATTTAGACGCTCTTAAAAAGTCATGAATTATACTTTTCACCTAATAATTCTGATAAAGACAAATAGATTCTTGATGCCATCTGCAATATAACTTAACAGGAAATATCACTATATGATCCTCTAAAGGACTGGAAAAGAAAAGTATCTCTTCAAATGGATCAAGAAGTTAAAATAAAGTCCTTTCTTTAACATAACTTGAAAGAAAATCAAATATTCAACACTTTCCCCAATCAAATGCAAATTTTCAGACATTTCTGCAAATTAAAACAACTTGAACACTTTCATTAATATTGACAGATTTAAAAATCAAAACAATTATAAACCAGATGATTTCTGCGTATAGCTTTCATTTTCAACTGCTTGTTTTTGGGATAAGTGCTGATTGTAACTTGTCTTAATTTTCACAAGTGTTTAGATTCAAACTGAGCAGAAAATTCATTAGCAGTAGTTCATTTCTACTTTAATGTCTATTTTAAACTCGACCATGTTTTGGTGAGCTATGAACTCATTCATGAAAAGAGATGATGGCCTTTTAACAAAACAAACTAATTTGAGCTATGAATTTAATTACACAAAATTATCAAAATAAAATGAGCTTTCAACAACAGCAACTTCACAGCCCACCAAGATGTCTGACCAACTACCTGAGAAATTTAATTCTGCCTCCAGGAGGCCAACATAACACCTCATTGATTGTAAATACAACACTGACAAAACATGCCTGACACTTCTGTACAAATTTAACATGATTCTCTGTAGTTGCCTAAGATGTTGTACAAGGTGGCCAAGAAGATTGGACAGGTCATGGCTACATGCTCTGCTGTCTCTCATTTATAAAATTTGAAATACCCTTATTAAAGTCTGAAAATTTTTAAGACAAGGTTGTCCATTTAAAAATATTTCTTTTTACATACAAGAAACTATTTCACATCAAATAGGGAAATGAGATATTTAAATCATTTTGACTAATTTTCTTTGAAGATACAACTAGATGTTCAAGAATTAATTCTCTGAAAGGAAACCACAACTCTTCAGGTGCTAAAATACAATTTAAAGGTATCAAGTAACAGAAATCACTAACTTTTTAAAGAAGGTAATGCTGTCCTTCAGAAAATCTATTTTACTGATTTGATATTCTATTAATTCTATGAAACTTCATTGATAACTACATAAATGTCTTTTTTTTAGCCTCACTGGAGAATTATAAAACACCACTGGCTTACTTAAAACAAATATAAATGTGGATTTTGAAATATTAGTCATTTCAAGGCATTTCTTAAAACAAAAATAACTTTGTCAAAAGGACACAAAGTATAAATGTGAAGGACAACAGCATATAATCTGTGCCCATTTCTGAAGTAACTTTAAAAAAAGACTTTTTTTTTTTTTTTTTTTGGTAAACTAATTGGAGAGATGGTATACAAAGGGCAACAATTCAGTCTATCAGTTTTCAAAGAGGACTTTGACTAGGGATTTCTATATACACTATAAAACAGCAAGAATATCACTGAAGATATCCTTGAAGAATATCTCCTTCAAAGAAATGGCTAGCGACAGTGATGTGAGGAGGAAACAATTCATTTAAATTATTCAGTATCTGCTTAGTGCCAGGCATGGTTCTAGGCACCAGGGTTGTAGGCACCAGGGTTGTTGGCATGACAAGCCAGACATGGTCCTCAAGCTCATGAAGCTTGTCTTCTACTGGGAGAAGGACACTAAACAAATAAGACTCCCGCAGACATTTCAAGGGCTACGAGGATATTTTGACAGAGCAATGTGATGGAAGAAGATTCTGGGATGGAGGGCTTATGGTAGATGAGGCACAAAGGAGAGTCTAAGCAGGCGTGATTTATTTCAGAACTGAGGTTACTGGAGAATCCACATGCTCCTTTAAATAATTTCAACCTCATGATGAAGGACACTTTCATAACATAACCTTTCAGTTGAGCACATTTCCTTTCAAACCTTCCAGCAGAGTTCATTTCTCCCATCCAAGTAGCAGATCAATCAGTCTTAAGTGGGATGGACAGGAGTGGTCTTAGGACATCACCAAAAAGACAACAAAATGCTAACCGGGGGTATAAAGAAAGGGAGGTGGGGGAAAGGAGGACTGGTATGAATGTACCTTTGAATTCAAAGAGGACTTACTAATTTTGACTGGAAAAATATTCAGGATTGTGTGAAAGAAACTGGGGTACTTCATCATTACCCAGAGAGATGGAATGTGGATGATCTTTTTTTATGACTGGCTGACATCCAGAAAGATTTCAGAAAGAATGACAGACATTTCCTACAAAGATAATACCAAAAGAATGAAGGGAAAATAAGCAGAGGATCCAATGTTCATATCATAACATGCTAGTAATGTTAGTCTCAGTATCACTGACCGATTAACACAGAAAACTTAAATAATATGAACATACCAATATAATGCTGCTTTCACTTTTATGAGGGCAATGAATCAACGATAATATGCATGTAGGGGATAGAATTAACCTGCAGAATAACCAAATCTGTGCAGTGGGGTTTCACTGGTTTTAAAACCATCCCACATCACAAATCTGAGTATGTAACTACTATCACTATGAATGACAATTCCAAAAACTCGAATGTACATGATTAAGAAACCATGACAAAATAAAATATAAAATTTTAAAAATTAACTTCGGGAGCAAAATGGGCTTTCTTATTTAAAACAACTTAGGAAGAACTGGAAGACTTATCATGCCATGTGGATGAGATATGTAATTATAATGAAGCTTTCAATTACTATAAATTATACATACATAGAAAAATAAAGAATTAGGACCAAAATATAAATCTGTAGATTTATATTTTGCAAGTATTTTTGCAAGTTTTTTTCCTATGCCTAGATATATGTGTATATATATATTTTTTCTATTCATAAATTGGGTAAGTAAAACACCTACCTGTAGGCTTGCGTAGTGAGTTTTTCACTTAATAGTATATGTATACAAATATTACAATGCTATCAAGTATTCTTATATTTTAATAAATCCACATTCATAATTTATTCAACTGTATCCCTGTTGTCATCAATACTGTTTCCAATATTTTCCTATCAAAGGATCAGCACTGAGAAGGATGCCCTTATACATTTTTGTGTGTAACTCCAAAGTGACAACTGCTAGAATTCCTGAGTCAGAAGAAGTCTTGATACACATTCCCATACTGATTCCTGGAAAAAGAAATGAATGTTTATATTTACCCTGCACCATCTCAACACTAAATATCATTCATTTTTAAGAGATGCCACTCTTATGAGTAACAAATGATATTAATATCTCTTTTTTTTTTTGAAATTTGCATTTTTAGCCATAATAAGTGGCATATGGTTTCATGTTTACTGGCCATTAATAGTCCTAAAAATAATCTGTCTCTATGCTTTTAATAAAGGAGCTATTAATTTCCTCACTGATATTTAAGAATGTTTAATATAGTACACATATTAATCTTTCATCATATGTTCCATCACTTTCCGAGTTGTCATTCTCCTATTAACTGTGCTTATTTTTTGTCACTCGAAATTTTTCATTTTATGCAAATATATTAATCTGCGACAATACAACTGATCCTGTTGCTTTGTTTATTCTTTCACTCAAAATATGCTTTACCCATCTCCATATGAGTTATTTCTTACATTTTTCTTTTAGATTTTGTAGTTAGGGGTTTTTTTTCTTTTTCTTTTTTCTTTTTTCCAGTTCATTTAGACTTTAGTAGGGGGACGGGAAGGAGGTGGTGAGGAACAAGGAGAAGTTAAGGAGACTGCCAGGGAGGGATTCGAATGGAGAAAACGGCATTCCATGCTGAGCAAATAGAATTTAGAAACTGAACCCATGTCTAACTGCTTTATTCCTCTCCTTTCCTTGAAAGTCAAATTTCTTGAAACAGTAGCCTATGTTCCTTGTTTCAAATCTTCACCATTCATTCAATCTACCCACCCAAATGCAATGTGGCTCCTGACGTGGCTACTCTTCTACTTTCATCAAAGTCATCAATGTCTTTTCCAGGGGCTATGTTCAAAGTATAACTGTCAGTCTTTAGCTGACAAACTCTGGAAGCGTTTAATATTATTGTCCATATCTTCTATGGTAAAACTCTCCCTACTTGTCTTCTATAAAGGCTCTCCCCTACTCCCTTCTTTCTCTCTGGCCACTTCATCTCACCTGCCTGTACAATTCTTCCTCTTTCTCTTAAATGTTAGTATACCTAGGGACTCCTTCCAAAATTTCCCACCTAAAGACTATCCTTTTCCTTTATGATTATACCCATCCCGTAACCTCGGTCATCACAAGAGGACGATTCCTTAATCTTTTCCTACACTTTAGATTCTCTCCTGAGCTATGGAGACACATTTTCATCTTCATTTCAAATACAAGTCTAAAATGAATTTATCATGTTCCATAAAATATATGGAGAGTCTTTCTTTCAGATTCTCTCTCCTCCTCTCTCTAAAATTTACCTTTCTCTCCAACCCCACTTCCATGTCCTCAGTTTAGAATACCCTTAGGTCTCTCACCTAAATCACTCCAATAGTTTCTTAAACTCTGTGACTTTCTGCCGCACCCCTCCCAATGCATCCTCAACATAAGTGCCAGTTTTTCCTAACTTGTAAATCTTCCAATGTTAATCTCCTGCTTAAAATCCTTTAATTACACCCTTTTGCCTTAAATGATAATAACTGTAACCACTTTTTTCGAGTTCCTACTACTTCCTGTTTGCCAGGAACTTTATAAAGTATATTTTAAATACATTATATGCAAGAACTGGAATTTATACCTGTGTGAGCTGGCTCTACTCTGTTATGTCTATTTTCTCCACACAAAAACAAATTCCTCAGTATTACATATAAGGTTCTTTAGAATTTAATTCCTACCTAGTTGTTGATCCTTATCTGGTGCTACAAGCTTCACATGCTACTCTTCAATTGTTCCGAAATCACCTTAATCTAGAATATCAAATATTTTTCCCCATGCATCTTTATTTCCAGGGTCATACTCATCCTCCAAGAGTTAACAGCTGTCACATCTGGGTTAGATCAAGTATTTTTATAATTCCATAGTCTTCTAAATATTTCTCTATTCTAGCATGTACCATAGTATAATGATCTGCTTAGTATCTATTTCTTCTACTAAACTCTTAAATGTGTCTATTTCTTAAATGAAATGACCAGATTAAGGCCATGCCCAGAATATTAAGGGTTGGTAGCAAGAATTAATTATCATTCAGGAAATGGCCAGTAGTGTGATCAGCATACTGAAGTCATGAAAGGATGCAAGAAGTAACCCTGGAAACATTGGTTTAGGCAGATGAAAATCTTGAATGCTGACATAAAGATCTATTTCTACAGCCAAAGAAGATCTATTAAAGGTTTTCAAACACAGAATGAACAAAATTTGACGTGTTTTAAGAAAATAATAACTAGTAATGTGATAAGATGTAAGAAGCTGAAGAAGACAATTTTCAAAGTCCAGAAAAATTTGAGGAGAAATAGAGCTCATTTTGATATAAGCTCTGACACTGGCAGATAGCCATGTGCTGATGTCTGACTTTTCTGTTTCATGTTAAGATCCTTCCACATAAACCATTTTATCAGATAAATTTCTTATCACTACTAAAATTAGCATGAAGTTGGAATTTTGAGTCTAACACTTAAGAGCAAATCTTGAAAGTTTCGAATTTGAAAGTTTCAAAAAATAGCCATACAAATGGTTGATCTTGCTCAAGAAAAAAATGGGGAGAACAGGAGGGCTGATGATGGAATCTTGGCCACATTTACACTAATGAGCAAAGGAGAAAGACACATTGATGGCGACAAGGTGTGGTCAGGGAAAGGAGAGGACCAAAAGAGTATAACATGGATTTACCTACAGTGATGTAGAGGACCTTTCCATGAGGCATCCCTGAAAGACTCAGTCTTTGGTTCGTATTTATGGCTATCGTGTTTAGTGAACATTCAACAGGCATTAGGGCAAAATGTCATTTTTAAAAGGCCTTCCTATATATGAAAATTGTGTTAAACTTCTTTCCTGATGCTCTGGGTCCATCCAAATAGATTTTAGTATAGAAGTACACTTTGCCTGATTGCTATATCCATTGTTGTTGTTGTTGTTGTTGTTGGAAAAAGCTTTGCATCACTGGTTAAAAAAATTAAGATTATAAAATTGCAGTAAACTATTCATCAAATTGCTACTCTGGTAGTTTTCTCTGATGACTCTTACTCTATCAACATAGTAACTTTAATTAAACATATTTCCATGACTGTAAAAAACTCAAGACCATTTAGGACCTTTTTCCTCTTCTTCAGATTGATGTTGTGAAGAGTGCTTGCAAATTTGGTAGTAATGAGTTCATCAGAAAAAAATCCTACCGTATAATCCTTTTACACATGAAACAGTAAGAAAAGCAAAATTCCCTTCCTTAAAATCATGAGTTTCCTTTTAGACAATAATTTGTGTAAATCCTATAAAACTCCTTTCAAACTATTACAATATGATTACCTTAAAAATATATGTCAGTATGCACAATTTCTGTGTTCTTATTCTAGGAAAAGGGACCGCACAGAAAGGATGGAACAATGGTATGGAAACTTACCATTCTCTCCAATTGGACTCCTTATTACAGACTTATTGCTTCCATGTGTTAAAAACAAATTTAAACCTTTAAGCAAACCCCAGTCCCTAAATTTTTTGGCACTCTTATTAAATATTGAATCCAGAAAAAAAAAAAAGAACTTTTTTTTTAATTATCACAAGCCTATCAGAGTCAAAATGTATTTTATCATTATGGAAATGTGTTAGAAATTAATAATAAAAGTTAGTTTCAACAAAATTCAAAAAACATGCTATTTAAAGCTGCTAAAATACCACAAATTACCTGGTCTCAATGTTTAAATAAATAATGTTCATTTTTAATATTTCATTTGAAAAGATATAATATAAATTCATTTGAAGGAATACTGAAATGGATGAGGTTGACACTTTTTTCTGCAGAGTAAAAAAATTTTTTAAAGCTGTGATTATATAAAGCTGAGGAATACAAACATCCTATAGGTTCATTCATATAATTTTCTGAAACAAGGAAATCTTTGCCCAAATTATACGATGAGGTCAATGAATTACCTAAACTCCGTTGTCTTTGTACTTTTCCACAAATTGGGGTACACAATGGGAATGCATAACTCCCTAAAAGAAGCACATCTCCAAGTTTTGGTGTGTGTGTCAAATGAAAGAAGGAAAAAGTTCCCTCACCCCAAAGTGAGAACAGATGGGAATGTAAAATTAGATGGGAAGAGACAGTGAAGCTTTGGATGACCCACCAAGAAATCTTCCCCTGAGGGGAGCCAAATATACCAGACCTCCGCTTGTTCTGCTTCCCAGTTAACTTCCAAATTAAATCCAATAAGAATGCAGAGCAGTCCTTAGATTCAATGTATTGGCTTTTATTTTTGTAAGCATTTCTATAAATTTTATAAAAAAACTATTGATAAATATAAGTTTAAAAAGTTTATAGTCAGTCAGTATAAAGCAGCTCCTAATCACTTTTGTGAGTATAACATTACTTCAAACTTAGGCTGTTAACAATAAAACTTTTGAAAATAAATGGCTTTATGAAAAAAAAGGCAACAGGCACGAACAAACTCAAGACATGGACACTGAAACTCCTTATATGATGAAAGAATTGTCTGCCATAAACTGAAAAATTATATAAATAAAATATAAATATATTTTATATTTATTCTTTTTATATTTTAACTAACTAATCTTAATAGCAATCCTAGCAATACTTCCTATACCTAGCAAAAAAATTTATTTTATCTGATATCCAATTTTATATAGCATGATATAATTTTTCTAAAACTACCAACTATAACCTTAAAAGAATCCTCTCTATTGTGCTGTGTTTCTCTTCAATATTTTTTATTTTTAATATGGATAATAATTTAGAACCAAAAAAACAAAAATTGTTGCTTTCAGATTTGAATGCATTTAAAAACAGTTTTATTGTTAATAATCATTCCCTTAAAATATTACTAGTTTAAGAACAATTTTGTAAAATTAATTATGAACTTTTAAAGAGCTATCAAGTAACTTCCACAAAATAGTGCTTATGATGATTATTTTGTGCTTGCTCACTTTCACATAAAATTTTCATTTGTTAATACAATAATTTGAATAACTCAGTATTTTAATAAATAATGCTCAAAACCGCAGATCATTCTCATCCATAATTCCAAACTTTTTTTCCAAGACAATGAAAAGTTCAGTGTACCTTTTCCCTGCAGTCTCAGGAAATTGGCTTTCAATGTCTTAACCCTGTTTTATTTTATTTTTTTAACCTAACTAAGTATACACAGTAAAAGGAAATATAGAAATATGACTTGTTCCAAGTGGTGAAAGCAACTGCGCCTCACACTTAAGTGACTTCAGTTTAAACAACCCAAGACACTGGTATTTGATATGGGCTTTACTTATAACAGGGAATGAGGTCTTTCATAAAGAAGATGTTCAGTATAGTATATTGCATTTAGTTGAATATGTGCACGAAATAATTACTGAAAATTAGCTTTTATTATTCAGAGTACTTTAAATTACATGCAATAATTATTACCAAAAAAGAAGAAAATCTCTCAAGGTGTCTAGCTTCCTTTCTTTCTTTTTCAAATTCTCTCTTATCAATACATAAAAACCACAACAGGCAAAATTTAGAGGATACTATGTTGATTATATTTTACTAAAATTTATTTTCCACACTTCCCATTTGTGCAAATAAAATGTGATTTAAGCAAAAACTGTTAACGTTTTCAAATGCATCCCCATATTAATAAATCAGATTCTAATTCCTCAAAATATCAAATGCAGATCCTTCTACATAATTTACAGTATTATCTTAATTCATTTTCTAGTTAGTTGGTTGAATGATTTTAACATGGAAAACAGAGAACATTTTATAATGAATCCAATACTGCTATCTTCCTCTTAGGGGATGGGAGGGGAGGCTTTGAATAAAGAATGCACATGCACGCACACAACAGTTACTCAATATTCCTGTCCAAGTCTCAGATAATCCACCATCTTTTTAAACTTGATAAGTCACAAACACACTGGATGACAAACATCTATCTATAAAAAGAATATGATTGGTTTAGGTCAGGATTTCTCAGATGGCAGAAACCTGAAGATCTGTGGGCATATTATTAGGAGTCAGAGTGTTACAAAGTATTCTTTGATGTCTTCATATTATGATATAAATATAATTATATTCTAGATAGTCTCATTCACAACTTTTAGCACTTATCTCAATTTCAGAATCTGATTCTGATACAGTGTTTATGATGTTGGTGCTAACTTTTTTTATGGTGACTCTGTTTAACATAATATAATGTTTTTAAACTGGAATTCATAGATGGATTCTTGGGGCCTGAGATACATTTTTCTGTCAGCATGAGTCCGCCTATTACTCAACACCAAGACACACTAGAGGATCTTTCTAATTCCTCCCCGCTTTAAAAAATATGTTACAATCTGTTGCAGCTTACTATTAATTTATGGAGATTATATTTTTAAAACACACTTAGAGAAAGAGAACTTCACAAGAAGAGTTACATATGTTCTACTTGTTTTCCCTTTTACATTTAAATTAAAGTTTCTGAGATAAGATGGCATTCAGTGGGCAAAACAAACAAGGTTATCAGATAAAAGTTCTATTAGCAACTGTCATTTCAAATGGTTTAATAGACTACATATTAAATAAGAGTCAGAAAATCCCAGTTTCTTTTTCCAGTTTTGCCTCTGACTTCAAACAGTATCTTGGTATTAGAATGATTCATTTTTATAACCCCCATTTTTTATAAAGTTAGTACATTATGCTACTGAATGAAAAAAGTGCACAATACCAAGTACTCATGTTATATAATGATAAGCAATACGTTTCAAATTTTAATTTATATAATAGGAAAACAACAAATCTAAAAAACTCAATTTGTTTTTCTTAATTTTGTTAGAGACAAAATATATACCATGTAGAAATAACAGTATAATTTTTTTCTAATATAATTATGGATTATTTTGATCTAGTTTTAAAAACATTTATGTTTAAATTTGCTTCATCTAATTTAAAAATATTTAGAGTGTTGTGAATTAGTACTTAAAGATATTTTATAGGTAGAAATCATTGTTTACTGGTTAAAAGTTTAAAAATAAAAACTTATCATTACTCATATATCATAATCTTATATCAAGTTTTTAAACCATGTACTCTTAACAGAATTCTTAACTTATATGTATTTTAACAATGGAATCAACATTAGTAAAGAGAAGTAAAATGTTTGCAAACTGCAAAAATGTTCTGAATTTAAAATGCATATATTTTACATTTAAAATATAGTTATCTAATTTTTAACTTTAAAGGTTAGGGAAACAAAATTCATTTAAGTCATCTTATTCATATTTCCTTAAGTAAAAGTACTCCATAAAGAGGTGTAATTTTTCCTGATATGTGGCATCTTAACTGAACACTTTAAAAAAAGGAATGTTTTTAAACTACTTTTAAAGTGTGACCAATAGTATTAAAAAATCACTAATTAAACTAAAAATTATTGACTTTGAAATTATCTATTGAATTTAAATTACTGACTTCTGATTGAAGTAAAGTGTAGGCTAGAGAATTTAAGATTAATTTTATAATCAGCATATTTCATAATACGCTTGTTTTATCAAGAGAAATATCACATTCAAATTTTAAAAAGTGGTCTTGCTATCCTAGCAAACATAACTGATATTAGCTTATTAAACTCATTTGTAATTTTCTTCATCCTGTGAAGTAATTTTCAGCTTTTATTATTTTAAGATTTCTTTTCTAGATGATTTAATTAGACCATTAAATAAAGGACAGTGGAGTCAAATGAAAAATGTGCATTTCCAAAAAGTACATACTTTTATATATTGCGATAAGTAATTTTTTCTTGGAATACACACATGCAATTGCACAAATGTTAAAATCAGTGCCAAAAAGTTACTCTACCTGAACTGTAGAGCTGATCTCCGACGCAAAGCCCCCAGTCAAAGGAGCCTCGTGACTGATAAGCAGTCTCCCTGTTTTGACCACAGACTGAAAAAGAAAAGGAAAACCTGATGTTAAAGAGAATACATATTTTCAAGTACATGATGGTAGTTTTAATTCAGTAATAAAAATCCTTTAAATTTAATAATGAAAAATTAGTAATTCAATATTATGCAAAATAAGTTACAACTCTCTTTCAACTGGACAGTCATTTCATTTTTGCCCTGTTAAAAAATTTTTCAATATAGTTCATAATCCTAGTACAAAAAAAATGAGATCTGTAATTCTATGTATGTCATTAAAAATGCATTACATTATGAAATATTTTGTTATAAACCAAATTACTGTATTTCACATTTTCTTGTCAATATCATTTTTCCTCATATTACTTTAAGAGTAAAAGTGCTTTTTCATTCATTTTAAGGTTATTTGCAAATAAATAAAAGTCTTACGAAATACTATTTTTTTGGAGAAGGAAAACACAAAAATAGCACATAAATGTTGTAGCAAAGAAAAAGTTCAAGCTTCTAGATATTCAAGGGGACCTAAAGGAAGAAATTATTGCAAAAGTAAAAGAGAAGTTACAACCCTCTTCGCCCATGTGCATTAAGAGCTGGTTAATGACAACGACTCCATTTTAATGTAGAAAATGTCACAAATAATAAGGATGTATTCTCAATACTGGCTCAGTGTGGTTGTTCACACTGTGCATGATATGCTCTGTACAATAATAAATCAAAAAGTATAGCTATATCATAGCAGGATGCCAGCTCCCACTGGAAGGCAAAAAATATTAAAATCAACAGCAAGTTATAGCTTAAAATACTCTGAACTATTACCATATTACCAAACAGAAGTGGCAATTTCTCCTCTACATTTCTATTAATTTGATATCACCTTCCTTAACTTCTACATTACTATTTTATGAATATGAAATAAAATCTTCCAAGCAAAAAATATATATATAAATTAAAATTCTTCCTTCATTCTAGACAATTAGACTTTAAAATTTTTAAAGTATGCAGCAGTTTAAACCAGCATATGTTATACTCCAAGATATGGCCAGTAGCCATGAGGAAAAATAAGTTACCGTATCTACTAAGTAAATAGTGACTGGAGAACATAAAATTTTATGAACACCTTAATGAATACCATCCCTACCCCCAATGAAATGCTAACTTTGAAATATTGCTATTTGGATTTTATGACTGTAATTAATTATGCCATTTATGACAGTCACAAATTAAATTTCAATGCACCCGGTTAGAAATATAAAGAGACAAAAATATTCCACAATCATGAAAAAACAAATATATTCTCAAAGTATTCTCTAAAAGATGTCCTGACTAAAGGAATTACCAATTGAAAAAACAGATTTGACAATCAGACCCTTCTTACAGCTCTGAATCCCCACATCTTTGCCAACGTAAAAGTGTCTAAGGATGACATTGCTAAAATCTATCCTAGCTAGACATCACAACTTAAATTTCTAAGAAATAGAAATGAGAAACTTCTATAAAAATGCTGGTGTCACCTTAAAACTCCACACGACAGAACTGGTACATTTTAGCTGAGCTGAGCCCTATCCAAGATTAAATGACAACCTTTAGAATGATCCTTGATGGCCAACAAGCAACCTAGGCATAAAGCCTAGGCTTCTCAGAGCCTCAATGACGTAGTAGGGAAACTAAGCACAGATGTACCCAGGACAAAAGCTTCCAACCCTTCAAGTTTATGCAACATGATGTGTAAGCTGATGAAATCCAGAGAACCTCTGGCTGTCTTTCAGCAGGGGAAAGGTTAAACAAACCAAGATACATCAATACAGTCAAATATTATGCAGTCATGAAAAAGACTAAGGATATGAAATAGTGCCCATGATAAGTTAATTGATAAAATAAGCAAAGTGAAGAAAAACAGAATCTCATTTTTATGGAAAAAAAAAAAAAAAAAAAAACACAGCAGTGTGGACAGCAATGAAAATAGCAATATATAGTGAGCCAACATGTGTAAATAGTCTGGAAGGATTCATTCCAAACTATCAAAACGTATTTCTCCTGAAAAATAACAGTGAAGAAACTGTAGAAAAGGGACTTGTTTTTTACTTTAAGTAAAAAAGTATTTTTATAGTATTGAAAGTATTCTCAATAAGTTTAAAAAAAAATAAAAATAAAGGAAAAGCATTGAATGCTGAAGGTAACAATGTGGCAGTTATTTCCTCAAAAAAAAAAAAAAATGTTTTTATGGTATCTTAGGACTAACTTCAGATGCAAGGGAACTCCGAGGTCCCAAACTCCAGCAGCAAATAGGCATACTAAAAACACAGGGAATCAGCCTTCCCATGCCAGTGTCTGTATGATCTGCTACATATCTGGATCATATCCAGCTCATCTCTTGACCCAAAGGACCTTGGATTCTAGACAGAGTAAGAAATAAGCTATTGGTATCACAGAAGGTAACATTCTTCAACACCTCTGTATGTGTGTTATGTAAATATTTGTGCTCTCGGAACAGAAGTTATGCACTGACAGTTATGGAAGTAATTCCAGAAGTTTTTAAAACACCAAGTGCTAGAGGGTAGGAATGCTGTGAGTTTATGAAAATTGTCCAGGTATACACGCCAGTGGGCAGGGGGAAGGGAGGGAGAAGAAGAGGACGTAGCAAGAAAAGGGGAGTCAGAAATAATGATCATAATCACAAACAACTGACTGTCACAAGAGTTGCTTTGTGCTAGGCTTTGAGCTCAGTGTTTTACATTGAATACTTCAGTTATTTTTGAAAGCACTTAAGTTTCATCTTTGCTTTTTAAAATCAATCTTGTTAAAATGTATAAAAGAAAATTGCATCAAAATCCTAAATAATGCCAAAATTTAGAAGTAACAGATATTTTCAGTCACACTCTCAAATAATTAGCATATATCATTAAGCGATTGAGTCTAAAAGTACAGTTCAACGATTTTGTAAGGTATACTATAAATTCAGCTTTTTAATCATTCTTAATTTTTAATTTACTGAAATTTCTGAAGACAAGATTTATTTTCTAATACTGTTTTAGAAATTATTAATACTATTAATATTATGATAACAAGATTGTTACAAATATACAAAATTGGAGAATGTTATTCTTTCTATGTGATTCAATTAGCTAATCTGATTAAACCACATATATTTGTCAACTTTAACAGACAATTAATGTTCATATATTGAGGCACAATGATATAAAACTGCCAGGAAATTTAACTAGCCAAATTTAGCATTTTGACATACTAAGATAGCAAAAATTAATATGGTGTCTTTCAATGGAGACAGATGTTAACCTTTTTAAAATAACTACAGTTATAAATACTAATAACACTTTAAAATTCATTTTCTTTAGAAGAAACTTGAAGTTTGCTTCTGAGATAAATGTGTTTCACCACTTGAAAAAAATTAAAAAGGTTCAAACAACTTTTCAATGTGAAAGCTGAACTTATCAAAGCCAGGAAAGATCACATATGGCTGGATTTTCCAGTATCTGCTTCTTCAACTTCTTGCCACTCAAACCTGCTTCAGGGCCCTGGCCTGAGGGAGATGGGGAACCAGTGAGTTAGAGGGAACAAATGGCACCAGGGAAAGCTGTGCCAATTAAAGACTAGGACTATGAATAACCGTTCTCTCTGTCCTTTATCACAAAACAAAAGCACTTTCTTTTCTATAGGGGCTCCAGAAGATGTGTCAAGAAAACTTTAAAAACAATTCTGAAAGGCTAGGAGTGAAACAGCCTATGGCTGCTAAGTCAGTTAGAGCAGGTCTGTCCTAGATTTATCCTTTGGAATCTCGTTCTTTCTCACTATTTCAGTTAGTTGTCCCCTCCTCCAGGGCAACAGCAGCATCCTATTACAAGAGGAGATATCAAAATCTCAGGAAAAAGCTCACAGAATGGCACTGCTAACAACAGACAGATGACCAGACTGCACCCCGAAGTACCTTATTCCCAGTTTTGCCACTTCATGACTATTCTCCATTGTCCATCTTCACCCAGATGTCATTACTATCGGCCATGACTTCGAGTTATCTAGGCAGCATACCTAGCACGATGTTCAGAATATAGTATACACTTAAGAAATTGAATTAGTTAATAATCTATTTTAATAATTTAACTATATTAAGCATGTCCTTGTTTATAACTTATTGAAGCTATTGCTTTCTTGGCAAAATTCATTTTTAAAATAGTGCAAAGGTACACTTCAGCACATCCCAGAATGATTTAAATATGAAATAACAGACTCTGAATTAAAGATATTTTAATGTTGCTTTAACAATAAGATATCTGTGGTAATGGTAGAGTTGCTAAGTTGTACTCCATTAAAATGATTGCACAGATTTTGGCTGCCCAAACACTGGACATATGGTTTAGTGAATGTAGCCTTTAAAGATTTTAACACAATCCAACCAGGAAAACTGTTAAGCTGTCATTCCAGAAGAAAATGATACAGAGGGCAGACCATTAAGCTTGCATCTGTCTGAAAGTGCCAACAATGACATTCAAAAAACCAAAACATATATAGAAAGCAATCAACTTTACCAACACCAAGTTCAGCCACTTTTACTGACTGCTGATAAGTAGAAAAATAACACTTTGGATAAGCACTTCATAGCTCTTTTAACATTTCTAAATATAAGGCCAATGAAAAGCAAAGAAATACCAAAGTTGGCCTTTACCACTTCCTTTTGAAATCAAATCTGCTTATAAAATACATGTAAGCAAAAGTAATAGTAAATTTATACCTGTGTTTTATTAAACAAAAACATATCAATATTTATTACACAATTTAGAATCATTAAAGACAATTTTAATTAGCTTCGAATATCATTGCAAATGAATTAAATTTTTGAAATATTTTCTTGTTCAGTAGCCAAATGCATTTGAGAAATTAACCAGAAAAACCTCACAATCACAAGCCAAAAAAAGTATTAACATATGCCTTGGAACTATTATTAATCAGCAATGATCCTTACATACAATCAGACCATGCACTGATATTCCACGGGAGAAATGCCAATGCTGAAAGAGAAAGAACAGTCACGAACTCTAGAAAAAGTTCGGAAAAGTCCATTTTGGCAAGGATATTAGTGATGGAGTTACAAATATTTCGGTATTGGAGAAAAACGGTGTAAACTGAGAAAAACTAAATCCTTAGAGCTTTATCACCCATCTGGAAAAAATAGGTAAGGGAGCAAGTAGAGCATAAAGAAAACTGAATCAAGTCAACAGGAGAAGAATGAGCAAATCATACTGACAAAAGCATGAAATGCTTGGGAAATTTTCAGACATCCTCTTTACTTCATTCCTGCCTGAATTGTTTGTATAATCAGATCTGAAACACTGAAAAGCCTAGGAAAAATCACTTTTGCAAAATTAGAAATGGACATCTTTCTGAAAGTTATTTTAAAATATGTCAGATGAAAGTGTTACTATCAATCAACTTTACCTTTCCAGCTTGTTTCCTCATAGTCCCTCTAGACTCCAGTCATGTCAGGCCAATCGCTACTCTGTGAATGTGACCCATGCTTTCCTGCCTCTGATGACTTCCTTCTCCAAATTGGCAGGCATTCTATCCCTCCCTCGAGACCCACCTCATACAACCCCTCCTCCATGGTTCCCCCAACTTTCTAGGCGTTCCCTTATTTTAAACCCCATGGTACTTTTTTCTTTATTTCTTATCATATTATATACATTCTAGCAACCATTTCCTAATAAAATTTGAGGTAGTTGACAAGACAATGTTCTATGAAATCTAAAACCAGAGCACAAGGGGAAAAGTCAAGTACTAGGGTCAAGGCAGCACTCACCGCTATACTTCTGGTGAGGAACCCTACTAATTTACCTCGTAGGATAGCCCTGTGGAAATCTCTCTGATGATCCCTTCCAACAGCACTCAAAATTACAAGTGTGAGAAAGTGGTGAAGAGTTAAAGAAGTACAAATCAGTGGCTGATAGATGGTCATGGGGATGAGGAGCACGGCATAGGGAATGCAGTCAGCAGTAATATAATGGCTATGTGTAGAACCAGAGAGAAGATAGATTAGGGGGATCATTTCATAAACTATATAAATGTCTAAACAACTGAATACTTAAAACTAATTTTAAAAAATCTTAAGAAAAAAATTGAGCCTCTAAATGGCAGCGCTTATATTTGTCTCTGAATTGCTTTTCAACAAATAAAAGTTTAACTTTAAAAAAATTACAAACGTGAAAACAGGGATTTTGTGTTATTGATATTTGTGACTACTGCAGAACATAGCATATGACAAATATGCATTAAATTGAGCAAATTATGCTCATTTTTATTATTTTGGGACAAATGTATATATTAAAACATAAACAGCTTGAAAAAGTACCTAAATATCTTTTGTTTTTGTTTTCATTCAAGAGCACAAAATTTAGAAAGTATTGCGTATTCCATTCCTAACCAGAATACCTAATATACGGATGTGTATGTTCAATAAATGTTCTTAATATTATTTTTTCATGAAAGCATAGAGACACAGTGATTTAAATGAGTCACTGACAAGTCTCTGATTTTCTGATGCTTTTAAGCTCTCAAGAGGGACTAATAATGCCACAAAAGGCATTGAAAAGGAAGTCCTAAAAACCAATCTCTAGTCATTTTCCTAATTCTGATAGAGAACTATCTGGGTCAGCTCTTTTCACCTATATTTCCTATTCTGGATTGTTTTTAAAATAAGAAGTTAGCAGTAAAAAATATGTTTCCGCTTTTATTTATGTGTTTTTTGAGTGCATGAGTGTTAACAAATACACAAACATATACAAGACATAGCTTTTCCTTGCTACTGAACATAAGTTTCTTTTCCTATTAAAAAAAGACATGTCACCATGATGATAAAGGTATTATACTGGACTGAAGGACATTTACTAGTTATGTAGTTAAACAGGAGTAAGTATACAAATAAATGTCTTAAAAGTTATTTTTTCCACCTTCTCCTTTAGCTTAAATATCAAAAAAAGTTTAACCACCCCTGGGAGTCGATATATTTTTTGTGTGTGCCAAAACAATTTTTCAAAAATTGAAGTAGCCACTTTCCAGGTTGTTTTTATATCTTTCTTCTAATTAATGCCCTATCACTTTTTTTCAACAGGACTTAAAATACTTCCATAAACTTGTGCCGCATTGCTGCTTCAACTTTATCAATCTTTTTTGAATAGGAGAAATTATAGCATATCACTTGGACATTAATACTGTTGACTTCCATATTATAGCATTTTAGAAAATTGTTAACAAAGATTACTATTGAAAAAACTAAGCTGTACTTTTGAAACACAATCAAGGTGTTGTATCTTCCATATCTTCTATTCTGAGAATCATCCTGAGCTCTTCTGGGCTTTTTCTTTGGAGTTTACCGTGGCAAGAAGCATTTAGAAGTACCACGTAACTAAAACCTTACTGTCAATATGCTTAGATTCTCCTAAAAATTGAAAAAGTGGGAGTACAATAGCTACTACACACTTCTTCAAAAATTAGAACCTGACTCAACAGTAAAGAACATTGGCAGTACCATGTCACATGTATTCTTCATTAATTCAGGCAGTTTACCTTCACTCAAGTAATATTGTTTTGTAACCATGGTGGTATATACATGTTGTGTGTTTAGGGAGGGTTTGATAATTCACAGATAACTCATACACCTAGTTTAGCCTCTAGGTTCTGATTATGAGCTGACTAAAAACGCCATACAAAGTCTCGTTTCTTTTACCGTTTTAACCATTTTTAAATGTACACACCTGGAGAACTAAAGACATTCATATTGCTACAACTATCACCACCAACCATTTCCAGAACTATTTCATTTTCCCCAACTGAAACTCTCTATTAGTTAAAAATATATCCCCCCAGCCCCTGGCAACCATCTATGAATGACTACTCTAGGTACCTCACGTAAGTGGAATCATCAGTACTTGCCCTTTTGTGACTGGCTTAATTCACTTAGCATAATGTCTTCATGGGTCATACATGTTGCAGCATGTGTCAAATTTCCCTCAAGTTTGAATAATATTCCATTGTATGCAATTACCACATTTTGTTTATCCATCTCTCAGACACTTGGGTTATTTTCACCTTTTAGCTATTGTGAATAATGCTGCTATGAACATGGATGTTTGAGTCTCTGCTTTCATTTCTTTGAGTATATACCCAGAAGTGAAATTGCTGATCACACTGTAATAATATGTTTGTTTTTTTTTTTGAGGCCTAGCCATAGTTTTACAGCAGCTGCACTATATTTTTATATTCCCACTACCAATGCAAGGGTTCCAATTTCTCCACATCCTCACCAACAACTGTTATTTTCTGTTTTGTTTTTTTTTTTGATAGCAGACATCCTAATGGGTGTGGGGTAGTATCTTGTGGTTTTGATTTGCATTTCCCTAATAATTACTAATGTTTACTCACTAATCAATTTTTAATCTTTTCCTTTTTAATTTTTTTTCATCGGGCTGCTTGATTTTTTTTGTTGTTGATACAATACTATTTTAAGGGTGCTTAATGCATCTAATTTCTTAAATTGATCCCTTTAAGAACTGGAAATAAAATCTTTTCAGAATATGATATACCATATGGAAAAAG
Source organism: Pteropus medius (assembly GCF_902729225.1). Classification (NCBI taxonomy): domain Eukaryota; kingdom Metazoa; phylum Chordata; class Mammalia; order Chiroptera; family Pteropodidae; genus Pteropus; species Pteropus medius. The sequence continues at coordinate 14,014,437 of NW_024354500.1, forward strand.
ATATAATCAAACTCAAAGGTTCACCATGTTCTCATTCTTAAAAAAGCTTCACATCTGGTTTCCTCACCATCCTCCATTCCAAAACAGACACAAGGACATTTTTTCCTAAGATCACTAATGTCAAATATAACCTTTGCCAAACTGATTAGCTCAGACAGCACTCCTCTCTTGAGAAATCTTCAATGGTAAATCAGCTAGCCAGAATCACAATAACTGATAACCGCTAACATCAGCTGTAGTCCACTGCCCATGGAAACAAGGGCATCTAGTTACACGCTATGGAACTTTCTGAGCCTCTGATCTTTGCTTCATACTCTGCCAATAATTAGGACTAGAATAATGCCAATGAAGAAAATTTAGAACATTAGTACATACAAATCAGAAAATCATCTTCATCATCTTATTGGAGTACTATATGCAATTTCCCAATTAACTTTTAATGTATCAATTCCAAAAGTCATTGATTCATATCAAAAACAATTTATTGAGCCACTCACATGTGCCAATACTGGGGAAACAAAGATGTGTTCAACAAAAACCTTCAAGGCTTGTACTATGGGTTCCCACGTGTCCTTGGGCAAAGCATATTCAAACAAATTTTTTAAAGTAATTTAAAGATAGTTCGGGCAGAACACTAGAATTAAAATTCAAGTTATATTTGTTAAAAGTAACATTTTTTTTTTGAATTTTAAATGTCAACTCCTAAGGTCTTTTCTAAAATAACATTGAAAAGATGAATTTTTCTCTTCTTAAAACAAACAATTACTAATATTCTCTCCTTTTCTAATCAGAAGTCTCTGTTTGGCAAGTTTTTCTCAAGTGTTGACAACAGAGGGAAATATTATGTCTGGCCATTATAGAAACTGACATCATCCCCTGTGCTCCCAGCATACCATGAATAATAAGAAAGTGACCTTAACCGAAACCAAGATTGTCAGCAGTTACATTTTACACTGCTGTTTTAAGCACATATCAAGGGTACAATTTTCCCTGAAGCCAGCTGGTTGTCTACCAAGGTAATACCTCTCTAGGGAATGATAGAAAGTATAAACACTGCTATAGTTCTGCATCACCATGGATAAATGCTTTTATTTTCTAAAACCTGGTCCAATTCTGTTGGAGTAAGTGGATTTTTAGTCCATTATGAAACAAAAATCATGTGTAGCTCATAACATATGAGCAAAGCTTAAAATCTCTTGGATCTTTTTTGGGTATGACTCAAAAAAATGGTATGGTAAAACACGAAGGACATTTCAGCAAAAGTTACACATATACTTGAGTATATATAAGATACCATAGAGAGAAAGCACATTAAAACCAAGATGATAGGGAGAAATTATTTATATGATGCTGGTGTCGAGAAAAATAATTCTTTTAGCAGAAATAATAATATTTGTCTACAAAACATCCACTGATTACTTGATTGAGAAGTTAAGGGGCACAAAGACACAAAAATCTCAAGGTCAGGAATTACAGTATTAAAATTCATTGCTAATGAAATATCAGTGAGAAGTTAAGATGTAAAAATATTAGTTGTCTATATTTAGAGTTAAGCCCCATTTTTTTCTGGGGGAAAAACTCTGAAATTTTCTTTCCTTGTACACCACAAAAATAATAATTCATTCCTGTTTGATATACAATTCTCTATTCTGCAACTTTTTTATTAACAATGACTAAGAAAATAGAATGAAATGAATGTGGCCATTATAACACAAAAAGTGAGACACACCTATAATACTTTCAATTCTAAATGATAAAATTCATTTTTTGAGGAGCAAGCCAAAAGGATTTTGTTCTTTTTTTACTAACTTTATTATAAGTTGGTCATTTTGCCTTTATGAATAAAATTATTATAAATGAAAATATTAATAAAAATGTTCCATTATTCTAATAATTTTTAAAAATAAGTAAAATACAACAATGGAATGGAACCTCGTCTATTAAAGTCACAAAATAATTTAAATTTAAATTCTGGCACAGGTATAGTAAAATTTTCTTACATTGCTTAGGCAATGTAAATTGACATAAATCTTTCACAAAATAAAATGCTGAACTTCTGATTTAAAATCATTGTGTGTATATACTGCAGCAAAAACATTGAAAAAAAATTAAGGAACACTTTTAGAACCAGACCCTCATAGTAATGATTTAAATACCATATTTGACATATGGGCAAATTCTGTTTAAAAGGGCAAAGCATTTTTAAAATATTGTATTTAAATGCCTTCCACAGCCATCATACATTGCACACTGTCTAAAACCAAGGGTTTCAATAATTTCCTTTAATCTGCCTAACTTTTGAAGTCCTCTGAGTGTGTGACTCCCAGTTCAGAATGGCAGAGAAGCAAGTAGAGGGGTAGCAGTGGAGAAGCTCTTCCCTGTCTGGGATGTTCAGACTGGAAGCTGTACAGCACATCTTTATCTTCTGCTTAGAAATTTGAGAAAGATTCCCCCAGTGAACAAATGGAGAGCAGAATCAAAGTGAATCCTCACACCCTGGTTTCTGGCAAATAAGTCTGAACAAAGTGATCATTCTGTTCGCAGATGAGGAAAGGAAGCAAAACACAGAGTAAACTAGAAAACCTATTAAAAACAAAACATAAACAAATAAAAAACACTGAAAATTATCCTGATCCTTCAAAAGAAAAGCATGCCTTTGAAAATGGTCAACTCAAGACCTAGAAGAAAGTGCTTAAACAATTCCTGTGCATTCTCAACAGAATATAAGATCTAACCCCCAAGAGACAGGAATAAAAATTCCAAGACCATAAGGGTAGGTGGAAAAGGATATAGATGAGACCTGAAAGTCTCACATGGGAACTAAAACCATATTAGCAAAACTAAAACCCACAGTGGTGATAAACTGTGTATCTGGTTATCTTTCCCTATTGTCCTCCGCTAGCCCAGTAAGTATATGCTCCCCATTCAGTGGACTTCAAAACTGTAACCTGAATAAAAGAATATGGATAAACTGGCCTCCACTGCAAGTGTCAGAAAAATAGAGACAAGAAACAAGCAGACAGGAAGGCAAGGTGAGTAAAACAAATATCATTTCTCCTCCTTCCTTGGCCAAAGCATGACAGTGAGGGGTCTCCCTAGGCTCCCTCATCATCTCGAACACCCCCAGAATCCTTGCTGAAGAAGCAAGTCCAAGCCTTCCTCTCTTTCTTCCATTTTCCTTTCCCAAAGTTTACCTGGGACCTGGACCCAAACTGAGAGTGGAGCTAAGAATGGAAAGGAAAACAAGGAAAAAAGGTTCCTCTTCTCGGTCTGACAATGACTTAAAGGATAAGGGCACAAAAATCAGACTGCTTGCAAATAGCTTTCATTTTAGCAAGGGACAAAAACAAATGCCTCGGCACCCCAGGGAGCAGTGTGAGTAAGTGAGGCAATAACAAGTGGTGGGTAATGTGGCAATCATGGAACACAGTCCCTGACAAGAGTGGTCAAAGTCTTTTTTTTTTTTTTTTTTTTTTTTAAACATTGTGAAAGCCAAGCAAAATATATCTCCAGGCTAGATTCTGCCCAAGAGTTTGCAACCTATACTTTAAGGAAACATCTTTCTGGCGAAACAATACTTTCTTTCAAATGTCAAGATGTACTTTCTGCCATGTTATCTTTACCCACAAAATTATACACTAAATTAGGCGGCTTTCCATTCCATTCCGGCCTTCCCAAACATTTTGCGGATATTTACCAATATAAACATCCATTTCATTGAACGTTACATTTAGCAGAGCAGACTCAGTGTTTCAAAAGAAAGACATTTGAGCCCTTTCTTCACCACGTGTTTCTAAAACCCAGAAAAACAATAAGCTATCCAAGATAATGTGTAACTTTAAGTTTTCAGTAGTCTTGTTTTATGTTCCAAAATGACCTAAGTGGACAATCACAGCATTTGAAAATTTAAATGTCCAGAAAAAAAGCAGCCTACAGCTCTGAAACTTTTCTTCTTCAAAGCACCCTTGGTAACACAGAACTCCTGAAGCATTCACAGTGTCCTTCGAGTCCTTACCAGGAGGCCTCCAATGTGTTTATATGCTAATAAAAATGAAAATGAGTTTACCAATTATTTTTAGTCCCTCATAGGAGAAATATTGTAGCAAGAATATATACAATAGATGAGATGCATTTTTATTGATTAAAGTTTTAATAATTTTATCAGAAATGTAATTTTCTAGAGACTTCTTTCACATAAAGGAAAGCTATATAATTCTTTTTTATGACACCCTCCTCCCCTACACACACACCACCATCACCTCCAGTTTTTAAAAATGTAAACTGCTAATTTTGTCCATGAGCATTGGGAGCTGGGCCACGCCAAGAGCAGTGAGAGTGACGTCTGGAGCTAGTGTGTCTGTCTGAGCCACAAGGAAGAGGTATAAAGAGGAAGCAGAGACAACATGGCCAACATATGCAAGCAGAGAAAGAGAATGAAGGTGGCACAATGAAAATAATCAGGTTTATTTAGGACCTACAAAGAAAAAAGGCTGGAAAATCCAAAGATGTAAATAATGAGGATAAGACTATGAGTCATAGTCATGATATGGGCTCAAGATGATGAGTATTTACTATTTTATCATCGCTACTGCCATTTTCTCAGAGGTACCAGCCCCCCACTTGACACAGCTCAGCAAGATTCCAAAATAATGCTCAGATTGGGTTTTGGCCCTTACTAATCAAAAATTCATTTCTAGTAAGTATATATGTTGATGTTTTTTAATCTATTATATATTACACCTTTATTTCTGATGGTGATTAATGTTATGATTATTTCTAGTAATCAAGAGAAACATATTAGGGTTTTGTTTTTTGACTATTTGTGGTCATAAAGAACTTAAGAAATTACTCATAAGTCTCAAAGAAAAATAATCATTTCTCACATCTATTATAAAAAATATGACATATAAAATTTGTGCTTGTGTTTATATATTCGTCTTTTTTCACCATTTTTTGTCTATACTATATGAAGTTCATGTATTAAACCGCAGCTTCCAACAAAAATCAGAAAACTTCCATGATGGTGAAATAGTAACATAAACTTCAGTGCAATATATTGCTCCTCGGTCCCACAGCATTGTGATGCCTGAGCGTATCATTTTACACTAGGACAGCCAACCATAATTCTGATATCAGGGCATAGTTGGCTCAGCGTGACTGACACTGAAACCATAATATTGTAGCTGGCCTTGAAGCAGTGAGTTATCCTGCTCATTGAGCAAGATAGTGGGGAGGAAGGGGTGGCTAGAAAAAGACATTCAAGACATAAATCTGCAAATTCTCAATAAGCTGTAGCTAAGTGTTCAGTACCCAATTTGAAAAAATGTCAAAGGTCAGTTCTCTCAATAAAATTAAGTGGCAAGATTAGTAATATTAATAAACATATCTGCACTACCTTAAATATTGAACTATTTCAGCACACCTTTATTAAATTTATTGGGGTCACATTGGTTAATAAATCATATAGGTTTCAAATGTACAATTCTGTAAAACATCTTCTATATATTACATTGTTGTTTACTACCCAAAGTCAAATCTCCTTCTGTCACCGTATATTTGACCCCCCTTACCATTATCTACTTCTCCCTCACCCCCTGTTCCTTCTGGTAACCACCATACTATTTTGTCTGTGTCTATGAGTTTTTGTTTGTACATTTTGTTTGTTCATCTGTTGCTTTCAGTTTTATATCCCCCGCGAGTAAAATCATACGGTTTCTGACTTTTTTCACTTAGCATGATATTCTCAAGATCTATCCATGTTGTTGCAAATGGTAGTCTTTCATCTTTTCTCACAGCTGAGTAATATTCCACTTTATATATGTACCACATCTTCTTTATCTAATCATCTATTGAAGGATAGAGACTTCTATCGAAGGACTTCTATCAAAGGACACTTCAATTGTTTCCTTGTCTTGGCCACCGTGAATAACGCTGCAATAAACAAAGGGGTAGATAAATCTTTATGGATAAAGGTTTTTAAATTTGGGGGGTAGATATCTGCAAGAGGGATTGCTGGGTCATATGGCAATTCTATTCTTAATTCTTTTTCAAGAACTTCCATACTGTTTTCCATAGTGGCTGTACCAATTTACATTACTCACAACCTCTCCAACACTTATTTGTCCTGTTGATAATAGTCATGAGGTGGTATCTCATTGTGGTTTTCATTTGCATTTCCCTAACAGCTAGTAAAGTTGAGCATGTTTTCATATGTCTGTTGGTCATTTGTCTATCTTCTTGGGAGACGTGTCTGTTCAGGTTCTCTGCCCATTTTTTAATTGGATTGTTTTTTTGTTGTTGAGTTGTATGAGTTCTTTATATATTTTGGACATTAACTCCATATTGTAGGCACTATTTACAAATATCTTCTCTTATTTTGTTGGTTGTCTTTTTGTTTTGTTGATAGTTTCTCTTGCTGTGCAGAAGCTTTTTAGTTTCATATAGTCTCATTTGTTTATTTTGGCTTTACTTCCCTTGCCTTTGAGGTCAAATTCATAAGATCCTCTCGAAGACCAAGGATCATAAATTTAGTACCTATTTTCTCCTATGTATTTTGTTGTTTCAAGTCTTACATTTAGGTCTTTGATCCATCTTGAGCTTTTTGTATATGGTGACAACAGCAGTCTAGTTTCATTCTTTTACATATAGCTTTCCAATTTTGCCAGCACCTTTATTGAAGAGGACTTCTTTTCTCTATTGTATGTTTTTGGCTCCTTTGTAGAAAGTTATTTGCCCATATATATGTGGGTTTATTTCTTGGCTCTTAATTCTGTTCCATTGGTCTGTGTCTGTTTTTCCGCCAGAACCATGCTGTTTTGATTACTGTCACTTTTTAGCCTAATTTGAAGTCAGGAAGTGTGATACCTCTGGCTTTGTTCTTTTCAATCAGGATTACTTTGGCTATTCAACATCTTTTGTGGTTCCAACAGATTTGTAAATCTGATGATTTTCTGTTCTTTTTTTTAATGCCATTGGGATTTTGATGGAGATTGCACCAAATCAGTATACTGCTTTGGGTAATATGGGCATTTTAACTATGTTCATGCTTCCAATCCATGAACATGGATTATCTTTTAATTTCTTTATGTCTTCTTCAATTTCTTTTAATAATGTCTTATAGTTTTCAGTGTATAGGTCCTTCACATCATTTGTTAAAGTTTATTACTACGCATTTTATTCTTTTTGTTGCAATTGAAAAAATTTTTTTTCATTTTTTTCTAAAATTTCATTGTTAGTAATAGGAATGCAGTGGATTTTTGTACACTGATTTTGTATTCTGCAACTTTACTGCATTTGTTTATTGTTTCTAATAGTTTTTTTTTTTCCTGCAGTCTTTAGTGTTTTCTATATGAAGAATTATGTCATCTGTAAAAAATGACAATATGAATTCTTCATTCCCAATTTGGATGCCTTTTTGCCTTTTATTTCTCTCTTGCCTGACTGCTCTGGCTAGGTCTACTAGTACTGTGTTGAAGAACAGTGGTGGCAGTGGGCATCCTTGTCTTTTTCTGGATCTTAGAGGAAAGCTTTGTTTTCCACCCTTGAGTATGATATTAGCTGAGGGTTTGTCTATATGGCCTTTTTTCTGTTGAGGTACTTTCCTTCTATATCCATTTTATGAGTGTTTTAATCATAAATGGATGTTGTATCTTGTCAGATGCTTTTTCAGCACCTACTGACATGATCATATAATATTTTATTTTTTATTTTTTAAATTAATTTTTATTATGGTGACACTGGTTAACAAAATCCAGTAAGTTTCAGGTATACGATTAAACAGTAAGTCATATATATATTACATTGTGTTATATGATTTCTTTATCCTTTATTTTGTTAATGTGGTATATCACATTGATTGATTTGCACATGTTAAACCATCCTTGCACCTCTGGAATGAACCCCACTTGATGTGACGTGTTTTGAATGTACTGTTGTATTCAATTTGTTAGTATTTTGTTTAGAATTTTTGCATCTGTATTCATTAGAGATATTAGTCTACCATTTTCTTTTGTGTGTGTTATCCTTGCCAAATTTTGGTGTCAGGGTAATGTTGGTCTCATAAAATGTATTAGTTAATGTTGATTCTTCTTCAATTTTTTAGAAGAGTTTGAGAAGGATAGGTATTAAATCATCTTTGAATGTTTGGTAGAATTCGCTAATGAAGAATTTGCTGGTTCTACATTTTTACTTTGGGGGAGGTTTTTGATGATTGTTTCAATTTCCATACTGTTGATCAGTCTATTTAGATTTTCCATTTCTTCGTGATTCAGTCTAGGAAAGATATATATTTCTAAGAACATTTCCACTTCTTCTAGGCTATTTGTGGCATACAGTCTTTCATAGTATTCTTGTATGGTTGTTATTTCTATGGTGTCTGTCGTAACTCTCCTCTTTCATTTCTAATTGTTTGAGTCTTTCCTCTGTTTTCCTTAGTGAGTCAAGTCAGAGGTTTATCAATTTTATTAACCTTTTCAAAGAACCAGCTCTTTGTTACATTAATGTTTCTATTGTCTTTTTGTTCTCAATTGTATTTAATTCTGCTGTAATTTTTGTTATTTACTTCCTTTTGCTAACTTTGTGCCACATTTATTCTTCTTTAGGATGTGATGTTAGGTTGTTTACTGAGATCTTTCTTATTTCTTGAGATAGGCCTACAATGATATAAACTTCCTTCTTATTATCGCTTTTGCTGGACCCCAAAAGTTTTGATATGTCGTATTGTCATTCTCATTTGTCTCTATGTATCTTTTGATCTCTCCTTTTACTTCTTCTTTGACCCAGTCGTTGTTTAGTATCATGTATATCTTAAGTATAATCTCCACATATTTGTGGTTTTACCCACTTTGTTTTTGCAGTTGATTTCCAATTTCAAAGCACTGTGGCTGGAGAATATACTTGGTATTACTTCAGTCTTCTTAAATTTGCTGAGGCTAGTTTTGTGTCCTTACATATGGTCTATCCTTGAGAACATTCCATGTGCTCTAGAGAAGAATGTATAATTTGGTGTTCTGAGATGAAAGTCTCTGTAAATGTCAATGATGTCCATTTGGTCTAATTTGATACCACTTTTTAAAACCACAAGATAAGAATTAAACCAGAAAACAAGATCTGAGAACTGGCATCTATTTTGAAATAATCATTTTTATATAAAAAATTATAAAGAAAAGTTCAATTCTCAAATAGTGGTCCCTACCATACATTCTCATCTTTTAAGAAACATATTTAGTTTTGAAATAACGATAATATAAATAATGAAATGCATATAAGTGAGGATAAGGTGGCAGAACAACTCATATTAAAAACAAGATCTAGCTTTTCTATTTACCAACTGTGTGGCTTAAGTAAATTAACTTCTCTGAGCCTAGGTTTCCATCTACAAAATAGGGATGATACTGCCTACTTCCAAGGTTGCTGTGAGAACCACTAATTCCATACATGACATGCCTGACAAGTAGAAGGCATTCACTAAATGGTAGCTGTTGCCATTATTATCATCCTTATGATCACCATCACCACCAAATCATCCTATCATAAACTTAAAGATTGGGAAATTTGTCTTCAAAGGAAAGATGACCCTGTCAAATGTGAGCAATACAAATTTTGATGGTCAAATAAAATTATTACTCCTAACCTAATTTGGCCTTTTGAATTAAGTGATTTCTAAGTTAACCTTTGGGCTATAACAGATTCCAAGCCCTCACCAAGTGTAGAGTGTATAACTATGGGCTCCACATTGCCACTGAATTTTAGCAATGAACAACAGCAATGAGCCTGATGAGGCCCAAGAAGGTCGGAGTCATCAGAGAGAGAGGAGTTTGCTTTCTCAAGGCCCATCATCCAAGTCAGTGCTTTGCAAACTGCACTTACAGAGGCTTTTTTGTCTAATATGTCTCAATTCAAATAATATTTAAATAAACTGCCTTTGGAAGAAAAATTCTGAAAACTAATTTATAAATTTAAATAACTCTGATACTTAAATGTGTATAAGTAAAAAATATAAACTCCTTATACATATAACTCTTGTATAACAATAAACCAAAGAAATTTCAAAGAATATATATAAACCAAAAGAAATAAAATTTATGTCAATAATATTAACTTAATGTTACTTCCTGAGTCTCAATTCCTGAGGGAGAATGATAACACAAAGATAATAGCAGAACTATTTATGTTGCTTTAACTACTGTGTGTCCCTACACAGTATATTAAGCATATTCTTTATGCTCAAGAGGCCAAGAAAGAAAGGTTATTAAGAGTATGGAGAAGATCTCACCTAATAGAGATTGAAGATCTTGGTTCATGTAATACAGAGCATTCTCCATTCCTCTAGCCCTGACCATAAGATACCACTCTAGGACATCTTATCACAATTGAGAAAAAAACACATGCAAATAAAGTAAACCATACTTAGAGGCACAACAACATCCACTCTAATTAACTCTAGCTTGAGAGAAACTTCTGGGGAAGACTTCGGAAGAGAATTACAGACCAAAGAGTTATAGCATAAAGGTGAAGAATATGGGTTATGCCTTCATGTGTTAACTTGTACTTCATTGATAGAATGCACTAATGCTGCTAAACTGTTGCTCTTTCTGCTAACTCTCATCATCATGGAATAAATGTTCACACTACGCTGCACTGTCTGTTCTCATCAGGATTGCTGCTTAGGAGATAATCCCCAAGCCAAGAACCCTTGGGCGGGAAAAGGCAGATCCTCACTCTCCTGGTGCTTGGGTGAGGCTTAGAGCCCTTTAGGCAGCTTGCCCCAATGCATCAAACCGACCAAAAAGCAAGATAGAATAAGTTGTCAACATGCACTAAAAGTAGGAAAGGAAGTGTCAGCAATCACTGCTGCTTCAGAACGTTTTATTCCACAGAACTACAGGATAGATGAAAAGATGTTTACATAGTTGACATTTTTAAGGAAAGAGAAAGTTTTGTTGAAAATTTTTTCTGGTATCCTTCTAAACAAAGAAGTGCGGTGTCTAAAGCCATTATTTGTCCTCTATTTGTGATCAGAGTTCTACTGGTTTTCTCTAGGTTAGATTAAACAAGTGCTAAAGTCCTTTCAAGTTCCAAAAGCCCCTGAAAACATGAATCTTTAGCTCAGTGTGATGACCTTTTCTTCTCAGGCATGTACACTATGAAAAGCCAGGAGCTGGTGAAAACAGAACCTGCCACTGATCTTTGAATGCTTCTAGGCTTTTAGGCAGAAACAGCGTGCCATCGATCATTCTATATTGTTTTGTTTCAGTCAAACAAGAAAAAGAAAAAAGTATGTAAACAAATTAATGTGGAAGACAGACAGATTATAGAGCCAGAACATTAGTGGAAAATTTGGGATACATAATAGGGAATATTGAAAGGCAGAATTTAAAGTCTTAATATGTGCATTACTGTTATATATAATCAATTCCCTGATTTATAGGTTTTATCATAAAATCAGAAAAATATATGTATGAGTTACCCCACACAAGTTATTTATACTGTTATATCATATTATATACATATATGTATGTGCATATGTATGTATTTATTTGAGGGGTGGGTATACAGGTGTGTGTGAACAGAGGGAGAGATAGTAAAGAAAAGAGAAATTAGGATCTTAAACCAAAAGCCATCAACCAGCTCAATGTAAGAATTTAAGCCCCATGACAAGAAGGACTTTGTTTATTCACTGCTGTCCCTTGGTGCCTCAGTACATAATTGCTGTTCAATAAACTCATTTGTTGAAGAGCTCAACATTATTATTTTTTTTCCTTTTTAAAAGAAGTCTCATTAATAACATTAAAGAAACTATAACTAGGGCGAATTTATTCTCCTTTCCCCAGCTTTATTGACATATAACATTGTGTAAGTTTAAGGTATAGAAGATAACAATTTGATAAATGTATATGTTGTGAAGTGATTACTCCAAAGTTAGTTAACACATCCATCACTTGACATAGACAACTTAGTGTGGTGAGAACTTTCAAGACCTACCCTCAGCAACTTTCAAGTATATAACATAGTGTAACTATAGCCATGGTGTACATTATATCCCCATAACTTATTCATCTATAAGTGGCAGTTTGCACACTTAGACCATCTTCACGATTCCCCGCCACCTCCTACACTTGCTATGTGCCCTTAGTGACCACCAATCTGTTCTCTGCTTCTGTAAGATCATACAGCACCTATCTTTCCCTGTGAAATTTGTTCTTAATTTAGGTATTCACATTTGTAAGCAACTATAGAATCTATAAAATTGAATCAGGAAACTACTAGATTTTTGAGTAAAACCATCCACCATAAGTATACAAATTTGAAAACATCCTCTCTCTCTCTCTCTCTCTCTCTCTCTCTCACACACACACACCACCATGAGACAACCACATTTATATCTATCATGACTAAATCATTAACAATAATATCTCCTGCCTGAAAAGCTAAGCCAAGAGAAGATGTCACCACAGTTGATGTATTTAATTTAGAAAGTATAACTGAAACCCAAAATAGGAAGCCGCCTGACTTCACAAACAGAAAAAAGTGCTATTCAGTTGAACCTAGGAAGAACTATTGTAAGACTGTTTCCTTTCCAAATAAAAAGTGTTTCCCTAATTCTGTGAACTGCTCTAGCAAATTAATCAAACCCAAGGAGGGGGTTATGGGAACCTCTATTTTATAGCCAAGTCAGACAAAAGTTGTGGGTAACCTGGGAACCTACTACTTGCATTTGGCATCTGAAGCTGGGGTAAGGGCAGTCTAATGAAACTGAGCCTTAAACCTATAGGATCTGATACTATCTCCAAGTAGATATTCAGAATTGAGTTAAATTATAGGACACTCAGCTGGTGCCAGGAAGAATTGCTTGGTAGGGGAAAACCCACACATCAGGTGACCAGAAGTGTCAAAAGTATTGTGGGTCGACACTGTAAGGGACTTCAAATAATCATATTTTTAAATGGCTTTGGTTTAAACTGTGTGACATGTTCTGTCCAATTACATTTTTTAATGCTTATTATTTATCTGTTACCTTTAGAATCTGCTACTCTTTTAATATCTTAGATTTATGTATAATTATTCTTTGCAAAAATTTCAATGTTAAGAATTTAGTTAGGATTGTTTTTAATAGTAAACATTATATTTTCATGGATAAGTAACCATTTAAGATGGTAGACATATATTGCCCTAGTGTTATGCAAAGTACATAGATTTATTTGGGCTTCATTCAGTTCAGTCGATGCATTTAAGAAGCAATTCAAAATGTTTCTCAGATTCAATTCAGAAAATTTAAGTTAAGAAAATTTGTTTAAATAACTTATACCCAATAACCTTGTCAAAATGTGGTTTTACAACTGACATGCCAGCAACTGGAAAATTAAGGTACTTTCCTAATTCTTCTATAATCATGTTCAGTTCATGACACAGTCATATTCATCAAACACTAATGACAAAAATAATCTGAATAATCTTAGCAATAACATTGTTTGGACTTGAATTTCTCCAGAAACCACTCAATTTGCCACTTCATTTGATCTAAACAAAAATAAGTCCCAGTGTTGTTTGAAGGAAATTTTGGAAATTTTACTTTAAAATGCAACTTCAGCATGACCTTTGGACTTGGGCAGCTTCAATCAACTCCTAGCTCTGCTGCTCACTCGTTTTGTGAATATAGGCAAGTTTCTTAACCTGAGCCTCAGTTTCTTTGTCGATAAAACAGATGAGTGATAAATCTGTCTAGGAGTATTGTTAAAATGCTTAAACAAAATAATGACTATAAAGCTCTTAACATATGTCTAGAGCCACAGTAAGTATTCTACTACAATGTTAGCTATTGTTATGACATAATATTGAGTTTTTGGTCTGTGTCAGTTCATATTCTCTTTACATTAGTTTTTAAATATTCATATTATGACTCCACTGACTTATATTTATGAGCAGCAATAACTCAATCAAAAATCTGTGCATAGATTATGTTGAAAATATTTTTGAAAGTTACATTTTAGGCTTAATAACTTAACTCCCTATCATTACCTTAAAAAATTATATATGAGTGAACCAACCATCTGTTGTTGCTGCTTGCTGTAAACACTATAAACAAACAGAAACACATTAAAGAAAAAGATGGTCTTTAAGACACTAAGAGTAGTTTTCCAGGAAATAGAGTATGTGAGTGATACATGAAAATTGAGCTCTGGAGAGAGAGTTGTTGTCTCTTAATTGTACATAATCTCTTGGTTTACACAGTAAACATATGGCAGAAGGAGAAAAAATATAAACACAGAAAGGACACATGATCCACCCTCCTATAGCAACAGATTGCTTAAAAATTATGAGCATTTGGTTACGAATATCATCTTAATAGAATTTTGCCTTTGTTACATATCCCTGTGACAGGCCTGGTGTTCTGGAGATATTTTAAATAAGTTTATACCATCCCTTAACCTTAAATAGGACTCATTAATACATAATTAACTTGTAAAATATCAATTAAGCTATTTGTTCTATTTGCATGTGCTTACCTGAAAAATAATAGGATTATTGTAAAAGATTTCACAACTGCCATGGCTATTTAAACCTAGTGGATGAGTTGAACTCAAATTAGTTGATAGATATATTTTTAACAAAAAGAAATCTAGGTTTTGAAAGAGCAAAATAAAATAGGATTTCAGAGCTTACAAAACGAAAAGTCATCAATTTCAATAGTTCCAAATACAAGAAATCCACGGTCCACAAAGTTAAATGACTTAACCAAGGATACTACCTACTTAATGGTAAAGCCAAACAAGAATCCTAATCTCCTTCAACAACCAGAAAAAATTCTTAAATAGTTATCAAATAATTCCTAAGCTTATAAACAATCTCTACATTCATCAGTTAAACCATAAAAACTGCTGCTACAACTACTAAGCACTTTACACAACAATCACATTAAATCCTCACAACTCTGAGTGGGCTTTACAGATGAGTCCTCAGGACAGAGAGGTTAAGTAACCCAAATATACACAGGGAGCCAGTAATTAACTTGGATAAGCATACTCTATCCACTGCACTATGTAGACTCTCGTGGCATGACACTCATAGTTAGTTACCATACTGTATTCACTCCATCTTCCCTATAATGTGTAAGACTGGATGAACCCCAACTCATCTCTGCTTCAAATGATAAAATATAGTTGCTGGTTTCAAAGTGGCTTTACTCATTCCATTCAGATGACAGCGGCAGTAGTACACAGAAAAGGCCCTCGCCTTCCTCAGCCATCCAGATACCACTCTTCCTGTCTTCAGGATGAAAAGCGACATAAACACCCCTAAACTCTGATATTTTCTCCCTTTCCCCCGCTTTTCTCCCATTTCTATTAATCAAGGGCTGTGATTAGATTTTGAGAAGGTGGGTATAGTCCTGTGAGTAAGGGCTGGATACATGTTGCAAAGGCTTTTAAAGCCATATTTCCCCTTCCTCCATTTGGTAGAACAAGAATAAGATAGAGGCTGGAAGTCAATAGTCACAATTCTCAAGGCCTATTAATTAAATTGTGCAGCAGCCACAATTTAATAAGAGCTTATGAAGAAATGCTGAAAGATCTATGAAGAGAGTAATGCCACCATGATCTAAATTCCTAGCCTCAGCTCTCCCCCCAAATGGAGTGTCAAGGATACTAGACTGTGAGGAAGGGGACCAGCGATCAGGAGAGAAACAGAGGTAAACAATCGAGATGCTAAATACCTTGGGCCACTCGCTGCACTACTATGAACTGTAATACAGAGGTAAGTGTGCGATGTGAAGAAAGAAAAGTGAAAAAAAAAAACAAAACAGGACAAAATCCCTACCCTTGCAAAATTTATACTCTAATATAACAATAGCGTCATTTTGGAGCAACACATTACAGGTAAGTGCTTACAATTAACATACCTTATAAACGTTTCTGTAAACTTGAGTAATTCTAAGGAGTGTTTTGAGCAATAAGTTAATTCAGTTGGCATGGGAGGTAATTTATTAAGTTACTTTCTTATATTCTTTTTCTTTATGAACTATAAAAGAATGTAAGCTTTTAAATATTAAGTACCTGCTCTTATGTTTAATTTTTTTTACATTCGAATTACTACAACAAGGTCATGTTTGCTACACCTGAATGCCATCATCTCACCTCCATTCCCTAAGAGTATTCTTAGGTAACTCTTGGATGGTCTGTCTTAAAATGTTTGACACATAAGAAACTAACAGCAATTCCTGTGAAATGACTGTTATAACCAAAAGCTATTACACTATTTGGAGTACAGCTTCCCCTTCATTTATATATGATGCACACATAGAGAATACAAGATTTGATTTGAAACTAACAGCTATCTGTGCTTTTATGTGCAGTAGATGGGTTAAAAAAAAAAAACTATGAGATTACTTACTCAGTCCTCCAAGATGATTAAGCTGCTTCCTAAATAGAAATCAGGATAACTGCAGAAGCAAATGTATTTTTTGGATATTTTGGAACAGAAAAGCTAATGTAGCTCCTCCTAAAATGCTTTACATAAACAGAGAAGAACTTGCTCTAGTGGCATTATCAAGCCCATGGGACATTTAGCAATGTTGGTAGACAGTTTTGGTTGTCACAATTGGGGGTTGAGGGATGGGGAACGGAATGCTATTACCATCTGGTAGAGACCAAAGATGCTGCTAAACATCTTACAATGCACACAACAGCCCCCACAACAAAAAATTTATCTAAAATAAAATGCAAATAGTGCCACTGTTGAGTTGCTCTAGTCTAAGATTTTCACTGATTTTCAAAACTGTAATTTCCAGAAAGCCTATCAATGATATTAAGCACATAAATATCTCAACATCTATTTGAGCAGTCCTCCCCTACCAGCATACCTGTTAACAATAGAATAACCATAAGTCTAGTAGTTATTCAGTAGGAAATTCATCTTCACTTTCTTTCATTCACTCTCTTGGCTTCGATCACAGTCTTTATGCTAATGACTCCCAGGTCTGTTACTGGGAGTCACAGCCTCTCTCAGGTATCACACTCTGGGAAACCACAAGCTTTTACCATATCCAAAGCTAAGAGCAAACCCTCACTACACCCTAGCCCTATGCAACCCTCCCCTCCTTATCCGCTCCATCTCTTGTATTCCCAGCCTTGGCGAATGGTACCTCCATTGACTGGTACTCAAGTGAGAAGCCTAGGCACCCTGGGCTCATCCCCCTTCCCCATACTATCACTATATTTTGCACATAATTGTCACTTGAGCTAAATATTGGATATGAATTAATTTATAAGTAATAAGCCCAAAGAAGCTGAGAAAAAGAGAGAGAGAGAGAGAGAGAAAGAGGAAAGGAGGAAAAAAAAAACATGCATCAGAGAATGTAGTTCAGTATAAAAAAGCATTACATTTGGAAGCAGATCTCATGTTTATAAAACAGAGTCACAGGCTCCAAAAAAACCAAAGAAACCCCAGGACATGACTTAAACAGTGAAAAAGATGCTGAGATAACAGAAGACACTGACCAGCTAGGGTGCTGACTCTGAAAAAAAATTAATTTCTTTTTTAAAAATCAAGCTTTACAGGCATGAATGTCCCAAAGCATTGAAAATAACAAGATAAAAAGGAAAAACAGAGTAAGTAGGAGAGTTAGTAAATATTAATAACAGCAACAACCTAACAATCGCATAAAGCTGAAGTTTGCAATGTTTACATATTTTATATCATTTTATTCTTTGAAAAACTTTGAGGCAAGTAAGTCTTATAATTACTTTGCAGAGATATTTGGGACTTGCACTGATAAAACACAGAGGTTTTAAACAGCAATTTAGAAAGAGCTATGGATTGTTCTGAATGTTAAGTAGCAGAAGGCATCAAAACTACCTTGACACAGCCAGTGTTCAAGTAGTCCTCATCACCCCACAGACTTCCACTAACACAGCCATGAGCAGCAATTCACAATGGTAATTAAGGAGCTGCATTTTAGAAACTGAACAGGGGTCACTTCAAGAACCATTTCTATTCATCTTACGTCTCTCAATATAATTTGGTTGGTTGCTGACATCCTTCCACAGTCTCCAAAAGTACTGACAATGTGCTCTGTTGTCATAAATGAATCATTCTGTCTGTTTGAGAGAGAAGATTCCGGAAGGTTTAAATAAACTGTAAAGACATTGAATTGAATCAGAGAGGGGTCAGAATTTAAACTTTGACCAACAGTTTCCCCTCCATGTCTAACGTGAGCTCACCTGTAACACATCTTTGACAAAATAACAATTCTGTTTGTAAATATGGGTGGATAGATATCAGCTTGACTCATTATCACGGGGCTGTAAATGATTGCGTACTCCTCTTGTTTGCTGTAATTCAGGTCTAGGCAACAAGAATTATCGGGATAGTATTTCTAAAATGTCATTTAATTTGTTTTTCATTCTTACTGAAACAGCTTCTGCTTTGGGGGACAGGCACATAAGGCCAGAAGCAAAGACTTTGTTGTTCAGTTCTAACTTTCCAAATAGAATTTTTAAAATGAGATCAGCAGAAACAATTGTCTTGAAACCCACACACTCTATTGCAAGAGCTTGAGATACAAATGGTATGTTTTAATGTTCCAAAAGCATTTGGCTTGGAACATTTAGAATTCAGAGTTTATATGAAAGTTACTCAGATTATGGCAACAGCACAATACGATATTAGCGCAGTTTTCCTGGCATCAAGAAGAGAGACAAAAGTCGATTGACTGGTAGAAAGAGGTAAAGACCAAAGTGTCTAACTAGAGTTTAGATACCATCTGGGTCTTGAAAGTGTATGTATGCATGTGTGTGTATGGAGAAGGGTGAACAGGAGATGGAATAGTATGGTGGTAAAAAATTCAAATGGACTGAGGGTTATCACAAACATTAGGGGCTTATGCCTAGCTTCCTATCTAAACATTTCTGGGAGAACCATTTTGGTGGGTCCTCCAAGTTAGTGTGGGGTAGATACCGCAGAGAGCCAACAGTGGTAAAATTTGCCATGGCAGAATGGGATTGAGAGGTCTGAGCTGCTCTGTCTTCCTGGCTCCAGTGGGATGTCAAAGAGATCCAAAAACATTCCCAGGGCCCCTTCAAGAAAGGTCTGGTAGAGCTTTCCTTGCATTAATGGAGCTAAGGGGTGGGGATACTGAGCATAGAGAACTGTGGGGCCAGTCAATGAGTCAGCAAGCAGTCATCACAATTTTATCTAACCAAAAAAAATCAACCATAAGATGCCACAGCTTATGCCACAGCTTTTGACACAGCAATATGGGATCACGTGAAGAAAAAAGCCAAAGACTGAGCAGGAGGAGACATGTGGAAAGGCCAGGCAGGCCCAAGGAGCACATGAAAGTACTGCTCATTCTTCATGGCATTCTTCTAAGTCAACCAGAAGTCAATACTTTGTCCAACAGTACAGAGAACTCTACACTAAAGAACAGTTATCTGCTATTCCGGTTATTCCAATTCTATTAGACTCAACTAGATTCTGTAATTAACAGAACAAATGAAGAGTATTGGAACTTATAATGATCTCCATAATGTTTTTATCAAGTATCTAAACAGTGACCACATGCAGTGATACGCCCAGCAAGGAAGGAAGCTCAAAATGCTACAAATGAGTGTGTCCCAGCTTCTGGCTTCATCTATTTTTTGTTTCCTAGACTTTTTGGAGAAATTTTTTCTCCTTTCCTATAGAAAACCATTCTTCAATTTTACTTCAGAAGACTACCCCCCTAAAATTGTTATTTGTTCCACCCCCATGTCCCCACAGCTACCTTTTGATAAACATTTTCTTGGCATTATCAGAAAATACTGAAATAGTTGGGTCACTTACCTCTCTCTCCCACGAAGACAGTATGAACATCCTTAAATTCTCAGTCTCTAATTCAGGAGACTTTCTGCATTAAAGTGGCAAGCACAGTTCTAAGCACTTTGCTTACATTAAAATTCAGTTCATCATCAAAGTAATCAAAGAGGATAAGGACTACTATGATCATCTCCATTTCAGAGATGAGGAAACGGATACACAGAGAGGTAGAAAAATAGAACTGAGACTCAAACTTGGGCTGTCTGGCTCCAGAATAGATGCTCAATAAAAGTTTCTTAAATTAAACTGAACCCAACCTAGAAAAACTGTGATTCAGAAATCCAAAGTTCCTTTCCTGCAGATACTGTCTTTGGTCAGCATATTTTAAATCAATAGTCCATGAGAATCCAATTAAAGAAACACTGTATCTTTTGTTTAAATAATTTGTCTGTTGTATTACAGATGTCTTTCTTCCAGTGCCATACTCCTTCACTTTTTCCAAGATATCATTATTTTCTTGAGCCAAAAATCATAATATAATGATTTTTGTCAGCTTCCACAAAGCTAGCTTTTTGGTAGAAAAGAAACTAATTTTTTCCATGAACTGTTAAAAGACATTATGCGTTACTATTATAGTAGACACACACACATAAAGTACACACCAAATGCCTGTTAGCCATTTATCCTTCAGAACAAAGAAATCTGTTCTCTATTTAGATAATAACAAAACAAAAACATTTATGCCTAATTCTTTTAACGGTAATTTTAATGGAGCTTTTTTTTAATATATAAATGTTGGAGCCCTTCAGGATTTGATTTATGAGCAACCCCTTCTAGAATCTCTATGGGATATTACCTCGAAAGGAAGCTGAATTTTCTAATGTGTTTGAAAACTACTCATTGTCTAGCTATTACTTCTACTATAACACACACCTTTAGTTATGCTATTTTATGGTTCAAGATATATAACTACACACACACAGGCACACACACTCACAAACACACACACTAACCTTGAAACTCTGCCCTTCCCTCTCTATATCTCTCCAGTCTTCACTTCTATCTGTCATCAAACACTTCAGCCTTCCCCAAATATCAATATTTGACATATTTCCTAATTATAGTTTCCCCAACATAAATATCCAGTAGCTTCTGTCATTTTACAGATTCAGGTTTATAAGTTTAGGGATCAGGAAATAGTGCAATTTTTCATAGACACTTCACTTACATTTAGAGCTTGTCACACTTTACTGAAAAAAAAAAAACTGAGTCATTCATTCATTCCTATATATATTAAAATAGGCAAATATAAACATATTCTTCATAATTCTAATTCTCTATACTTACACTGAGACCTATTTAAAGTAAGATTATTAAAAATATAGATACTTGAGGGCTTTTCTCACTAATTCCTACCTGTTACCAAACAATGCTTAATTTAGCCTGATTTTACCTGGATATGAATTTAAAATGTTCTTTCTGTGCATCCTGAATCTTCTTATAACAGATATATACACATTCAGTTCCTATCACCTCATCGAGGAGCAAAGTTTGTCACGAACCACGGGGCTTCCAGCTCCTTACTCCTTCCCGACCAGGATACTCCTATCTTTGGGATTATACCCACTGACGTTCCAACCTTTGTGTTAGTGCTGAAAAGCAAAACATAATAGCTTTTGCCTGGGAATGAGCAGCCTCCGTATCATTGCCCTAATATCTCTGTACTTCCAGTTGGGTCTTAGTGCTTGGTCATGCTCCCTTTTGCTTTTTCTCTTATATTTTATCCTATTAGCCATTCTTTTAGTGACTGAATCCTGCCTAGTAGTCTGTGACTGGGGTGTGGCACTAGAGCCCTGATATTCCATGCCTGAGTCCTTTCCCCTTAACACCTGATCCAGAGATACAACCCTATGCCTGATAACGAGATGCCAGTCTCTACCACCTGCCAAACAGTTCTCTGCTCTGACCCCTGGCTGAACAGTCAAACTATAAATCTACCTTTACCCTTATTGACTCAGGTCTCTGGATACCTACCTCAATAGTATACTTAATCTGTTCTCTTCAATATAGTGTGAGACCCCATTTCTGGACATTACACAGATTTTTCGAGTCTACTATTTCTAAACCCTTAATGTACTAGAGCTGGTACTCAGTATCCCTAGTCTAGTTACTAACCATCACCATCTTCCTCTTCCACAATCTCTGCTTTCAGAAGTAGTCATGTTTTGTAGTCTCGGGTGACTAGTGAGTAGTGTAACCAAGTAATGTACCATCCAAACTAAAACTGTTTTGAGAAGAAAGGGGATATTATTAATAATTACTCTGGAACAAAAATTACGCTGGGCAAACTGGGATGTGCAGCCATCTACAAAGGACTGAGCTAACGTGAGCAGCTGACCAAAAAAAAAAAGTCAATTTGTAGGCTGACCAGCAGCAACCTGTAACGTGTGAGGCTAATTAAAAAAATTACTGGATCAACATCATAGTTTGCAACTTAATATAAGATGTACAGGAAAATTGCCAGTTGGTAGCAGGTACTATAGTTGAAAGGTTGAATCAGAGCTAAAGAAACCAGGATGATTAAGAAGCAGGTGAGTGGAAAATGAAGAATCAACTGAACATCAGCGAGAACTAAAACCTGCCGAACAAAGAGCACCAAGACCTGGCTGGACTTCTCCCAGACTCCTATTTTACCCACACAATACTATCTGAACTGCTGCTAGGCTAGCTCTCAAGAATTGTAATTCTTTTAATCAAAGTTACTTGACCAAAATGTAGTCCTCAAATGAACTTTCAACTATCCCTCTTGAACACTTCTTCTTATACGCCCAATTTCATTTAATAGAATCATTATTTAATTATCATCATTCCCAAGCCTCTTTTCCTTCACTTCAACTTTACTTCATTTCCTCACTTCCCTCAGTCACCAGTTTTGGGACCTGCCTCAGACAGCTATAAAACCAAACTCTCTTCTCCATTTTCACTGATGCTATTTGGTTCAGCCCCCTCAGTATGGTCTCTCCATTTTAGGAGCCTCTGCCTCCTCCAAACTGCCCTTTCTATTACTAATTCTTTCAACCTCCATATAGTTCAGTTTTCAATGATACTGTTCCTCTGGACCAGTAATAGGAAAAGAAAATGTAATAGGAAAATATAGATCCTATTCATCACAGCAATTAAATCTCTAAGGTATCTACGAATAAATCTAAGCAAACATGAGCAAGAAGTGTGTGGGAAAACATACAAAAGGTTATGGAAGAACATAGGAAGGCTTGAATAAATGGAGAGATAAAACATATTCATAGAAAGGAAAAGTCAATATTGCCAAGATGTCATATTCCCCAAATTATGTATAAATTAAATACAGTTTCCATCAAAATCCTAACAGGTTTGTGTGTGTGTGTGTGTGTGTGTGTGTGTGTGTGTGTGTAACTTAACAAGTTAACCTTCAAATCTCCTGTAAATACAAGGACCAAAAAATAGCCGAAAAATTGGAGGAAGAGCAAGCTTGGGGAAATATGCCTGGCCAGATAGGAAGATTTATTATAAAGCTTATATTGTTAAGACAGTGAAGTATTAGGAAGACCTAAAGCAATGCAAAAAAAAAAAAAACAGAGAGCCCATAAATAACCCATGAGGACATGAAAATTAGATACTGACAGAAGATGAATCACAAATTCATGAAAAAGGACAGACTACTCAAAAAATGCTACAGGGTCAAAAATAAAACAGGGTTCCTACTGTAAAGCCCACTAAAAATATCTGATGTAATTAAAGGCAATTAGAAACATAAGTTTGAAAGATAAAATTTTAAAACTGTTCAAAGAAATACAAAAGAGTGTCTTTAAATTGTGATAAGGATTTATTTGAGACAAAAAAATCACAAATTCTAAATAAAAAGTTGAATAAATCTGACAACAAAATCTAAAACTTTTGTACATTAAAACATACCATTAAAAATTTTATTTCAAGCCCTAGACTGAGAATGGATACTTGTAATATTCATAGAGTTTTCTTATCCAGAAAAAAGAAAAAACTCCACAAACTAATTTTTAAAAATTCCCCAATAGAAAAATGAGAGAATTTTTAGAATAGGATCCAGAATAGCCAATACACTCATAAAAAGATGTTCGATTTCACTAGTTATTATGGAAATTCTGATTTCAACCCAGTAGGATACCATTTCACAGTTTCATTATGA
Source organism: Pteropus medius (assembly GCF_902729225.1). Taxonomy (NCBI): domain Eukaryota; kingdom Metazoa; phylum Chordata; class Mammalia; order Chiroptera; family Pteropodidae; genus Pteropus; species Pteropus medius. The sequence continues at coordinate 14,038,429 of NW_024354500.1, forward strand.
CAGGACATCTCACATACTGCTGGTGAGTGTTTAAATAGTACCACCACATTGTAAAACAAATTGAAAATATCTATTAAAGTTGAAAATACAGATAAAATATGACCAAGAAGATTCATCTCCAGGTATTTGTGAAAGAAATAGTGCATGTAGGCACAAGGAAACACAAACAAAAGTATTCCCTGAAGCACCGTACATAATAGATATAAAATGGTTTCTACTGAAGAATTTCTTTTCCTTTTCCCCATTCTTTTTTCTGTTTTACTCCTTCCTTTCCTCACAGCAGTCTCTCCAATTGATGGAGATGATAAGAACATTTTTTTCCTGATGTAAACAATAAAAGGCAACATATTCTGAGAACTTTGGTTCACTAATTATTTTCCTATTGGGTCCTTTTTTAAAAAATTTTATTTTTCACAGTTGACATTCAATATTATTTTATATTAGTTTCACATGTACAGTATGGTGGTTAGACATTTATGTAATTTACAAAGTGATCCCCCCCAATTAGTCTACTACCTACCTATTAGTATACATAGTTAGCTTACTAATTATCTTGATTTTCAATTTCTGATCTGGGCCAGGAAGTTGAAAGATTGTTTAATAGTTAAGCATATGAGTTTTGGAGTCTGAAAGCCTTGAGTTCAAGTCCTGAACATGTCAATTTACTGACTAATGTGAACGTGTGCAAGTTATTTAACCTCTCGCAAAATGGGGGCAGACAGTACAGGTTTCCTGATAGTCAAAAGGAGAGCATTCCTATGAAATTATTCCTAAGCTGAAATGGCATAAAGCAAAGAAGCAATTATCATTAATTTATATGGAAAAAAATTTGTGTCTTCTCAGATTCAAAAAAATAACCTACCAAATTATACCAATTACATTCAGTTTTATGCTAAGCGTTAACATTTACGAGCTCTCTTAGACTTTTCTGATACCTTTAGGAGACATCTTGCTAACAGCCGCACAAAGTAAATCGAGGTAAAGCACAGATGCTCACACAGTTCAAAGCTATGGTGGTTTAATGCTGAGTGTAGTTACTGGGAAAGGAGCTTGGTGGCGCCACTCTCGCTGCTTGGATTGCCTGCTGCCTCATTAATGGCTTGCTGCAAAACAAACTCTGAAGGCTATTTTTGCTTTTTTGCGTTTTCTAGTAAAATCAAAAAATCCTCTTTGGATTTCTTTCAGTTAGCGAAAACAGGTACTAATTTTGTAAAAGTGAAGAGATGTGAACTTTCGAAAGGCAAAGGATATCTGTAATAGCACTTAACTCTAGAGGATTACTGTGAAGAATAAATAAGGTTATAAATATAAAACGTTTAAGGAAATTCCTGACAATAAACACTAAGGAAATTTTAGCAACCATTATCACTGTTTCATGAATGATTTTCTACAAGCTTGATATTATAAATAACTATGACAGGTATTTTCTGCAACCACTGGGATTACTGAGCATGTTTTACTAGAAATCACCTACATAGATCTTTTCTAGGTGGTGCAGTGTGTAAATAAGAGTAAATTGAAACAATCTATTCTGCCCCAAGTTATCAGAATCACTGAATTGTAGGTTTAAAAGGAACTTTATACCTGGTCACCTAGTTCGATTATTCAATCGGCCAAATGCTTGATTATTCTCAGTAATGATCTTCTTTCTGGCCCATTTCTGAGCATTCTAGGAAGAAAAAGCTCATTATTTTCTTAGGCAGGCCATCTATGCAGAAGGTGCTTCCTTATACTGAGCAAAAACCCGTTGCTCTAAATCATCTACCAAAGGTTAAATTTATCTTAATTATCTGCCCAAACTATAAAGAAAAAAGCTAAACTGTCTACACCAACTTCTGCCTTCAAATATTTGAAAAACACTTCGATTCCCTTAAAAAACATTCTCAAAATGAAATATCTACAATATATTCTACAATAACATGGCTTGAATTTTCTCGCTCTTCTGTCGGTTCTCTTCCAAACCCATTGCAATGCATCTCAATTCCTCTTAAAGTAAATCTGTATGGGAAAAAATATTATTTTACTTCATGTTAAAAGCTGAACTTAGAAAAGCACAGATTCTTTTGCAAAATATTATATTTTCCAGTAAATGATAATGATGTCCATTACAATAGAGAATACTTCTTTTAATTTTTTTCTAGATACAGACTCACATACATGTATGCAATACATACAAATAAATGAAACAGTATGGATTATTGGTTAATGGCACATACTCTGAAGCTGGATAAACTGGGTTCAAAGCCTGGCTCAATCTTTGATGTGAATTCTAATTATTAAACATGGGGAGAATTATCTAATCTCTCTGTATCTCAGTATTTCACTGTAGCTACCTAATGCTGATGTGGTAAAGAATAAATAAGTTAATAAATGTAAAATGCTTGTAACTGTCATATAATGAGGGCTTTAGCTTTTTTCCCCATGTAAATAACAGAGAGCCTTGGGCTATATACGGATATATATAAGACCAGGAGACCTAAAATTACATTTATATTCATAGATGAAGTTTTTCTTTTTCCAGCTAAACTGAGACCTAGAGCTTGAATTAAATTTAAGTGAATGCATATATTCTGAACAGTGGACTATGATTTTACATTTCAAACCATTTCAACACTGACCACCTAAAAGGCTGTCACCTGTAAGAGCACAAAATTGTATGAAACAGTCCTTCTTTCAAACAGTCCTTGGCTAAGCTGGTAATACACATGTAAATGAATTACCATAACATGGATAATGTATTAGTTGTATGGATAAAGTGCTATGGGAACACAGCAATGCAACATTAAAGACATGAGGCAATAATTTGCACCCTAATTTTCAACAGAACACCTAAATGGCTGCAGAAGAGCAACTATTTTAAATATTTTGAATAAACTATTACTAATAAATTAGTTTTACATTTCACATCCAAACTCTAAGGGCTGCAAAACCAACCATTCCATATGGAGCACTGGTTAGTTGCCTGGTTGACTATAGCCAGATCTTACCAGCACTAGCCACTGATATCCAGGTTGCATGGATAAACAGAGCCATTCCCATCTGCATGGCATGACTGATCAGTGGTTCCCAGTGCCAGTGCTCACAGAAGCATCAATTCCCAACAGAGTTTCACTGCTCTGTAGAGCAAATCAATTGTTGTTCTGTTGCCTCCTTACACCGTATAAAGCTCAAAGATGACAACACTGAGATTGTTCAAGAAGCAGAATGTGACTCTAAGTTACCCTCTTCCACTACTCCATAAGCACCTACAAGGAGAACTAGTAGGACCCAATTTTATTCTACATAATTCTTTTTACAGAACCTACTAACTGCCATTGGCCTTTAGACAGAATTAATGTGGCAATCAACTGAGAAGAAATATAAAGATCAAGGATACAGGCTTTGGAATCTGATTAACCTAAATTCAAATACCAGTTTGGACACTAACTTAAAAATAATCTCATCTATTTTATAGAAGACACTATTCTAGAAAATGGCTTTTATATTTCCAGTGATTAACCACAGGTTAGTTACTCAACTTGTCCAAGCACCTGTTCCTCAAAAATAAAATAGAAATTATACCAACTATCCCTTAAGGTTGTGAGGATTAAAAGAAGAGCAAAGATAATGTGCTTCAGCCAGTGCTAAGGATTAGCTATTGCTGTTACTGCTGTTGCAACAATCTGCTCTGAAAACTAAAGAACAATATAAATTTAAAATATCATTTTTTATCAAGTTACTAATATATTTAAAACCTTCATCACAGCTCTGAATTTACATATAGATAGAAGCTGAGGCACACCATTCATCTCTGATCACAGCCAACAACAAAAATCTAAGTCCCTAACAACCAATGTCCAGCTAAATAGCTATAATGTTCGTTTAAAACTATTTTCTTGGTTTCTTCATATAATAATAATAAAGACACAAGATTGTAGTGAGTAACACTATGTCCTCTATATAAATATTATTTATGTTCTGTTTGACTTATTGGAGCTTAGTATTTCAGGAAATAAAAGGTCTAACTCCTTTTAGAAGCCTCCGAATAAAACCGGATATACATTTAGAATATCATGAAAAGGAAAGAGGTCTAACAAATTGAGACTTGACAGCAGTACTCTATTTCACTGGACATTTGGCAAGCAAAGTAGATAAAATGAAGAGATTAAGAACTACAAACAGATATGGCATTTACCTAAGGAAATTCTAAATAATCCTTCTGAGCTAAGGAAGCCTAATTTAGATGAACAGACTTCACAGTAATGAGCTCTGTGTTCTGAAAATAGCTGGGAACTCCCAATAAAGAGAAATAATCCAGTCAAGTAAGAACACTGATGACCTACTCCAAGATATAAAAGAATGTAAATGTTTAGATAAAAATGACTAATTTTGATTTCCAGTTAATGACACCAAGTAGGTTTCATTCTCTAATTACAGAATTCTGTTTTATAAAAGTCAGACTAAATTGATTTGGAAAAGGCCACTGCTCTGGATACAGCTAGGTTGATAAACATTATGAGCCATCTTAATGGATTACAGTGGAAATTAGAACCTTTGAAAAGAAAATGGAATCAAATTTTTATTTGTTACTGGAACTAGGATATGTTAGGCTTGCTAAGACAATGAGATAAGAGCAAAGATTATGCCAAAATAGAAACAATGATTAAGTCCAAGAAAGTACTTAGCACTTAAAAACATTAAAAAATAAAAAAGCTATTACCATTACGTATTAGTTGGGGGGTGGGTGATCAGGAGAAGTGAAGGAATAATTTTAAAAACAAAAGACAGTAGCAAAGCATAAAATGAAAATATAAAACAGTAAATTCTACCTATGGTATTGTTATATATTATGCAAATTACACATTCACAGGATGATATGAAAAATGAAAATCATGACTTGATTAAAGGAGGAACTCCTGGGTAATTACTGTCTTAAATTTCTGTTGTTTTTTAATGTGCTTGCCATAAAGTAAAAATAAAGAGAGCAAATACATTTATATATTTTTTTACATAGTACATATATAACGTACATATACATGTATGTTAGAGAGAATATAAATATGTATGTATATAACAGAAAAAAAGGAATTCTATTTAAGGGAGCCTGATAGTGAATTCTTTGATGAAAGAACAGATCTTTGGGAAAATCTTGATAAACAAATATCTAAATCTATATAAGAGATCTACTACATAATCATAATTAGTTATTAGTTGTAAGAAATGCCTACTTTTCTCTCTCAGTTCAACAGAACTAGTTAGTTACCATTATGATGTAAAATCTCTCGTTGATGCAAGGGTAGAAATCACCTTCATGTTTTAATAATGTGTTAATAGCATGCTATCAATTTAAAAAATATGCTTTTGAAATGCAGTAAGTTATGATTCTAGTTACATTTATTTCTAGTTAAGTGTCCCAACATTTGGATGCATATTATGGGTAAGCATTGTGTTGGATACTATAAAATATTGTTATTTTTTCTTCTTGAGGTATGGATTCCACAAAGTGCTCCATCACTGATTTGCAGTTAAATAAAAATTTCAGTTGAAGTAGTAAAATAAATTAGTTTACTTTGTGTTACTCTGATAGTTTTTAATATTCTTTAAGTGACCTCAACAATAGCTCTAGAGTTTTGTCCCCATTATAAATTTACTTTTCTATGATATTATGTTTTCTTTGATTAATGACTCTCCATCATTAGTCAAGTCTCTAATCTCTGTGAAGGCAGGAACGATGTTTATTCTGTTTACCATTGTATCCTCAATAGCTAGGTGCCTGAAACATAGCAGGTCCACAATATATATTCTTGGAGTAAACAAATGAGTGACTCAAATTATGTATTTAAACTGTAATATCTTAGAAAACTATTAAGTTAATAAAGAAGATGGAATATTCGCATAAAGTATCATCTTTCACTCCTCCAGAATTCTGTTACACAGAACACAACTGATTGTAGAAGGAAAAAAAATGAGTATTTTCTAGACAAAAGATATTGTAATGTCTGTATTCTATAGCTCACTCACACTACTCTTACAAAAGTCCTCTCCCGTCAGGTCTATGGGATCTCAGTTTGCATACAGGCCTATGGATTCCAGCTCTCTCTTTCCTAATCAGACAAAGAGATAAAAAGAGAGAGAAGGAAGAGATACAGTGAGAAAGAAACATTGCCTGACAGCAGAGGAGAAAACAGACCACTATAAAAAATATTTTACCCATGCTTCCTTGAAACTTTGACATTCAAAGCACAGGGCAGATATCACGAACTGTCAACACCCAGTCCAGAGATTCGAGAGGCTTTGTCTTAATTAAGATGTCAGATTCCTCTGATCAGCACGAGTTCTAAGCCAGCTGCTAGGCACCTTAGAGATGGTGGTGTATGTTTAGAGACAGGGCGTGGATGAAGGCATTGGTGGCCTTGTAGATAAAACACCAAAGATACTATCCATGAAAGAAATAATTAATTAGCTGGATTTCATTAAAATTAAAACTTCTGCTCTGAAAAAGCCTGTACCAAGAGAATGGGAAGACAATCCACAGATAGAGAAAACATTTGCAAAAGATAAACTGACAACACCAAATCCTGGTGAGGACATGGTACAACAGGAACTGTCATTCCTTGCTAGTATGAATGCAAAATAGTACAGCCACTTGGGAAGACAGTTTGGCAGTCTCCTACAAAACTAGACCAACTCTTACCATAAAATCCAACATTCAGGCTTCTTGGAATTTACCTAAAGAGGCTGAAAATTTATGTTCACACAAAAACCTGCACACCAATGTTTATAGCAGCTTTATTCATAACTGTCAAATCTTAGAAGCAACTAAGACAGTCCTTTAGTAGGTCAATGGGTAAATACACTGTGGTACAATGGAATATTATTTGGTGCTAAAAAGAAATGAGCTGTCAATCCATGAAAAGACGTAATGCATATTACTATGTGAAAGAAGCCAATCTAAAAAGGCTACATACTGTATGATTCTAATTCTATGACACTCTGGGAAAGGCAAAATTATGGAGACAGTAAAAAGCTCAGTGGCTGCCAGTGGTTGTGGGGGTGGGAAGGAGGGATAAATAAATCAAGCACAGAGGATTCTTTAGGGCAGTGAAAAGAATCTATATGATACTATAATGATGGATATATATCATTATACGTTTGTCCAAACCCACAGAATGCGTACAATACCAAGAGTAAACCATAAGGTAAACTATGGACTTTGGGTGATTATGATGTATCACTGTAGTTCATCCTTGATTCTTTTTAAAACAATGTACCATTCTGATGAGTGATGTTGATAATGGGGAGGCTGTGCATGTGTAGCAGCAGGGAGTATATGGGAAATCTCGGTACCTTCCTCTCAATTTTTGGTAAACCTGAAACTGCTCCAAAAGAATAAAGTCTTAAAAAGAAAAATCAGAGAGTATCATAAAAGCTAGAGAATTGGTGGTGAATACCTCTACACTTTAATTTTCTGAAAGCATTCTGGTATCTTACCCTAAACAAGAATTTATGCAGTAATAACCCTGAGTTAAAAAAAAAAAAAACAAGTAATCAAATATTGAAAGGAGTATTGAAAGAAGGCAATGATGCATATAGTGTGTTTTTAGAATGTTGTCCATCAAAACAGTGATTTTTTAAATGTAGAAATTTAATAGCTCAGCATCATATAAAAACATTTCAAAGGATTTTTACCATATCGTTTTATAAAACTGAAACCATACTTTCTATATTACCCTAGAATCTGCTTTTCTCCTAAACAATACATCATAAACTGATTTCCAAATCTATTGATATAATTTAAACTAGTTATTTTTAAACATAAAATTCCATAGTAATGATACACAATAACTTATTCAATTATTACTCTACCGATGGTCCATTCAGTTTGTTTCCAGTTATTCACAACTACAAACAAAACTGTAATAACTATTCTTTCACAGCAATGCTGGTCTGCTCATGCTTTTATTTCTACGAGCAATAAACTAACATTTTTAGAGCACATGCTAGGCGCCAAGCACTTTAATACCTTATTTGCATTATCTGATTTAATCTTTCCAACTATATATGAGGTGGTACTATAATTATCCTGTTTTACACAAGAAGAATACAGGTTATAGTGACATCAAGCATTTTTCGTATAGCTACTGGCCATTTGGTTTCTCTTTTCAAGAACTGTCCTTTTTGCCCTTATTTTTACTGGGTCTCTGTAGAGGCATTTTGCATGTTATGGATATTAGCCCTTTTTCTTCATATGTTTTAAATATTTTTCACAAATTGCCATTTTTCTTTCTTTGTTATCAAATTTTGTTATCAAATTTTGTAACTTTGCCATAAACAAAATTTCATTTTATATTTAGGCAAATATCTCTCTTTCTTTATAGCCTCTACATTTTCTGTCTTGTTTAAAAAATATCTTCCAATCTTAGTTTATATAATATTCTCTTAAATTTTTATTATTTTATTGTTCAGCTTTTATATGTAAATCTTTATATACCAATAATTTATTTTTATAAGGTAAGGATTCAACGTTATTTTTTCAGATTAATATAAACTTTGTAGCGCCTTTTAGTAAATAAAATGTCCTTGCCAAATAACTTGAAATATCATCTTTGTTGCGTATTGTGTTATCTATCTGAGCACTATTTTCAGATCTATATCATGAGTGGGAAAACCACAGTTGAAAAATAAATCCAATCACACCCATATAGTTGCTTTCATACTGTAAAGGCAGGGTTGAGTAATCAAGACTAAGACCATATGGTCCACAAAGTTGAAAATATTTACTATTTGGGCCCTTCACAGAAATAACCCCTGACCTACATGTTAATTGCTAACCATAGACTAACACGGCTTTGCAGTAAATTTAATTTCAGCTAAGGGAAAATCCCCTTCACTGTTCTTTCTGGGCTATTTTGAGGCATTCGCTTTTCGTTAGGCAGTTAAAAACTTTAAAACTCCATTAGGATTGAAATTGGGGTTGTAGTAAATGGTGTTTATGTGATATTGCTTTGCCATCCAAAACACAGTATGTTCGAGTCCTGTTTTAAGGCCTTCCATAAGACTTTATTGTCTGCATACATTCACTTTCTTTCTTATAAAATGTATTCCTGAGTATTTTATGGTTTATTTGTTTTGATCATGAGTGGGCTCTCCTAGTCATTTTCCATTTCTATTTATCAGTAGTATAAGGAAAAACTATTGAATTTTTTTTAATACTCATTGTATACCAAGCTTCCTTTCTCAATTATTTTATTAATTCTCAATTATTTAGTTAAAGTCTCTTGGGTTTCACAAATGTACAAAAATGTCCTCTGAAATACAAATAATTGTTTTTTTCTTTTCTATATTTAAACCAATTTTTAAAATTTCTAGTTTTACATCGTTATTCAGGTCCTCCAGAAGCGTGTTGATCTATAATGGTGAGAGCAGGAACTCCTATATTGTTGCTGACCTGGCGGCTGGTTCCTTCTACAGCTACACCAGCCTTCTGGCTGTTGTTGCTCTAACAGGCCAAGCATACTCCTACCTTAGGCCCTTTGCACATTAATGCTGCCTACTCTTCCTCCCCAGATACAAGCATATCTTGTTTTACATCAGATGTTACACTTTTTACAAAGAAGGCAAGACCCTCCCACCAGCAAAAACTTTGCAACTTGTTTTACTGTGGTGGTCTGGAACCAAACTTGCAATATCTCTGATGTATACTTATATTTACACAGCTTTCTTCTTTGTTTATGTCAAATATCTGCTCAAAAGAATCCACTTCAGAGTGGTCTTCCCTGACCAATTGTGTAACATAGCACTTCCTTTCACCTCGCTATCCATTTAAACTTCATTGTTCTTCATGAAATTTATCATGACCTGACATATGTATGTATATGCATACATGTGTGTGTATGTACACAAACACACAATTTGTAGATGATCTCCCCAATAGAATCTAAGCTCCAAGAAGGCAAAATTTTGTCTGTTCTGTTTGCTGCTATGTCCTCCACTTCTAGAACACCTATAAAGTACTAAAAGGTACTCAATGACTATTTGTCGAAGGAATAAATTGAATGAATACATAATTTTAACAAGCCTTTAGCATATCCTAGTTTGGCAGGATGTCTTCTATAGTGTTTTAGTGAAGAGTTCTGGACACAGGACTACTGGGCAGGCACCACACCTCCCTGAGGAGTTAGTTCTCAGGTTCCCAAAAGCTTTGAGGTCCAGGTAATCACATTAGGTCTCTCCACTGCTGGAATTTTCCCCTCCCATCCTGCAGAGAGGAGAACAAAGTTCTGGAGCCTTCCGAGAGCCCAGGCTAATCATTATCCGAGTCATGAGTATTCCTCAAATCTCTGCGCACATGTCTGTTCTGGCTTGGATCTGATCTGAAGAGCAACAGAGGCACCGAAGACTAGTTACAACAGATGCAGAGCCCTACACCTCAAGCTCATCCGAATAAACACAAAACCCAGGTATAAAAACAGTGTGTGCAGAGAAAACATCATTTCAGGACAAGTCCTTTAGCTGCCTCCCACCCACCCCCCAAGATTCTTCTAGAAATTCTGAAGCTGCTGTTTTTTAGGTGGTTGAGAGGAAGCTCAGAGGCACAGGTTTAGAGTCCACCTTTCCAGAATTCCTCCAAGGAACTGGATTTCACTCTACTGTATTTTACATCTACTATATGTAAAACATAATTTATTTACATAACTTGATCAATTACTAAACATTTAGGAAATGAACCACACCAAAGTACACTATCTACTTAAAAGTTTTTGAATGTTGGAAACAAAAACTCTGTAACAGCTCAGATTATTAGTTCACTGAAGTATATAGGTTTCATCAATCAATGCCTTTTCTAAGTGATCCCAGAAATCATGAAAACAAAATTTGAATGTATACTTAAATCATATATTCTCACCTGAAAATGGAAAAGAAGTTTGCTTATTTTTAACAGCATGGCTGCTTTCTTATCCATCTAGGCGTTTCCCAAATTTTCCTGGAGGAGGTCACTTTAAATTCATTCCTCTACTATTGAACATTACATCTGGCCAGGGAAAATGTCTTACATACTTTATAATACGTTATTTGGAAAGCTGTTGCTGTTTGTTCAGAGAGTACCCCCATGTCATTCCGAAGAGCCTCATCACCACATATGGTGGTTGGAAAAAGCAACCACTGTGTCATCCCACAATCAGAAGAAATATTTCCAACCCTCTACAGTGGGTTCCTTTAATCGCTCACGAGAATAAAAAGCAAGGGAACTACAATGAGTCACAGACTTGCTCTTATTAGATACTAGTTCTACCATTAGTAGAGTGATTTTTATATTTTTCAAAACTTTCTCACATACTTTAGCCTGGTACCTCAAGTACAACCCTTTGAGGTCTACAAACATAGGATATCCTTTAAGGAGTTTTATTGCCCACACCTAAGAGCAGGCTGAATTATTAACTGCAAACTGCAGCTCGGGTTGCTCAAGTGTTTAGGTTTACAGGCCGCCCAAATGTGAGAAGTTCAGTGTTAATGGGCTAATAGGATTTTAAAGGCATAATAGGAATAGCCTTCTAGGATACCGAAACTGAAATTATATTTATGTAAACTGGAATCCAAATACTTTTTCAGGATGAGCATAATTCATCCACTGTTTTGTTTTGTTTTGTTTTTAAACACAGCTAAATTAAATCAAAAAGGAAAACCCGAAAGAGATGAAATAATCCTGATGCAACTTAAAATTTTTGGTTAACTAGATGATTTTGAAGGGTCACATGAATTTCCATGAGACTCCCTGAAAGGATTTTAAGAGTTTAAGTGATGAAACAATCCTGCAGTATCCTGTGAAATTATTTAATGCTATGATTTACATGAACACAAATACTGTATTTTCTGGAGAGATTGAAATATTTACACAAATTAGATCAGACATACATCTTTTACTTAACATAGACAATCTGGAAAACATATTGAACCTATTTGGGGCATTTGGTTTAATTTATTCTCGTAAACTGAAAAGTCACCCCATCTATATTAACTGAAGTATCCAGATAGATGTTAAGTCACTCAAGAAAACTCTTATTACCTTTTTTTGTTATTGTTATGTAGTTTTTTTTTAAGTCTAAGGAGAAAAAGAAAGTCTCGGTTGTACAAAGCAGGGAAAAAACAGAGATTGACCCATTTCTCAAGGTCATCTAGCAACCAGAAGAAAACCAGGGCTTAGGATCCCTCCCTCTCCAGGCCACAGAGTTCTGTGTTTTAACCAGATCTACAGTTGGCCTTACAGCCTGGAAGTGGGAGGGCAGTGAGGCTGGGCGGCTTCAAAAGTCAGGATAGTCCATTTCCTAGTAGGAAAAGAAGGAAAGAATGTATCAGGTTATCCTTATAAAAGACTAAAGGCAGGCCCCATGCTACAAAAAAATCTGACAGCTCCAGCTGGAAGCCTTTCTCATTCATTCTCTAAAACAAATTAAGTAAGCCAAGCAAATTCAACTTCTTATTGTATATTTCTAGTAAGTGACTTTGGGGAGACACCTGGTAAAATCAAGAAAAGGAGAATATTCATGACTCAAACCCTATACTTACTTGTCAAAGGACCCAACATGTACCCCTAACATCTTCATTTTGATTAATGAGCCAAAAAGGGATATAAACTGTTCCTACTTTTATAGCCATGGCTTGGTAAGATGGCAAGAGGCTTTAGTCCAACAAGATCATACATGTTCTTTCTCAAGATTAATAATCATGGAAGTTTCAACAGGCCTCCCTTCCCCAAGGGTGGAACTGTTACAGACCACAATTTACTTGAGAGATTTTGGGTTTTAACATCCTTTCCTTGTAATGCCAGAACCTTCTCATTGAATGTCTTTATATGCAACATATTATTGGACTAAATATCCTACAGCAGCCACACATTTTAAAAATTACCTCATGAAAAAAATAAGACTATACAGAAGAATGTTGTTATCATAGTCACTAAAGAATTACTTGTTTTAAAATAGATACCACAAAAACTCTCACTGCCATAATTTGACAAAATCTATCAGCTACACGGCCCAAATTTATAGTAAGGTCAATGTACATTTCAATAACTTAATTTTAGGATTAAGAGTAAACAATATTTTATTTACAAAAATATCATTGATAAATGGCTGAGATCATCTAACAAAACACAGTTAACATCCTAGTAAAGAAATAGGTGAGTAGTTGGTAATGAACAAAACAATGCTAATAACAATATCAAGTTTTTTTTAAAAGCTTGTAACTACCTAGTGGTATTGCCCCAAATGTTGACTATATGAAGAATAAGTAAACGATGTGGGCAAATATGGAGAAAACTAAAGTGCTGTGTGTTGACATGAAAATGTTGATGAAATTTTTGTGAACTAAAAGTTTTTGACAAAAGATGCAGTCTTTCATAGATACAAAATATCCTTACAAGTTCATGCAGTGACTGGTCAAAGAATAAAAGTATCTAAGTGCCCTTCTAAGAGAAGAATATTCACTCAAGTATTATTCCCAATATTATGTACTCTAATATGCCCTATATTTTAAAGTGGGTTATTTTGCAAAGCTGTTTTTTAAAGCAGTCATTTTAATTTCTTTTTATAAGGACACCACACTCTCAACATGCTATTTGTTTTTAACTATAACATCCCTGACATAAGTGCATCTGTTTAACATATCCAATGACATGGAACTCATGACCTTTTCAAATATTCCAGAATAGAAGTATAAAAAGCACACATCTCCTGACTTCATGACAGAAGTCAGGCCACAGGAGACAAGTCCTAATAAGCATTCGGCTAGACTGACAATATATCAAGTATCATTTTTAAGTCATCTGAAGTTAAAAAGGTCATTGGACATTGAGAGTATGTCCAAAGAATAGCAGTCGGTACAATGAGGAATCCAGAAACCAGAAGATTTAAGTAACAGTTGAAAGAGATGGATGGAATCTTTAGCCTAGAAATGAGAAGACTATGAGGAGACTTAGAAGTTGTCCAAACATTTGAAGTCATGTAGTAGTAGATACAAAAATGGTTTTACAAAAGAGAACAAGAATCAATAGGTAGAAGTTACAGAAAAGCAAATTTCAGTTGAAAACTTTCTAACAACTATAACTGCATGACCAGGGAACTGCCTCATTTAACAGAAAGACTGTAATAGGACCTTGAATGACTATCTGTCAGGGTGTTACAATGCAGGGCACAGAAAGCTAAATGAGGTGGCTTCCAAAGTTTGCTCACTTTTGGCTACTTCTCTATTCCCCTAAAGGACCTTGAGCAAAACAACCAATCTCTCTACCTCTAAAGCTGTGCTAAAGTTGTAAAACTGTGGTACTACAATAGCATTATAAGTTTATGGTGGTATAAGAGAGGAGGAAAATATCTCTTACAGTGATAATGAAGCATTAAGCAGCCCTATGCTTGTGATACACATCAAATGACCTGATTAAAATGTATAAATAAGGGATGGAATAGTGACGATCTTTATAATGCACACGATGGGAGGATAAACCCCATGAAAACCTTTAAAGCCATTAGGGAAGAAAGAGCATAAAAGTCTCCTGAGCAATACCACAAAGGCAACCGCTGTGACTCGAAAGCAGAGTGCAGGTTACCCGTGAGTCTAACTCCCAAAGAGCAGCTTAGCCACTGGAAAATCCGGCTCTAATTCCTAGTTGTGAAAGCTTTTCAACTGCCAGATTTTTCAGTCACATGGAAATGGAGCTTGTCAGGCTTCCTTAAAATTCCATTCTTCAAAATTAAGTCTCTCATCCCTAGAGAGATTAATTAAAAACAAAAACCCATAATTCCAACCATTTACCATTCGGTCAGAAATACTAATGAGAAACTAGACTCTCAGATAAAAGGCTTAATAGATTAGTCAACACCCACTCCACCCTTTGGAACCGCCTGCCCAATCTCTCCTGCAGGAGTGTAACCACAGTGAGAGACATAAGAAAAATGTCTCAAGTGATTCACACCAAGATTAACAGTTCCAAGCCTCAGCAAAGAGACTCGTAGTATTGCTGCTACACATGGTATCTCTCACACCTCAATATCTCAATCTACAAAAATGGAGGATTAATCTCTCCCCCTTTTTTCCTCCCCACCAATCCAGTTAGTTTGGAAAATGTCAGAGGGATTTAATACAAAATAGTATCAGTTACATGATTAAAAGAACTAAAGAACAATAAGAGCCACGGGAAAAGGGTCATTTTATTAGTTTCCTAATGTGACGTGAGAAATCAGAAATTAATAGGAAAATGCCCTAACAAAAGATCGCTACATAGCATTATTGGTAACGTGAATTTAACCAAAGGGAAATTAATGATTTGAAGCAAAGCACTTGCAGCTTTTAGAAAGAAACTCAGCAAGAACTCATTTATCTAGCACTGTAGGAGCTGAGTTATTCAACATATATGAGAGTTCACCCCACTCACACCTTTAAGCAATAATATTGCATTTCAACCACAGTATGTAGAACGGAAATGAATCTATTCATGATGACACAATTTGGAACATCAATTATAATACCATGGGATCAAGGTAGATGTCTACCTTGTTTCTACAATGAATGACTACAAAATGCTGTGATTTTTAAAAAAATATTCTGATGTACTTTTTTTTTTTCTTTTCCCATAGAGTATCTTGTTCTCAGGCTATCAACGTATCAGCTTTAGTCTGGCCAACATCCTTATCTCTGTCAACATAACTTTTCCCCACTTTCTAATGGGTTGGTTCTAAATTCTAATGTGAGCTATGACACTAAGAAGTTTGTTAGCATTCTATGTAAACTAAAAGTTGAAGGGACATGATTAAGGGCTTTGCGGTCCCACCTTTAGACAGAGTGTTTGTGCTTTTATGTATGGGTTTTATTGCAATCACCTTAAACTACTTAGAAGACATTTTCTACCTACTTCGATGTTTTTAGCCACATCCTAGAAAAATAAGAGTCTAAGAAACCCAATCTCTAGTAAGTCAACAGTTCATTTATTATGAGACAAGAAATGAATTTTTATCTCATACCTACTATATGATAAGAAATGAATTTTTATCTCATACCTACTATATGAAAGATACTGGGACAAAATGTAGAGACTAGTGAAGAGTACTAGATGAGGACATTAAGAACTACAACACAAAGGGAAACCTGCTCTGAGACAGTAGGTTGGATATAAAGTGCCCTGGGAACACTGAGAAAATGACTCCAGTGCAGGCTTACAAGACAATGAGAAAACAGATGAGGAAAAGCTTCCTGGAGGGGAATACTTGTAAACTGAGTGTTGAAAGACTAAAGAGATCTCAGATCTATCCAGAGGAAGAAGGGGTACAGGAAATAGCACGTGTCAAGGCACTGCAGTAACAACAGGATGTTTTCAGGGAACCACAAACAATATTGTATAACTGGACCATCACATATGTGTGAAGAAAATGACATGAGATAGTATGCTAGGGTCAAATATTGGAGGGCCAAATATATAATAATAAGATTTTATATTTTCTCTAGAGGACAACCCAAAACCACCAACCAGATTGAACTCTAAAAGTAGTAATCCAAGCAGTTCCTCAGTTTAGAAAAATTGCCCTGGCAAGAAGAAAGGGCTTCAAAGAATCAAGAGGACACTGTGTCCTAGAGAGGAATCATTATGGTTTGAATAAAACAATGAGAAAGGAAAGGAACAAATGGTTCAAGTGGTACAGCAAGTCCAGAGTAAGTCAAAGTGGATTTAAACTAGGGGAAAGAGGGAGAAGATAGTAGCAGCTGCAGAAAGTTGTGTTAGTAAAAAGTCACTACAAAACTTGACTAGTGGATGTCTGTCTGTTCTACTTGCAAAACTGGAGAAATAATTTACCATTTTAAAAAGAAGATAAAGCTAGCAAAAAAAAAAGGAATTTAAAGATGCAAGATATTTTACTAGAAATATAAAAATCTTGTTAAAACATAAAAGATAAGTAGATAACATCTTACAATATTTGTGTTATTCTATTACATTATTTAATATTAAGATATAATACTTATTATATTCCAAAATGCTAAAAGAGTTTCCCTTTATTTCACACAATCTTCGATGTAGAAGACACTGTTTAGGCTACCCTCCCCAGTCCTTCTCTAACATCTGCCAGATGATCAAGCTTTTCCCATTAATGAGGGTCTCATTACCACAAGAGGCAACTCATTTCATTTTTTGACACTTCCAACTGATTTAAAGTCCCTTTATGGATAAAACTGATATAGTCTTTTTACTTTGACATAAAATTGCTTCCGCCAAACTTTTCCAAATACTATACTCAGGATTTTCACATCATGAATCTGTTTTAATGTCTACAAGACCATTCTTAAAGCATCTTTAAAAAATAAGAATAAATCAAGAGGTTAACTTCTTCTATATGATAGCCAATAACGAGATCTTTTGGGCCTTGCAACAACCCGTTGTTTAACTGTCAGTCAAGTGGACTGTATTTATTACATTCAAGTCTCTCTCCAGTGATGACTGTTTCACTAGGTCTTTATGCACTTTAGGGTAGAAGACCCATTTTAACTGCCAGTTGAGTTACTTATTTTTCTTTATTTACTGTCAAGAAATAACATTAATTTTGCTGCCCAATACTGATTAACCAACTTTGCCATCTAAAAACTCTATTGGAAGGATTTATTTTATAAAGCTAACTTTCCCTTCTTTCCCATCCCCAATTCTGAATTATGGTTACTGGCAAAAGAAGTATAAAAGATATTCAGGTTGTAAGTACCAAATCCATTTATTCAAAACAACAACCTGTGCAGAAAATTTCTCATGCCTTTCTCAATAAGCCAGAAATCTATATAATGAAGTTGATACTTTCCATTTTCTACTTAACAATTCTATCAGTTGAAGATTGGGCTTAAGAAATATCACATTCAATGTCTACTATCGTTGCTGTCATTAAATATTGTTCAGCGAGTCTAGCCAAATGAGAAAAAAATAAGTATACGGAGCAGAAAAGAAGAGAAAATTACTTGCAGAATAAGATTGCCAACGTAAAAATTTGAAAAAATCAACTGTTGAAATAAATAAGATTTTGGTGAAATACACAAATCATCATGCTTCCTGTTAAAAAACGAAGAAAAAAAAATGTAACAGAGATCTTTCCAACTCAAGATGATAGACTGAATATATATGCTTTTGTCTCCTGCTCTCACCAATAGGAATATAAAAGGAAATGAATAAAAAAGGAAAAAACCAGAATAGTCAAAATGACAAAGTTGGAGAGAGGTTGTGATTATTAAAAAACAAGTCTCTTGTGAATGTGTGATGAAAATGCAGACAAGGCAAAGGAAGCTAAAGCCCAGACATTTGGGGGAGAGGGGATAGTAAAGGACAGGGGTACACGGGGAAAGAGAAAGCTAATCTCCCCAGAGTTCTCAGATGGATTCATCAGCAGGTGTGGAAAATGGGTATAAGAATAGGGAATGAAAACAGGGAAATTAAATAAAGCAGCTATACCAACTGCCCTACTTCTCCCAATGAAACATATCTATCCAACCCTGATCCCAGAGACAATCCCAGCAAAGAAGCTAGTCACTGATAAAACCATTCAAATTACCTACAAAGACAGGCCTATACCATGAGAGTTGATGTCCAAGAGGTGAGCCTAGCTCATCCACACATCTAGCGGCACTCCTTCCTGCCTAAGGACAGACTTCCCATTCACTCACCCTAAAGTAAAGTCTCACCCACGTGCACAGATCTGCTCAACTTTTCCTATAGAGGAGATGCCTGCTGAGGAACGAGACCTACAGGAAAAATGCACCAGTCAGCTATCCAGAATAATCAACAACAAAAAAAATTACAAAAGAAACACACTATTGAATAAACAGAGATAATTTATAGAACAGAATTTTAAAATACTATTGTTGCATTATTTCATAACATATATACGTATAATTTATATATTAGTATACCCAGAAAAACTGAAGAAAACAAAATAGCAAGCTACAAAAAGAACCGAGCATAAGAAAAAAATTGATTGTTGAAATTAAAATATTCAAAATAAAAATTAAAAGATAAAATAGAGAAAATGTCTCAAACATTGCAAAAACACGACTGGACAAAAACTAGCATAGAAAAGATAAGAGACACAGAGAATCGTTCTAGAAGGTATATTATCCAACTAACGTGAGTTTTTTTTTAAAAGAGAAAGGATATAATTATTTTTAAATCAGTAATAAGTATCCAGAGGAAAGTCATGAGATGCAAAACAGGATGGGTGAAACAGACCCACATTTAGATACACTTGTGTCATTTCAGCATAAAAGGACCAAAAAAATCATAAAGTTTCCAGAAAAACAAACAGAGAGAGATCGCTTACAAAAGAATAAGAATCACACTGGCATCAAACTTCTTCCCACTATGACACAAGCATATAATGAAGCATTATCTTCAAAGTCCTACATGAAAGTTACTGTGAACCTAGAATTCTATATCTAGCTAAAAATCAAGTGAGTGTAAAATAAATATTGTTTTCCAAACGCAAGTGTTGAAAGCCTCCCTCGTCTATATGCTTTTCGCTTGAAGAAGTTAATTATGTATGCCCCTTATTAAAATGAGAGAGAAAACCATGAAAGAGGAAGTCATTGGATCCAGAAAAATAATGTCTTTAAGAGTGACATGGAGAAACAGCCCTGAGGACTGTTGTGCAGCAGATTTAGAGAAAGATAGTCAAGACTAGGTAGGACAGGTTAGAGGCTTCTCAGAAGGTCAGAAAGAAAATCGATTCCAGGCGATAGTATTGATCTTCAAGATATGTTAAAGGCTGGTTATGCTTTTTCAAAGAGAAAAGGAAAAGTAATTAGAAACTCTAAAAAATCCAAAAACTAAAAAAATGCTATGGCCCAGATATGAAGCACTATAAGGAAAGGCAAATCATTTGAGCTAGATGCCAAGAACATCTCCTTTAAGCAGCCCATAGGCAGACACTTGGACTGAAGTAAAAATAAATAAATAAATAATCTTACCCCCCACCCCCGGTGAGCTCAATGGTGGAATATATTTATTTTATCATAAAAACGTCGAGTATTTATTGGTTTTTAACTTTTAGAATTAGCCTACAGACAAAAGGCTGGAAGATTTTATTATGGATATAGAACAGAATTTAATGTTAACAGTCTTGACAACATAAATTAAATAGCTGACAGAAAATGGGAATTGCAAGGGAAGAAAAAGAGGTGTAAGTAAGGGTAAGAGGGTATTAATGGCACCTTCTTACACAGTGAAAGATCGAGAGATACTGAGAAAAGTTAATAGAAAAAGATAACAGAGATTTAAATAATTCAAATCAAAAGGCAAGCCACAGAAGAAATAAAATAACTTGAAACTGAGGAAATGATGAGGTGAAACTAAGAGGTAATGCAAGCACAGTGAATCTACATGTGTCAGAGCAGGGAGTAAAGTTTAAATTTGATAAACGAAGGTATACGTGCATTGATAGACGAACGTGTATGCGTATATTCAAATGAACATGTGTATTGGATCCAAATAACCCAAACTTTTTAACATAGTCTCCACATTTTGAGGTTTTTCTAATTATCAATCCTGATTTCTCAAGGTAGAATGTAAAAAAAGAAAAAAAACACTATGTTTTCCAGTCTCTATCATAGCTAAAATCAAGATGCGACCTAGGCTCTGCCTATCAAACCTAATTCAGGAGGACTGGGCCAAAGGAGTCCATTTTTCTGGCATAAAGTATGAAATGTAGTTTAACATCGAAGGCAACAGCAACTGACCTAGTCATGTTGGCATAAATGCAATTTGCCCTAGCACCACATTAATGCTTTATGCCACTAAGAAACAGTAAAAGGCAAAGCATGACCGCAGAGCCTCAGAGAAATTCGATTCCATACTATGCCTTTTGGCTGAAGCTGGACCATCTGCTCTGTTTTAGAAGTGTTTATTACATGGTTCTCCCCAACTTTTATGCATTTCGCCCTTAACTCCATAACTCAGCAGGTTCAATCCTCCTTGACTCTAATTACAAACCCTTACAAAGTTATATAGGTTTTAAGTGATCTGCCCTACCTATTTTTTCCATAAACCCTGTTGTTTTTAGAGTATTTGTGTAGAATCCGGTACTTTGCAGAAATGAATAAATTATGTTAAGGCAAAACATCCGTACAATGTATTACCTAGAGATATGGAAGTAGCCATCAGAAGAACAAAACAGAGAAATGGTTAAAAGTGGTTGTGTTTAGGCAGTGAGCCCAGGGCCAAGGGCACAAAATGTTTATGTGTATTTATAAGCTCTGCTAAACTATATGTGTTGTTGACATGTTAATGTATTACTTTAGTTTTTAAAATCTCTTCCACTGCCACGCATGAAAAAGGAAAATATTGGAGGCAGGTAGGGAGGGGGGACCGACTAACAACGACACTGTTCACAATATCGGCAAAAATACAAAAAAAAATTGAAAAAAAAACTTAAGTTGTGGAACAACTATGTAAGAAATTATATAACTTAAAGATATAAAAGAAAATATAAACAATAGAAAACCAAGTTCCAGGAAGAAAAAGCAACAGAAATGTGTGACGGGGAGTGTATGTGTTTTGGAAGGGTTGGTTATTCATGACCTAGATAAGAGTGGTTTAAATATTGAAGTAGATAAATTAGAGGTAAATGGCATACTTCCTAATTTTGTATTCAAAAACCTTTGTAGACCAATTTCAATCATTTTTTAAATTATTACAGCTAGATACTGCAAAACCTGGGTGTCATAATAGAAAAGTCAAGAAAATATTACTGATTATAGCATAAATGCTACAATTTTGTAAGTGAAAGTACCAGTTTAAGGGGAAAGTAAATTAAATGATCATCAATGTGAAGAACAGAAAGTTAACGAAAGGAAATTTCTTATATTACAACTAAAATGTTAAACTAAGAACACAATATATCTATGATCTTTTTTCACTATGAAATGAGGTAATGGCTTTCTTTTCACTGCTGTTCCTAATAGCAAAAGCAAATAGTTCAAACAAAATGAAAATCTTGAGTGAAACTCAAATAATATAAGTGTATAAGGGGGCACATCAAAAAAGATTAGAAATAGAAAAATGATTATATAATTTAATCTTGCTTTTTCCAGTTCCATGTAGAAGGAAAAAAAATAATGCCAAATGAAATGAAATATGGCAGTGTGATTTACAAGGTGTGTACAGTATTTAGAAATAATATATTTTTTAAAGTGTTGTACAGGTGGGCAATTGTGCAAGAAAATTCCTGGAATACTATAAAATATTACAAGCTCAAATTTAGACACATTTTATCAGCAATACTCAAATGGTAATTTTAAAGCATGAAGTTACTTAGCTGTAAAATATTCTAATATGAGGCCCTGTTGTACTATGAAAATATTAGGGTTCAAGAATTTAAGACCTGAGAATGAACCATAGTTCTGCCACCTATTAGCTGGCTGGCTGAGGGAAGTTCCTAATCTGAGACTCAGTTTCCTTATCTCTACAATGGAAGTAATAATTCTTAGCACTAAAAGGATTAAATCAGAACATATACGGTTATGACAAAAAGCCCAGCACAAAATGAACAAACTAAAAAGTGCTGACCCTCCCAGTAAATACATTAGTATTGCCAATGTCTTTTACACTTTCAAATTACATCATATTCAAATCACATCATAAATCAGTTATTTCATTACATCTGAAAACTATTTACAAATTCTGCTCAAACTCTGCTTGAGATGCAGCTTCTCAATAAAAGCAATAGAATAATTTTAAAAAGCAAAGGTTCTGAAGTCCAGAGATCTAGGCGGAGCCCAGCTCTGTGAGCTGTGGGGCCTGGAGCAAGTTACTCTACCTTCTTTTCTCATCAGTTTTCTCATCATTGAAATAATGACACTGACATATAATTAAAAGAACAGTAGTGAATACTAAAGAAGATAAGCATAAAACATGCCGTTTTAACTTGATTTATCATTTACTACATACTGTGCTAAGTTTTATTATATAAAACATATTACACAAAATTATATCGGAACCCATTATTTTAATCTTATTCAAAACATATCTAAAATATAAGTCAAACCAAAAATAGATCAGATGGCAGGAGTGATACCCTCAATGTATTCTTTTTTCCTATAAGAATTACCAGTTTCTCCTTTCTTTTACTAAAAAAAACCAAATTATTTTTACATATTATTTTTGAAATACAATAAGATGATTCAACAGATATTTATGAGTATCTTCTACATATTAGACATCTTCAAGACTCTTAGGAGTACGGCAATAAATAAAATAAACAAAACTCCCTGCCCTTGTGGGACTCAGAACTGGCCAAGGGCCACCACACAGGGCAATAAATGCAGTAGTCACATCCTGAATACAGCGTCCAAGAATCTAGAACTTGTTCCAATTAGTACAACTAACTAGTTGTGGTCAGGACAAAGAAAAATCCTCTGGGACATGTTTCATCTGGCAAAGGTGAAACCAAGTTCCAAAGTGTAAGCCTTCCTAGTTTGGAACAGAACAACTGTTCATATCAGACTAGATGACCTTGCCCTGCCTCCCTGCTGTCTGTAAGGTCACCCCACATCCAAAATAATCCCAAACTAAAATTGAGACTTACTTTCATCATCCTAAAAAAAGCATTTAATTTTATTCCAGATAATATTAAGTCTAAAAAGATTTTTGAATCATTTCAATATTACTTATTATAATCATGAAAAAATATATAATTCTAACATGTGATTAAAATTACTTATAGTCTACCATTAGAAAAATATACTCTCAATGATTAAACAGATGCTAAATTAGTAATAATTTTAAAACCAAATATCCTTGTATTGTCAAAGAGATATTTTTATTTGGCCATATTTTTTGATTGCATGCTTTTACTAAAAGGTTATTTAGAGAAAAAGAAGAGCAGAGATTCCTAATTTGTTTTCAGTCCAATAGATCATCAGTTATTCTGATACATACATTAAACGTACGGATTACATTATAATATATGCTCTAAAATAAAAGTACTTTCATACTATTTATTCAGAACTATAACATAAAATATGCTTAATTTACAATGACACAACCGGACTCCACTATGGAAACCCAGTGATATTAACCATGAAACCTGGCTTAAGAGAGGCCTCTAGTGGTTATCGGTAGTTACTATCTCCTCTTCCAACCACCAGCTTCCACCCTCTGGTAAAGCTTTTGTCATTCATTCACTCATTCTCTCCCCTCTCTTTCATGAATTAAAAGCTTCAAGCAAAACAGTTTGTAGTCTATCACTGAATTATTCAATTAAGTCCAAGAAATCAACTAAAACATATATAACTGGTAGTGCTAAACCATTATGGATTCTCTGAAGATAAATTCTCCCATTTGCCCATAAAAACAATTTAGAGACATTTAGTGCAACATAGACATTAAACATTACCTTGCTAGAGTTATCAATCTTAATAAAAATGAAATCTAGTCTTAAAAAAAAAGCTCTGAAAATAATGAACTTAAGGTCTACAAAATTAAATTAAAGTCATAAAATTTAATACATTTTTATTTTTATCTTCAGTGGTACTATGGGCCTTCTCAACATGTTTTGCACTATTCACAAATACTTAACACTAATTAACACCAGGTTCAAATGTCAAAACTAAGCAAACTTTTCTTTATACATAAATGATTGCTCCCATTCAAATGACCAAGGTTTAATTTTTTCCTAATTCTACTCTTACGATATTGCTTTCCTTTATTAAAGACCTCTCTGCTCCCAGAACCACCCCACATCGCCCCTGACACTTGCCTTAGAAACCACCTTACCTTTATCTAGGGTCCCAATGAAATCTTCTGAAGCAAGAATGAAAACTGCCTGGATGAAAGGGTAGGAGGAAAGGATGTTAAATCTAGGAACACTGAGCCCTCGCTCCCAACCTTCGTCATTCCACCGTACCACAGATGAATTACTTCCAGCTTCTGCCCCACACAAGTATCGCTGAGGCCTTGCCCTGCTCCAGTGAATGCCTACCCCCAAAATACTGAGACTACAGATACTTCGGCATGGAGCCAAAGAACAATCATTTGCATCTATGAGCACATCAAGCACATCATCTGGGAGGTTTAAAAGAGAAAGCAGCGGGAAAGCAAGAGAGCGAGGTGAAGAGACAAACAGGGAAAGTAGAGAGGCGATCCTTCCTCTATCATTTCCTTTGTTAAAAATTAAAAAACAAAAACATCTCCCAAATACCTCAAAAAAGTACATTACTTGTGTGTGTTGGGGGTGGGAAGGGGGTGCTTTGAGACAGTATCTTTTACCACAGTGTGTCTGAACAGATAAAAACCATGATCAGAACTACATAGTAGCTGTAATGGATGTAAAAGTCCTAAGTCACTCCTGGGACCAGCAGGATGGTCAAAGAGAATAGGCCCAGGCTGACCTCTTTCAGCTCTAAATTCCATAACAAAGAACCACCTGTAATGCAGACAAGGAAATGAGGAGAAATGTCCTGAAAAACCCAAATTGATATCATAAGGTTTGAAGGTTAACATGTGTTCTTGATTCATGAGAAAACATTATAGGCCTCTCTAAGCCAATGTACATGTCTGTTATAAAATCCAGTCATCTGGATTCCATGCACAGCTGGTGATAATGTGACAGCGAAAAATAAGATAACATTTAAATTTTAAAAAGCCTAAAACCACAAAAATTATGCACAGAAATGTACCAATAAACAGCCATAAATCCCAATAAATGTAATTAATACAGTACAACAATTCATGTTCTTTCAGATTAATTATTTTTAAAAGATAAAATTATGTACATTATATTTTCCTTAAGAAAATATAAGTGAAAAGATTTGGGAAATATTGACGTCCAAAAGGTTAAGAAGTTTTAAAAGCTGCTACACAGAAGAGTAACTCTTGTCTATGCAAAAAATGTATTTATAAGAACACATTTTTCAAAAATTATAGATAGCTGAGGTTTACTGTACTCAATTTCACTTTGCTTTTTAGAATAGATAAATTGGCCCTATTCTAATGAGAATTCAAATGAACTTGTATATACCTTTATGAAACATAGACAATTGTTAAAATTAAAAACACACGGTCAAACTAAAAAGACTTATTTCAATGTAGAATAAATTAGTGGATTTATTCATAGAGCAATATCCTATAGCTACTTTTTAAATCTTTGTATAAGCACCAAAAACAAGAAAAACACCAAATTCAAAACATTTCAATGTTATCAGTTTTCACAGCATATTATCAAACTTTTCTCTTGTTGATATTCATAATTTTTCAGCAAATACTTATCGAATACCAAGCCTGTGCTAGGCATTGTTGCAAGTAATGAGAATTCAGCAATGAGCCGAGAGAGAAAAAAATCCCTGCCCTCACAGTACCTTCTAATAGGGTAAAGATCAACAATACAAATAATAAAGTTATACAGTGTTAGATCGTGTTAACCATTCTAGAAAAAAAGAAAGTGAAAGGGAGCCTCGTAAGAGGGATGAGATTCAACTGAGAAGATGGTATTTGAGTAGTGACCTAACAGAGTCACTTGATTGAGAACATTTCCAAAAGGTGTAGAATATGGTGAGATGGAGTAAATCCCTGTATACCTCGGTAAGAAATTTGACTTTTCCACTGAGTTTAATGAAAAACCACTGAAGCCTTTTAAGACTAGAAGAGATAATGTGACTCACATTTGAAAGGATCAACTCCTCCAATGACAAGGAAAGGTCAGAACCAGAAACAGTAGTTAGGAAGCTATAGCCAAAACCCAGGTGAGAAAGGCTGGTGGTTTGGACCAGGATCAAAAGATAAAAGCAGGAAAGCCAGTCAAATTATGAAAATATTGTGTAGGCAATGCCAGAGAGATCTGCTTTGGAATTAAATGTGAGAAGACAGAGCCTGAGAGAAAGAGAGAAAGAGACTCCAAGGTGTAATGGTAAACTCTGATTTATTTCAGTAATTAGAATATTTTAATATTTAATTAAAAGTGTAAGCATGTCAAAATTGTGTCAATGTTCTCTGTAAACACATGGAAATCATCTTATAAACTATCATTTTTCTTTTTTTTTTTTTTTGCAGTGTTGTATGTAGTTGATTCTAAGTTAAATGACCATATGATCCTTAAAATTCTGAGTTTCTTTCAAAGCCTGTCATCCTCCTGCCAAAATCAAGTTCTCATTTTCCATAGCCAACTTCTTAGAATTTCTACTCATTTAAAAAAAAAAAAATCTTCCTTTCAAGCTGGACATGAAGGCCTAATTCCACCTGGTCACTTTTAACACTGTAGCTCACTTTTTAAATCATTCTGACTGCGGTCTGTATCTCAGCAGGAAAGGCCATTCAAGCCCACAACTCTTAACCACCATTCTTACTCCTCAGAAGACTTTGGAATCACAGCTCCACTTAGGAGCTCTTGTTTTGCATCAGGGTGGCTGCAGAGCTGGATCACAAGGAGAAATGGAACAAAGGGCACCGACAGAGTTGAATGACAAAAGAAACTCCTCTAGGCTAGAGCACACCAAAGCTCTCCAGGAACCTATAAAAAGGCCCACTATAATAGGAATCCAAGGAAACTAAGCAACTGGAGCACAGTGCTTTTTTTTTTTTTCTCTAACTTTCTGTCAAAGTATAATAATATACCAAAAAAGCACACAAAATGAGTATTCTGCACATTTTCAAAAACTGAAACTATATAATCAGCATTTAGAACAAGAAACTTACCAGCAACCCATACCCCTCCTTCACGCTTTTTTAAATATTATCGATTTCTTAAATTCATTTTCTATTTGTCTCTTACTGGTATATAAAAAATCATTGATTATTGTATATTGCATATTGAAGACCTTGTTTCCAAGAGTCTTGGTAACCTCACTTAATTCTAATAATTTCCTTGTAGATTCTACTGGATTTTCTTTATATACAAATCATGTTGTCTATAAATAAAACTTACTTCTTCTTTTCCAATCCATATGATTTTTATATCTCTTGCCTTTATATCTGATATCAGGGGAAAAGCTGTCAAAATTTCACTAAGAAATATAATTTTGCTGTGGGCTTTTTACAGCTAGCTACTCGTAGCTGTAAAACAAAATATAAATATACTCTTTATCAGATTAAGAAAATTCCCTCCCATTTCTAGGTTGCTAAGAAATTTTAATTATGAATGGATATTGACTTTTAACAAATGCTTTTCTGTATTATCAAAATATTCATAAGATTGTTTTTCTCATATTCTGTTAACATGGAGAACTGCATCAACTGCTCTGTGAATGTTTGTGTATATCAAACTCCCCTAACATATTTGGAATAAACCCTCACACTTTGGCCTTCGTATATATTGCTAGATTTGATTTTCTAATATTTTGTTTCAGATATTATTATCTTTGCTAATAAATAAAATTTGCCTATAATTTTCCTTTTTTATACTGTCATAAACAGGTTTGATATGAAAATTATACTGGCCTTATAAAAAGAATTTGGAAGTTTTCCTTCTGGTTTCACTTTCTGTAAGAGTTTGCATAAGAATTGTGTTTTAAAGGATTCTACCAGTAAAGCCATATGGGCCTAGGGTTTTCTTTGAATAAGGTTTAATAAAAATGATTCAATTTATTTAATAGATATCTGGCTTTCTAGGTTTTCTATTTTTTTAATTAATTTTGAAATATTTGTATTTTCCAAGAAACTTTTCTATTTCACCCAAAACTTATTTGTAAAATTGTTCATTACATCCTCTTACTACCTTTCTACTGTCAGTAGGATCTTCTGTGATTTTCTCTTTCATACCTGATATTTGTCATTTGTATTTCCCGTTTTTCTCATTAGTCTTATTAAAGGTTTATCAAGTATTCCGACCTTTCAAAGATCTAGCTTTTACTTTATTAAACTTTTCTTCTATACATTTTCTCTTTCACTGATTGCTCTGCTCTTTAGTAATTCATTTCTTCTATCTTCTCTAGGCTTGATTTTCTTTCTGAAGCTGGAAACTCATATTATTATTTTTTTGTTGTCGTTCTTTATATTTGTTTTCTAAATATACATATATTTATAGCTGTAAACTTCCCTCAGCATGGTTTTAATTGAATTCTGAAACTTTTGATATGTTGCATCTTCAAAACCATTCAGTTTAATAAATGTTCTAATTTCTACTGTACTTTATTTTATAATCCATGGTTATTCAAACAAATTAATTTGTAGGAAGTTGGGGCTTTTCCTGATTTTTTTTTTCCTCAATTCTAATTGAATTCCAGTCTTGTCAGAGAACATTCTCTAAATGATTTCAAACTTTTGAAATTTGTTAAAGTTATATTTATATCCCAGCATTTAGTCAATTTTGACACATTCAATTAAAAAAATAATTTCTTGCATAGTTGGGTGCACAATTAGAACAAGTTTCATAACAGTTCATATTGTCTTTATACTTACTGGTTTTATCTGCCTGTTTGATCAGCTTTTAAGAGGGGTGTCTTAAAGTCTTCCACTGTAACTGAGGAAATGTCTATATATCTTTTTAGTTTTATGTTTTGTCTGTTTTGCCTTATGTATTTTGCAACTGAGGACATAACAGATTTAAGATTGTGACATCTGCATTGCAGTGTGATCCCTTTAGCATTACAAAATGTTCCTCTTTCTTTCTAGCCATGCTTCTGGCCATAAAGCTTTATTTGAAATTAGTATAACTGACCAGCTTTCTTTTATCCATCCCTTTCTTCTCAACAGTTCTGCATCCTTATATTTAAGGTATTTCTCTTTTAAGCTGCATGTTTTTGTTATTTTTACATGAAGTCTGACAATGTTAAAACTTTTACTAGGATTATTTAATCCTTTTGTATTTCATTATGAACATACACCTGTATTTGTACCTGTCATCTTACTGTTTTCTATTGACACACTTGTTTTTGTACATATATTTCTGTTTCTTTTAACTAAATATTTTCAGTTCCGTTTTTAACTTGCTGGATATGCACACCATCACTATTATTTCACTTGTTCCTCTAGAAATTACAACATCCATCCTTGATTTATAATCTGATAAGAATTTTACACTAATAATCCTACAATAAAATAATATTTTAACTCCACATAAGGCTCCCTGATTTTTTTTTTAGTATAAGTTTCCTGCTGCCTAAGGAACTCCCTTACATTGTTTCTTTTAGTGAAAGCTTGCTGGTGATAAATTCTCTCAACTTGTATTTGCCTAAACTATTTTTATTTCTTCTTACTTTAGAAGGATATTTTCACTGGGTAAAGAATTCTAGGTTGGCATCTTCAGTAATTTAAGATGTCATTCCATAGTGTACGTGGGTGTGGTTTTCTTTGAATACATCTTTTGTATAAGCTCACAAAGCCTCTTGAATACATGGGTTGGTGTTTTAAAACTTCCATGAGAAAAAAATCAGATATTGTTTCTAACCAACTCATTTTCTCTTCTCCTTCTAAAAATCAAATTCTATATAAGACAAGTCTTTTGACCAGAATCCCAAAAATATTTTATGCTCTTATCTGTTTTAGTCCACTTCTTTCTCTATGTTTCAATTTAAACATTTTCTATTAACTTGCCTTCTAGTTCATACATACTATAATTTATTTATTCAATTCAATATATTTGTAAACACACATCCATTGAGTTCTTATTGTCAAGTATTTTTCTTTGGTTCTACAATGTTTGATACACACACACACACACACACACACACACACAATTCTCTAAGGCAATTCTCCACTTTCATACCTCTTTTGTTCCCTTTTTCTCTATGTTCCTAAATATAATCATGATAAAGTCTTCGTCTGCTAACTCGCATATCTGGATCACTTGTATTTCTGCTTTCTATTATTTATGTTTTCTCTTAGTTTTTGATCAAATGGTCCTGTCTCTTCATACACTTAGCAACTTTTTATTGAATGCTAGTTTATCAAGACTCCAGATGGGAAAACTGATTCCTTGTTCTTCCTGGCAGATAGAGAAGGTAAGTTACATTAGTCCAATATGGAACTGAGAGGAGTAGAGGCTATATTGTGGGTTTGGAAAGATTCGATGTACTTTTGGTTTGTCTCTAATCATGAGACCTGACTCCATAACTTTCAATTGAGAGTATAATTGGTCTTTGTCACTTCTGCTTCAAGTGATGGCTTAGCTTTTCAGGCATTTTCTGCTTAGCTCCCACCATAGATATCTTTAGAGTTTGGCAAATATCTGAAAAGGAAGAATGACTATGTATTTAAGACCCCTTGAGTTTCCAATTCTGTCATTACAACCCCATGAAATACGGGTTCTATATATCTAGATTCTCAGCTTCTAGTTGAGACTAAATTGGCGCCCCTCTTCCAAGTAAAAAGCAGCCCCAGATCATCAATGTCAAATTATCACTCATTTCAGAGCTTTCAACACTCATTGCTGATGTTTTTAAGCCACTCCATCCCAACCCACAGGGTAGGTCTCTGTCCCCAAGGTAAGTCTCTTGTCTCCTAAGCATCTCAAACTTAAGAATTTCTATTCTGATTTTCAGAGGCTTCCAGCTTTAATATCAAGTTCAGAATTAAAACGAGCTACAGTTTTTAGACCTGTAACTCTCCCTCAGCAACATTCAAAAAATAAAAATAAAAATAACTGCTTCTTTGTCTGTCCCCAAGTAACTTCTTAGGCTTTTAACTTTCAAACAACACTTCAAGGCTTAAGCAAAAAGTATGACTATGTTTTAAAAACATAGCTTAATTCAAATTACATTAACCAATTTCTCAATTGTTCCAGAATCATTTTACTATGCATAGTATACTAATATATATGTTCGATAGATCATTTTTACCCTTAATAAGCTTTTCTTGATTAGATATTCCAAAAGATGCATTTTGGTATTGAGTTTAACAACTAACAAAGCTAAGGGATCTAATTGTTATAAGATAAAAACAACTGATAAAACAGCACTAACGAAAAAAGATAATAAACATAACTTCTGATTACTACAGAATTCATAAAGATGAAGAATAAAAGCTTAGCTATAGTTAAACAAACAAAAAAAATCTCATTTTTAATATGAGTATTTGGTTGTAGGGTCCTCTTTTTTAAAACCATCTCTAAATCCTAGAAAACATGCTAAGAATCAAAAATTTTTCTCTTTTGACACATGAAAACAGTAGATGTGCCGTGATCACCAACGAAGAGAGTCACAAATAGACCCAAAGTAATCAAGAAATGACAAGCTGGCTTTCATTGTCATAACTGGAGGATCATCAACCAGAAAAACGATATGATAAAAGCATCCCAACACAAAACTAAAACGATGACACTAACAAGGCAGAGGTTTGCTACATCACTTTCTCATTCAGGAGAGGTCTCTACTCTCCTCTTTCAAGTTTTCCAGTCGTATAGAGTCCTAAGGAAACAGCATCTACATTCCAGGGTCACATAAAGATGCAAATAGTAGACTTAATAAAGTGGAGGAGGTCCACACAAGCAAATTAATACAGATATAAATAATTTTCCTCTTTTTTCTTCCTTTACTTCTCCTTACTTTGCTTTCACAGTTATCAACTTAGAGTGTTATTTGTTTTGTTTGTTTGTTTGTTTTTGTCATGAGCTACTACAGATGCTTTTGGAATGTATTAATACGTAAATAAGATTCTAAAAATACTTGCCTTGACCATATATCAGTATGCCCCACTGTACCATGACAAAACATCATATCTCCACGCAGAAATACCATTCATATTATCAACTCCAAGATAAGTGGGGGATACGTGTTGCAAACAAGATGCCCACTCTTGGGCAAAGTATATCAGCTCCATTTTAACCATGAGTTGGAACACTTGGCTAGTTGAAAGAAACCCAGTGTCTGAATTTATTTTAAAATGCCTGCAAAAAGCATTACTTTCATTCAGTTAAGAATAATTCAAACCGAAATTCTGCTCTTAATTATGGAAACTACAAATATAAAGACTTAGAATATTGTTGAAACCATCTATAACCATGTCAAGTGTTTAGATGGTGTCAAGTGAGTCTACGGAACATTTACTATACCAAATCTTAAATCTTCCACTAAACTTTAAAACAATCTTCACCTAAAAACTGTCTATGCTATACTTTTAGAGCAGTAGTAACTGCAGATTATTTCTATGTAACTAAGGTAAGAGATGGCTTGTAAAGCTATGAGAATGCCAAAGCTCTTAAAAATAATAAATGTAAAATACTCCAAGATCTTACAACTCATTTGCTATAGCAACAAATCAAGAAAAAAAACATGCAATGTTACCTAAACTTTAGTAGATAAAGCCATCACAAAAAAAGAGCTTAACCTTACTTTATACCAATATGGGAGTAGATGCACTTTATCTAGACATTGATATGAAAGATATCACTTATAGCCCAGTATATGAGAACTAAATTATATTCTTGAGAGGGGACTACATCAATCCTATTAATAGTAAGAAACAAGATCAATCTAATCTGGCCAAAGTTCAAGAAGAAACTTAGAAAAGTAAAAATCAGAGCAGCTAAAATCCCACAACATAATATTCAAAATATGATCTACAGTATAAAGGCTATATAAAGAGGGGTTTTTTTTGTTTGTTTTTTAATGTTCCATCTCCATCTCTTTTGGAGAAGAGACAAGTGAAAATTCAACCAAAACATTTATCTGACTATATTAACCCACTGATCAAACCATAACCAATCAGAAGTTAAAAACAAAGATGACCTCTGTGGTTATTTGCACTACTCCGTTACTCATAAAACTCAACCCAAGCCGGCAATATGAAGGACACCGTTTTATAATATTCTAAACATAGAGAACTGTGGGAGGAAAAACCTAATGTGATTTATTTCCTGCATTCAGCTTATTACATAGTATAAATTTCTTTCATGGTATAAATTTAAATTTTTAAATCAATCAAAAATGTTCACAAAGCTCAAAATTTCAAAATAATTCTTCGCAAATATCCAACAAAGTTCACCCAAGATCTTAAGGAAATGACACTCGATCAATACTATATCCATACCTTGCAAACTGTATCCACATCCCAAGGTAGTATAGTCCTTAGATCAATGACTTCACAAGACACTCCAAGCTTTTCCTGAGCCATAGAAGCCACTTCTCGGATCACATGAACCTGAAATAAGGAGAAAAATATGCAGAGAACGACTACAGAGATTCAGGCCTACATCATTAGTTGAGTTCTGACATCATTAATAGAGGTAGTATTTAAAGTCAGAGGAACTGATTTTTATAGAGAATTGTTAAATTTGTTTTAGATATGTTCAACACCATATTCCACAAAATATATATATATATATACACACACACACATGTCTAGACAACAGTTGGAAAGAGGTTCTAAGAGAAAATGAGAGCGGTCACAGCCACAGATACTGATTCCAAAGATATCAGCACACGGAGGTAAATAAAGTCCCAAGAGCAGGTGAAGTTTCTAGGGAAAACATGTAGAGAGAAGTAAAGGGCAGAACTAATACCATAGCAATATAGGACAGGGTTGGATTTTACAATTAGAAGGTTAGTGATATTAGCAGAAATAGGTTTAGTGAATTAGTGGGAATAGCACTCATAAGGTACAAGATCACTGGAAGTTAAGGAATTAAATACTGGTGGCAGAAATTGTTCTAGTTGTGTGAATAAGGGAGAGAAATATATTAGTATTTAAGAGAAAAGTATGGTGGAAAAGGTACTTTTTAGATAGCGAAGAGATACACACCTTTTTAATATAAGGACATGGAAAGAAAATGCAGGAGAAAGAGAGACTAACTGAATATCACAGTCCTGGAGAAAGTAAATGGAATCTAATCTGAAACAGATTTGGAGAAGTAGCTATGACAAGAAGACACCTCTCCTTTGAAGACAAGGAAAACAAGAAATGACTGGAAGAAGTGATAGGTATAAAGGGAAAACAATGAACAGGAGTTAGTATCTAATACATTCTAACTTCCTATTAAAAAGAAGCAAGGACACAAGCTGAGAATGACAAGGATGTGGATAAAATTGTTTCCCACACTGGAAATGAGAAACCATGAGGACTACATCTCTCCGAGCCAAAAATCAAGTGAAGAGAGGAGGAAGTTGTCGTATTGCAATTGATTTGCATTATCTTCTTTATACTACCATATTAAATTTTCTAAAATAAACAAATATTTCCTGTACACAGAAAAAAGAACAACTGAGTGTTTCTTTAAAAGAAGAGAAGAAGAGATAGAAGGCCAGAGAAAAAGAGCCATGAGCTTAAATGCTTGGAGACAGAGCAATGTAACAACAAGCGCTGGTGAATGTAGAGGTAAATCAGTGGTGAGGTTTACTGGAAAGAGAAAGGTAGAATTCTGAGGCTGGACCACTGGATGGGTCCACATGGTCAGCAAAATAATCACGGGAGATGGCAGAGGATGAGATGAAAAAGGAAATAGTATGTCAAGTGCAGCAACAAGTAGTGAGGATAAAACATGCTGCAAAATAAATTGTTTTTAATATGTTTCTGAAAACAAGATACGTTTTAACATGACTGAATAAGCACCTCACATTCAATGAGAAATCAGTACCAGATATAGGTGTAGCACCAAACAAGACCTAAATTTGATGTAAGGAAAACATCGTTTTTAATTCTTCATAGCACTGGGATTAAAAATAGGAGCTTCCAAGTACAACATGAACATTACTGGTGGGTACACGTGTCACTGACCTGAGTACCCCAGGCAACTAGAGTAACATCATTCCCTTCCTGTATGACCTCGGCCTGGGACAGAGGGATGTTGTACGGTTCTACAGGAACCTGTTCCACTGAACACAAAATGGAGAAAAAAATGAAAGGTTACTTATTTTCACTCATGTGACATTTGTGCATTAAAGTATAGAAGGAACTCATTGTGGCGAAGCTTTATGTAGTCTTCCCCTAAATTCCAAGTTATTTGTAAGAAAAATAGCATTTACTATACAGCTTCATGGCATTACCATACCAGATGAAAACATACAATATAAATGTATAAAATATATCAGCTATCCTGGAAAAGAAAAAGGACTTTAAGTAAAAACTAAGACAATAAAGTATGGGCTTTAGCCTATAATAATGTATCAATATTGGTTCATTAATTGTTAATGAATATACCAGACTAATGAACGATGTTAATAATAGGGGAAACCAAGTGTGGGGTATATGGGAACTCTCTGTACTACTTCCACACTTTTTCTGTAAATCTAAAACTATTCTAAAAACTAAAGTTAAAAATATTTTAATATCTGCTAAAACTTTATTGAACTGAATTAAGTTCCCAGACGAGTTTTCTATCAAGGAACAAATTTATAACGGTTTGGAAAAAAATTAAAAAACAAATATGTAGTAGGGTCAAATTTTAAAGTACATTTTATTTTTGCACTTTGCATCTATGAATACTTTGTCAACCATAGCAGCTAACGACGCCTTAATTTTCAAAGCTGAATCCTGTAGAACTCAAAAAGATAAACTGAATAGGCTCTACCAGGCCAAAAGAAAGAATAAGCCAGCTACGGTATCCCAGAGAAAACCATTCATGATTTCTCTGCCAACCAAGTTCAAGCAATATAGAGTTGACTGAATTTTGAGAGGAAATCATATGAAAAATGTTTAAATGAAACTGAGTAGGAAGTTGATAGAATTGCCCCGTTATGCTGGAAAGCCTTGAATTCCTATCTGAGAGCATTATAGTTAAAATGGTGAGGAAAAAATGTTGTTCCCTTTTGTTCATTTTCCCCATGTCCTTTTTATCATTGTTATACAATTTTTTTTTTTTTTTTTAATTCAAAGAGCACAGAAGAGTAAAATAAAAGATTCCATCTGCTCCCCAGTCAGCCATTCCATCTCCACTGGCCAGAAGTAATCAGTACTAACAATTTCCTGGATGTCTACAGTAAACAGCTCTCATTCTTTCTGGTGTTCAGGTTTCTTAATCGCCTTCTGACATTTGGGAAATGTTCCACCTTATGAGGCAAGGACCTTTGTCCACTACAGAAGTGAGGTTCACAAATTCACTTTTTCAGCTTCTCTTGCAGCTAGGACTCAAAACATGTGTTCTGCCAATCATATGCACAAATGCCAGACTGAATTGGAAGCTAATGACACAAAAGAGCAGCAAGTGTCCAGAATCCCTTCTAGAGTACTGGTAATGGTTGAGGCAGCCTTGTATCCAGGCTCAGTATTAGCAATGATTCGGATTGCTATTTCATGTCCACTGACAGCTGTTGAGGAATCTTTGCAAAACCAGTTATGCAGTGGAATCTAGGGTACTGCTTCCGTATATGGCCTCTAAGTCTGCTTCTTGAGCACTCAGGAGATTTCTGAGCTATTTATCATCCTTCAATAAACCTTTTCTGCTTATATTAGACAGGCGTGATCTCATCTGTTTGAATATTAAAAACCCTGATTGATACAGTCTTTTTTAGATATTTACAATATACAAATATGCATATACATAGACATATATATAACTTTTTTTCTTTTTGCAAATAGAATCATATTGTACACACTGTTAAGAACCCTTCTACAGTCTCCCTTTTTTCCCCCTACTTAGTAAATTTATCTGGGCCATGTTTTCATGTGAAAAAGTTATTTTAAATCATATTTATAAGTAAAATTTATCAAATTTAATGGTGCAATTATTAGTGATATGGTAGAAAATTTTATTCCTTATATTTTTGCATATGTCCAATGACATTTCTATAAACTGTGCTAGAAAGAGATGAATATCTTTTTAAAATCACCAATATGCTTGAATAAATAAAATGGTTAAATCTATAAAACTATTTTTGTAGATAAACCCCAAAGCAGATAACAATTAAGCTAACAAACCTGAGAGATACACTGTTAGAAAATTTATAAGCATTAAAAGCACTTTTTAAAAGTTTTTGTGTAGCTAACAACTATGTTTAGTCATATACTTCCACTGTCTAAACCAGGGGTATGCATCCTACAGCATGCAGTTTTCAACAAACAATGTTTTATTGGGACACAGCAACACTCATTCATTTACTAACTGCCTATGGTTGTTTTTGCCCTACAACCAGCAGAGGTGAGAAGTTCCAAGAGACAGCATGGCCTACAAACCTAAAATAATTTACTATCTGTCCATTTACAGAAAAAGTTTGCCAATCTCAATTCTAAACAATGCTTTCAGAGGTTAATTCTAGCCCATGGATGGCTTAAATACAGTATTAGATGAACAGACAAAGGATAGATGGATGGATGGATGGATGGATGGATGGATGGATGGATGGACGGACGGACGGACGGACGGACGGACGGACGAACAGGCAGACAGACAGATTCAACTTAAGTAGAATACAGAAGGAAGCAACGACCTGGCTAAAAGGACCAAGGAGGCTTCACCACCAAAGAGGGCACAACTCTACATAGCAGTTCTCAGTTGCTAAACCAAAGTTGCTAAATCAAGAACAACACTGACGACATCTGGCAAACATGCCAAAGGTAGCACATAGGCTCTTTGCCATCATCGAGTCTTTCCCTGGCAGCGAGATCTATATGCCAACAGGCAAAGCTTGAAGCCCCAACATGCTCTGTCTTGCTGGTGAGTCAGTGGCCACCAATCAAAAGTCCTCTTTCCTGCCTTGTGAATCATTTGCCAGCTGATGATTAGCAAATTCCTGGAACATACAACACTATGGGCTGGCACACCAAATAAAATAGGTTGGCATCCTGGCCCACCTCCTTTGAAAAGTTGTCAGTGAGTGACTGCTTCACCATATTAAATTACCCAGAATGTAGGACCATATTACTTTAACAATTAAGGAACAACATGGCAAATAAAGCTTAATCCTCCACCAAAAATATATCATGTAGAGAATTAAATTCAAGAGGAGTTTTATATGAAAAACAACCCAAAAATTTCTTAAGGTATGCATAAATTTAATTCCAAAAGGAGAATAAGAATACAATTTTAATGTGTTCGCTTACTTAAACTTCACGAACAGATCACCTAGAGAACAAGCTATAATTCACAGGTACTTTTTAGTCACATTAATTTGAAAGATATTTATTCCAAGAGGTTATTATTTCAAATCACTTCTCTTGTGTTCCTAGCCCATGGCTATGTGCTTTTGGAAAAAGAGCAGGTAAGAGGGGTTAGATCATGATGCTTCAGGAACTGAAGAGTACTCTATACAGTTATATTACATATTCTTGTTTTCATAGCAGTAAGATTAACTAAGACAACTATATTTTACCGCATGCTGATTACGTTCTAATCTACACACTAATGAGCAGTCCACAGAGAAACCCTTCAGCATCAGATATATGTTGACAAAAATGTGTGACTTAGAAAAATAAGAAATCTTTCTTTCCAAGGCCAAATTTAAAAGGATGCAATTTTTTGCTCAAATATCAGTCAAGCTAGTTTTTAGTGTATATTGTAAACTCTACATATATGTTTCCTCTGTAATTGCAAATGCGCGTATATTCATTACACACACACACACACACACACAAATTCATAGCATATATTAGCTCATGCTTGGTCACATTTCCCATCCTCCTCCTCCTCTCCTTTCTAATTGGCTGTATTTCTTATGTCATGTTAAATACATTTTTAAAACAAGGCACAGTGTATAAACATATTTACTATTATATATTTATTTTTTAATAGTTATTGCATAACCAATATATGCAGACATGCTAGAATATGAAATTGAAAGAGGCAGTTCCTGTCCTTGAAAAGCACACGCTCAACTGAGAGTTACAAAGATGGAAAGAGATGATCAGCAAACAAATAAAAGCATGATATAGCAGTGGGGACAAACTGCTCTAGGAATACAGAGGGAAGCAACAACCTGGTTAAAAAGATTGAGGAGGCTTCACTGTCAAGGAGGACAAAATTGACAGGTGTCTTAGAGATAAAAAGAAAATAAAAAGGGCATTCCAAGTAGAAAGAAAAGGTGTGTACCAAGAAATGGAGGTATGAAATCATGTGTTCATGTGTGTACACCTACAAGCACACGTAAACACAGATTTACATGATCTTTCAGGTAAAGGTAAATACTGAAACCTTTAAATTATATTCCAAGTCCCCAGGGTCTATAATTCCTTCTGATTTCATGTTAGTAACTCATGAAGAAAGCATCCACAAGAGAACAACTCACTCTTAATGACACAAGTTCCCCTGTAAGACCCAATCTTACCATAACAGGGTCATTTCTCTGCCCTGGCACTAATCTACAGCAATGCTAGTCTCTTTGAAATGTGAAACTCAGTAAGGCTTTATTCACATTGCATCGTAGTGACAAAACATAAATGTTCTTTTTTGAAAGAGTATTTCTAAAATATACATTACTTCATGCTGTCTGACAGCATAGGCAAAGTCTCCATACATGAGAAAGCCTATCTTGTTTGCCAGAATTTACAGTGTAAATTACAGCCCTGGCCCCACCCTGTCTCTATTATCTCTGTATCTAATTAATATGGTCATCTCTAACAAAGTATTATACTGCTTTCATGCCCCAGTATCCAACCTGTAAAGTGGAAAGCAGCATGTGTCTGTCTGCCACACCATGGGGACAGAATGAGGACATATTAAGTTAATCACTAGAGACATCCTTTCAGTTCTTAGAAGACAGTTTTACAATTTAAAATAATTCAGTGACACAGTCATTAAGACTATAAAAGAAAGGTTTCATTCTAGGAACAGATATTCTTAATCCTATTATCATTTGCTAAATAAAACTGATATTTCACCATAAACTAATATCTCTATATTGCAATTACTTTTCAGATTGAGGTTATTAATTATGGTCATACTTTTTTGATAATTTTCACTTCTATAACAACAATTACTTTTAGCACTGATGTTTAAAAGTATGTAAACATAAAAACTAAGTGCAATTCTGTCTAGTAATTACTTTTAAATTATTCCTCAAACACAGCTGTACTCAATCTTTCCCTCACCTCTTCACCTTAAATTACTGAAAATTTAAAGTCTATATTAGAAAATCATATCAACATACTGTTAACAATATTTATTTGTCTATGTCATTATAATAGTTGTTATAATATTAATATTGTTATTGTCTAATTAGAATACAAAATTAATTTTTGATAAATAAGAATAATTAAGTGCTAAATTTTGACACTATTTACCCCATGGTGATTGGGAGCCTGTGTAGATTGAATGAACCAGTATATTAAATCTCAATACCACAAGGAAGAGTAAACCAGAGAGGACTCCTGGAATTGGTAGTGGTTCAGGGTCACAACCATGTGATAACCTAGGCCTTCACACCATAACTATGTCAATGTTTTACTGAGAATTCGGGCAAAAGGATTTCAGGGAAATGAGAAAGCAGATGAACTGAAACAAATAGAGAAAACCACACAAAAAAGGTTGATCCTGAAGAATAAATATGATTAGATGCACAAAGCCAAAAAGTTGACATTCTAAGCAGTGGGGTACCATATATGAAAAATGAAAATGTCAAAACAAATAAGTCGAGCTACCACCATGTGTCATCTTACATGACGCACTGAGAAGGGCACAGCATCTCTTCTATGGTATTCTTGCCAAATAAATACATAACCTGAATTTATCATAAAGAAACATCAAACAAAGTGATTGAGGAACATTCAATAAAAGAGTGGAAGAAATGTGGCAATGATGTCAGACAAAAAAAAAAGACAAAGTCTCCCAAAATAAAGGAGACTCAAAAAAGACAACAAGTGGAGGCTCCGGATTGAATCCTCATCCAGAAAAAGGACATTAGTGGAACTATTAATGAAATCTGAATTAGGTATGTAGAGGAGTTAACATTACTGTATCAATGTTAATTTTCTGGTTTTGGTCATTATTGCTGTGGTTATGTATGAGGTTAACATCTGGGGAAGCTGGTGGGTAGCAGGGATTACATAACAGTTCTTTGTACTGTTTTTGCAATCTTTCTGTTTGAACTTATTTCAAAATAAAATGTTTAACAAAAATTTTCATGTGAAATTTTGCAAAAAGAGGCTGACTCGCCTTAACAAGTCTCTAATAAATTTTGGAAAAATAAAATTAGGATATTAATGAAGGTACACAACCATAAAAGTGCAACATTTAGTGTTGTATTTGTGACTTCATCTATCTTGATGAATATAAGAGTTCTAACTATATAGAGACATGAAGATGGGAAAGCATAAATTCAGTATCTGTGCATGCCCATCAGCTTTTTGCTGGAGACTCTTGACCACTAAATAAGAACCAACAACCATTCAAACAATCTAAAGAAAAATACAACATCAAGTTAGAATCAGTAAATATTTTGCATCTAACCAAGATATTTCTCACACTGAGATACACTTAAATAAAAAACAGAAAAACATTTGAAATTTTAAAATCATTAGTGTTGTTTCAGGAGGTCATGTTTTCTTATCACTAAAATATCACTGAAAAATGAGGAAATTCACCTATTATTTTTAACTAAATAGCAATATTGATTTGAAACAAAGTCCTGGACCCATTTCAAATCAAATGCATTCTAATATTTCTTTGATAACTAGTTAATTTGAAAATCCCACATTTCTAATTCTTTTGCATAATGACACAACTTAGAGTTTCAAAATAGTTTGCTAACATATATCAAAAAGTCAATGACATGATAAAGCAACCATCATATTTCATATACAACTTCAAAATTAACCTCATTACATTTCCTGTCTCATTAAATGTAACAAAAAAAGCTTTTATGAAACAATATTATTGAATATGCATCACTAAACATATATACTAAGATTTAACCACATTTGTAATATATCTTGGTCAATCTTTTTACTTAGTATTATTTTTTTTCATGTACTGTCTAGTGTACATTTAATAATTTAGCAAAAGTTCTCTCATCAACAATTTTACTAGCAATTGTCCATCTTTCATATTTAATATATTAGATTTCTTTAGTAAATATTTTCCAATGCATTTTCTATAGCAAGGAGTTATATATGGGTGAACTTCATTCCTGTAAATAGATTCTAACAAGGTAAATTGGAAAACTGGCAAAGAAAATAATTGAATGCTGAATCAAAGGGCACTGTTTTAAAGCCATTCTCCATCAGCACATGGAGAATTTAAAATAAAAAAAAGTCACCTAACAAAAAGAATTATGTTGAAATAGAATATTAACTTTCACCATCAATTGCAAGATGCATCATTATTTTATAAACCACTAAGAAAATCTGCCAATTAAACTGACATAGTTTTGAATATTTATTTTATTCTTATTGAAAGAAAAAATTTAATCAGATATGGGTTTTATTATATCACCCTTACACGGACACAAAAACAAAATACAAGCAAAATAATTGGTTACACTATTCCTAAAACTGACATTCAGAATATAATCTTCTCACTTACCTTT
Source organism: Pteropus medius (assembly GCF_902729225.1). Lineage (NCBI taxonomy): Eukaryota > Metazoa > Chordata > Mammalia > Chiroptera > Pteropodidae > Pteropus > Pteropus medius. The sequence continues at coordinate 14,081,734 of NW_024354500.1, forward strand.
TGGCTTTTAATTGTCAGTGTCCATATTTCTTTGTCACCAAGAACACTGCTGATGCAGCACTTTTTAAATGGATCCATAAAGGAATTAAAAAATTAGTGTTGGGCTCTCAAGTTAACTCAGTATTTAGGAACAGCCTACTTTTGACTCCTGCTTCCAAAGAATGTTAAATTATTGTGAGTCTCCACTTTCCCTGTCCTTCCACTCATCAAAACCATTTGGAATCTCACTGTCAAAAGAGTTGATCTCTGGTGTCCCTGGAATTTTAAATTTTTATTTAATTTAATAGTGGCCCCAAACAGCAACAGTAGTGAGGATGGTAATTCAGATATGCCAAAGAGAAAAGTGCTTCCTTTAAGTGAAAAGGTTTGTATGTATACAGGGGAAAAAAGTAGTATAGGGTTCTGTACTATCCACGGTCAGGCATCCACTGGGAGTCTTGGAACATATGCTCTGTGGATAGGGGGCAGGAGGGCTACTATATATATAGAAAATGTTGTTAACTATGTCATTAACAACTATGTCTAAAGGTAAGGTTTAATTGGAAATTTTATATTTTATTTGTCTAGATATAGAACGTCTATTAAATATAAGTCAATCTTTGACTTTCAGACATCTAACTCTGTACACAGTTTGAGAAAAACATTAGGAACTGCCTATATTCAAAAAGTAGAAGACTGTGGCTTGGCTTAACATAATACATGGTACATTCAAATATGCTAGAATATGTGGTAAATCCTGAATAATCTTTGTAAGAGTCCCTGATGAACTAAAAATGTTCCACAGCTGTCCTCACACTATCAAACACCAAACAACTTTTCCTCCTCTCCTTCTCGTTAAATCTGAATTGCCCAAACAACAGATACAAGATAGAAAGAATAATTCCTCCCTCTTCTAAAAATCATTTTTGACTGACTATTCCTGAAAGTGGCTGAATGCTGACTGACCTCTCTTGCTAAAGTTCTATGAAATCCTTACCCCTTTCTCTATCCTAAATTAGAACAATTCTGAGTTGTGCTCATGGCCCAATATTCTGAATAAAGACTCATGCTGTTACTAGAACAAATCACTGGAGATTTTTAAATAGAAACATCTTTTAATACACTACTAACATTTATTATGCATTTACTATGTGTCAAGAATTGTCTAAGTATATATATTATCTAAGTATATAAGTATATATATACATACACATAGATAATATCTGTTGAGATGATTACATGATTTTTCTTCTTTGACCCCTTGATGAGGTGGATTTTATTAACATATTTCCTCATGTTGAATAAATTCTCATATTTCTGGAATAAATTCTACTTAACAATTATCTAAATGTGCATGTATATGACTGTACACATACATATACATATACACACATATATATACACACACACTACTATATTTAATCAAATGATACTATGGAGAAAATTTTATACTACTAAATTTGAAAATCCAGAGAAAATATGATATTATACAAAGATATAAATTACCAACATTTACTCAAGAATGGATAATAGACCAATGACCATAAAAGATTGAAAAGAAAGCCAAAAATCTGTCCCAAAAAGTGCACAAACAAGACAATTTTATAAGCAAATTATATTAAACCTTATAGAACAGACAATTCCTAGAAATCTAATTTGGTCTAGAGCACATAAAAAGAAAGCAACCCAGTTCATTCTATAAGACTAGCATAACTCGGCTTCTGAAACTAGACCAGTGTGGTAAAAGAAGGATAAACTATAGACCAATTTTATATATAAACATATATTCATGCTCATGCATGTAAAGAGAGACAACTATAGTTTAATTTTATTTATAAACATAAAATTTTTTTAAAAAATCTTCAAAAAAAATTTAATTGAATCCAGCAATATGTTGAAAGAATAATGCATCATAGCCAAGTAGAATTCATCCCAGAAACATAAGAATTATTCAACATTAGGAAATATGTTATTAAAATTCACCTCATCAAGAGGTCAAAGAAGAGAAACCATATAATGATATCATCATATACTTAAAAACAGTTTGATAAAATTCAACGCCTTGGAAGAAATAGGAGGAAGGGACCTCTAAGTTAAAAATAGAAATTTCCTTAACTTGATAAAGAGTACTGACAAGGGTCCAAGTTAAGAAAAGATGAGACATTTCTAATAAAGAAAAAAGATTAAAATGCCTCTCAATTCTTGGAAAAAGAGAACTATAACTATCATTAGCTATAGAAAGTAAGATTTTCTACCTAGAACATCTAAGATAATTAAGGGAAATATTATTAGAGAATTGCGTAAGGTCTCCAAAATGCAATATTAACATACAAAATTAAAAGCTTTTTGTATACCAACAGTAATCAATTAGAAATATGTAATGGAAAAAATACCTTATGCATAATAGAAAAAAAAAAATGCCATGAAATATCTAGTAATAACCTTAACAACAAATGTGCCAAACCTAATGGAAATACCCACACAATTTATTCATGGACATAAAATAAGTTTGAATAAATGGAAATAACCATGTTCTTGGAAACAAAGAATCATTACAGGGAAGATGCAAAAACAGGAGAAAAAACTTTAAAAACTATGTGTATGCATATACTTGTGTGTTTGTGTGTGTGTGTGTGTGTGTGTATTTTTTAAACACATAAGTTAAACGCTGCTTCAGTGACAATCTGAATGATTGTCACTGAAGATATAATAGTGACATTTCTCCAAAGGTAACAAACTGTTGAGATCCAGTAGTTTCAAAGTGGACTTCCAATAAACATACTAGCAAAGACACTTTATGACAGAATACAGAAGAGAATGTTTAAAAACATAAGAATAGGCAAAATTCTGATACACAAAAAAATAAAAATGCAAGGCTTTTATTATTAGTATTCCCAAATTAAAAGTCTTACAAACATTTCCAGCTTTCATTTTTAGCTTCCAGGCTATAAATAGTTACATATTGAATCTTGTCTCCTCATAGTACCTGGATCAAGAATATTTTATCCCTAAAAAGAGAAATCAAGAAAACAATCCCATTTACAATTGTGTCAAAAACTTTAAAATACCTGGGAATCAAATTAACCAAGAAGGTAAAAGACCTGTTGTTTTTTTTTTTCCAGAAAATTATAAGTCACTGAAAAAAGAAATTGAAGAAGATACAAACAAATGGAAGCATAAATCCTGTTCATGGGTAACAAGAATCAACATTGTTAAAATGGCCATACTACCCAAAGCAATCTATAGATTCAATGCAATCCCTATCAAAATACCAATGGCATTTTTAAGAGAGCTAGAGCAAATAATCCTAAAATTTATATGGAGCCATAAAAACCTCCGAATAGCCACAGAAATCTTGAGAAAGAAGAACTAAGTTGGAGGTATCACACTACCTGATATCAAACTATACTACAAGGCTACAGTAATCAAAACAACATGGTACTGGCATAAAAACAGATACATTGATCAATGGAACAGAATAGAGAGCCCAGAAATAAATCCACACCTATACACTCACTTAATATATGACAAAAGAGGTAAGAATATACAATGGGGTAAAGATAGTCTCTTCAATAAATGGTGCTGGGAAAATTGGATAGACACATGCAAAAAAGAAGAAGCCAGACTCCTTCTTACACCATATACAAGAATAGACTCAAAATGGATTAAAGACTTAAATATAAGATCCAAAACCATAAAACTTCTAGAAGAAAATATAGGCAGTAAATGCTCTGATATTACTAACAGGAATTTCTTTTCAGATATATCTCCTCGGGCAATGGAAACAAAAGAAAAAACAAATGAGACTACATCAAACTAAAAATTTTTGTACAGCAAAAGAAACCATCAACAAAACAAAAAGACAACTGACTGGGAGAAGATATTCGCTAATGATACATCTGATAAGGGGTAATATACAAAATATATAAAGAACTTATAAAACTTAACAACAACAACAAAAATCCAATTAAAAAATGGGCAGGAGATCTATACAGATACTTCTCCAAAGAGGAAATAAGATGGCTAATAGAAATAGGAAAAGATGCTCAAGGTTGCTAACCATCAGAGAAATGCAAATTAAAACCACAATGAGATATCACCTCACATCTGTCAGAATGGCTATCATCAATAAATCAAAAAACAAGTGGTGAGGATGCAGAGAAAAGGGAAGCCTCATACATTGTTGGCGAAATTGCAAATTGGTACAGCCACTATGGAAAACAGTATGGAGGTTTCTCAAAAAATTAAAAACGGATATACTTTTTGATCCAGCAATTGAACTTCTGGGTATTTACCCAAAGAAAACCAAAACAATAATTCGTAAAGAAATATGCATTCCAATATTCATGTCAGCACAATTTACAATAGCCAAGATACGTAAGCAACCTAAAAGCCCATCAACAGATGATTGGATAAAGAAATTATGGTTCATATATACAACAGAATATTACTCAACCATTAAAAAAAATTAAATCCTATCATTTGCAACGACATGGACAGACCTAGAGGTGATTATGCTGAGTGAAATAAGTCCGACAGAGAAAGATAAATACCATATGATTTCACTTATATGCGGAATCTAAGAAACAAAAAGAACAAACTAATCAAAAACAAACTCACAAATATAGTGGACTATTTGGTGACAGACAGAGGGGAGGGGGGATGGAAGGCTGGGAGAATGGGGTGAAGGGTTAAAGAAGTACAAATTAGTAGTCGATAGCTGGTCATGGGGATGGGAGCAGGGCAGAGGGAATGCAGTTAGCATTAATGTGATGGCTAGGTGGAGGGCCAGAGGAGGGAGGGAGCAATTGGGGAGATCGTTTTATGAACTAACCAATGTACTGCATACTTGAAACTAATTTAAATAAATAATATTTTTAAAAAACTAAAAAAAATAAGCAGTCACAGACACCATGTAAACCAATGAGCACAGCTGCATTCCAATAAAATTTTATTTATAAAAACAAACAAACAAAAATACCTTATCCTTCCAGTTTTTCACTGTCATTTAGAGATTTGTGTTGTCTGGCTTCATCGATCATTTATTACTCAGGGCTTAATCAAAGAATATAGGAAATATATGAGGCTTATAGGAAACAAGAATGGATTAAGAAACACAGGCTTATATTTATCTTTTCATAAGTCCAAATATATATAAACAGGGATGTTTGCTTCAACATTGTTTAGAACAAGCAGTATTTAGAAACAACTCAAAGTTTCATAATAGGGGAAAGGATAAATTATGATATACCTAAAAACACTTTTTATGACCTAAAAATGAGCTAAATCTTTGTAAACTGACATTGAAATGTATCTAATAAATTAGTAAGAAAAGCAAGTTACAGAACAATTATAATATGCTGATTTTTATTATTTGTATATATATATGTTCTATACATTCATATATTTGTATAAATCTAAATGCATGGGAAAAGATTTGCAAAGCAAGTTACAGAATGATGTTTATAATATGAGCTTATAATTTGATCTTTACATATAACTCAGTTTACATGTAAAGGTGTTCTATACATTCACATATGGATTTAAATGCAAATACACAGAAAAAGCTCAAGGGGAGGAATTGAGTCAAAAAAAGAAAATTTCACTTTTCATTTTACAGTTCTAAGATGCTCGAACTTTTTACAAAGAGTGCATAAGCTACATGACACTAAATTTTATTAAAAACAAAAAATAAATCACTCTTTATCATGTAAAGTAACCTTAGTCATTGAGAATGTATCCAGTTAAATTAGGACAACAACCAAATATAGACATCTGTCTAATGTCCAAAATTAGTCTGAAAGTGAATGTGAATAATAAGGAATATGCCAGAGCATAAAAAAAATTCCACTGGGTCCTATTCCACAAATATTTCAGTATATCAGGTCAATCACATAAGATACATAAAAAAATGCAAAGGTAATTTTGCACTTCAAGTTGAATGAAAATCTTTTGATTCTTCTTGCTCCTTAATACTAGATCAGGCCTTCTCAACACAAAATAATATAATAATCTATTAATTGCATTCCCTGCTTATTTTAGGTTTACAATAAATGCTACTCCACAAGATTAAGAGAGAAGTCTACTGAACAGTTCATAATGAAAAAACAAATATGAAGTAAAAAATTATGAACTGTAAAAGGTCACTCGTAATCAAATAAATGAAAATTGCAATAAATTGACAGTAAATAACATATGTTTATAAGTAAAGATAAAAGTCTGGCAAGATATACAATAAAAAGTCAACAGTAGTTAGGGGATAGATTTATGAGCTCCTTTTATCTTCTCTTTTGTATTTTTTAGAAGTTTCAGTAAGCACATATGAAAGACTGAAAAATAGTCACATCCTTTAATCCTGTTTCCACACACTGCAATGTGACTGCAGCTGTTCCCATGAAGAGATAAAGAGTATTTACCTACCTCTTGAACTCAGGCTGGCCCTATGGGACTTGCTTTGGCCAGCACATTGTAGCAGAAGTGATGTGTGCCAGATATTTGCAGAGCCTTGAGTGCCCTCTTGAAACCTCTGCTTCCACCATGTGAATAAGACTGAGCTAGCCTGCTGCAAGATTAGAGACAAGCAGACCACAGCCTACCAGCCTCAGCCCCCAAATATGTGAGATAGCCCAACTAAGATCAGCAAATCCAACCCACTCCTGACCTGCAACTGACAGAAGGTCCATGAGGGAGCCCCAATGAAACCTGAACTGCCCAGCTGACCTGCGCATAAGCTATATAAAAGTTGTTGATTTAAACCAGCAAATTTAAAAAATGGCTTGTTAAGCATCAATAGCTTGCTGATAGAACATGCATGCATTACCTTTTTTAAGAAAACAACATATGGCATTGTTAACCATTAGTTACAATATTATTTACACTAAAATATTAAAATATCTTATTTTCAGCATGTATATATCTTTTTAATTACATGTCAAAGACTAATGATAGAAGTAACATATCCCTGTAAAGAACAATCACATCAACCACCACAGGAACTAAGAACTTTCACTGTGCCAGGTATGCTCAGTGCCTTTAAATCTATTCATTCATTCATTTCATCTTTAAATCAATTTGATGAGCTAGGTATTATCACTGTCCTCATTATACAGGTGAGAAAAATTAAATATAGAAAGGTTAAGTAGCTTGTCAAAAGTCACTCAGCTAAAAAGCAGTACAGCCAATACTTCAAACTCAGTATCCACAGCCTTAGCCACTTTATTAGACTGACCCAGAGCAGAAAGTATGCCTACAGGAAAAAGAGAAACCTGACTAGCCACCTAATGTGTCCAAACATGATGAAAATATATAGCATTAAGGAGATTAGGGACTACGTTAGTAATAGGAACATGAGAAATTAAGCAAATAAAAAAAGAAACAGCATTTTGTTCAGAGAACATAGAATTGTATGCCAAAGAGGAAATGAAAGAATGTTTCTTTTGATAAGTTGTGAATCATACTGATATTGTAATAGCAAAACGAATACTAAATAATGATATGACCAAAAATTAGACTACAACTCTATAAAGATATTGGAGAAAATCTGGATATGTTGAGTGGAAGGATGGCACATGCTGGGGAAAAGAAGATGGCATAAAATAACTAAATTCTAGTAGTAAGTTAAAATGATGCCTAAAGTTTTTTTTTTTAAAGCAGCATAAGCATATTATTTATAAATATAATGATAAATTATCAGAAGAAACTACTAAAACTGTTGAAAAGGAATACCTGTGGAGAGAAAAACAAGGACTTGGTAAAGGCTAAGGCTTTGAACTGCTATTTTTGTTACAAGATATATTATTTGGCTTTTCAAATTCTGTATGAGTATTCAAATCAAAAACTAATTCAAAAATCTAACAAATGCATAAATTCTCTTTCATTACTGGATCAAAATTAATTCTTATCAAGGAGAATACCTAGTATTAAATGTACTAACTAGCCTGCATGAAAATAATCTGTTTAATGATGCCAACCAAAACAAATTTAAAATGTGAAATACTAATTCCTCTCCTTTCTGTATCCTAGTATTGCACAAAAATATCTTCAAAGTCTTCTACTGTTCAAAAGCTACTTAAAACAATATTCTTCCCTTTATGATGTATAAATTCGTACATGGTGTATTTTCGAATAAAAATAAAAAAAATCCTCAGTATTATGACCTATTTTTGCCTGAAAGGATCATTGAATCCTGGAAATAAAGGAGCACAAGGCTTTTAGTCATTTTTTCTCACTAGAAGAACCACAGATGAAAGCCATATTTACTTTGATATTACTGATGTCATCAGTCACTGAATTAAATAAAACCAGAAAGTTCAAAAGACATACAAGAACAGCTTCTCCACAAGATGCCTATATCTGATAATGTCTCAATGACTCATTCTTTTTGAATCATAACTATTTTGCACATTTTTGACACTTCCTAGATTGTTCTTATCTATCTTTTCTAAATATCCCTCTGCCATTTTTAAAAAGTGTATTTGTATTTAAATGTCATAATTACAATAATCTAGAAATATTAGTTATATTCCTTATAACTTAGAAAATACAAGTTTTATATCTATTGTATATTCAAAAAAAGTAGAAACAAAATTCAAGAAAACTGCTATATAAAAAATGTGTTACCTACCTTTACTTTCATCTTCATGAAGTTAATGCCTGAACTGAAATAACCAGAAGTTATTTATTTATAAATAAGTTATTTTTATATATGTTGTAGACCAGACACATGGAGAGTCACCACAGCACAGATATTTGAACATAGAACACTATATTGGAACCAGGTCCAAAAATGAGGGGGTCAGAAGGTCAAGAAGAGCTGTGAAAGGGCCAATACTGTATTCACCAAACAGTTTCATCTCCTCTCCCTAAAATGCAGGAAGACTACCTTTCTCAGCTGCCTTTGCCTCTAGTCCGAGACATGAGACTAGGTCCCTTAAAGACTGCATGGAGCAGAGGCTCCGAAACCCAAACTGTGACCACACTGGACTTGTGATGTGTAGTTTTTATAACTCTTAAAGATGCAAATTAATCCTAAACCACTGGAAAAATTAATGCAGTACACATACAAACTTTGGACTATACACACTATAAGATAAGGGATGTACTGCATTAATGCATGGCTATTGATATATTTCCATTCAGTTAAAAAGTAGATCATTTTAATTATGGGAAAATAAACTAACATATTTCTTGGCATAAAACTAGGACACTAGAGGAAAGTGTTTCATTTATGCCCTCTGGGGTCAAAACATCTTCCTTTAAACCTAGCTCTATCTATCATTTATTCCTCTGTGAGCAGGTTTCTTAAACGCTCTAAACTTCATTTTCAGGATAACACCACCTCATAGGGCTTTTGTGAAGATTAAATAACCATCTGCACCATAAATGTCCAACACCTGGCTCTACAGACAGACTGACTGGGTTTGAATTCTGGCTAGGTGGCTTTCAGCAAGTTGCTTAACTTCCTTAATGATCAGGTTCTTATAAAATGGTGATAGTGACAGAATTATTTTGCTAAGGTTGTTGTGAGGATAAAATGAAATAGCCCACATGTCTACACAACAATATTGCACTGTGTCTGGCACGTAAGTGTTCAAAAAGTGCTTAAAAGACGAGGCAGATACACATGGATTATCTGAATCCTCTCAACAGCTTTATGAAGTACTATTATGTATAAATAAATGGGATTCCTACTGCAGCCATTAGGACAAACGTAGCATTTATATCATGTTTTGAAAGGCTGCAGTTTATTGTGCAAATCAAACTGGGGATATTTCCTCTTAAAAGAGAAGCATCTTTTCTCTAATCAAGATGACGTATTATATCAGTCAAGGTTATCTATTATAATAGTAAAGTTTAAGGGGACTGAAACTCAAAGGAGGTTAAACCTAAAATGTGATTAATGAATTTCTCCCCGATCCTTCATTGAATCAAAGGAAGAATAAAGGAATAAGAGTAACTTGAGGAACTTTAAGAACTAACCTAATGAAATGTGAGAATTTTCACTTTTGATTCCTATTTCTCTCTCCCTCCCATCTCCAGTGAATATATATAAGAGGCCTTGGCTCCAGTCTCATCCCAGGAGAACAACACATTGAAAGTGAAGCTGTCTCCACATATAAAAATCCCAGAAAATAAGTCAAAATAGCTGGGCTTGAGCCACATGTCTATCACCTAAGATCACAGAGGTCAGATATGAAGACTGGCAGCCCCCTCAGCACCACATGGGGTAAGAGCAGTGGCCATGGGAAGAATATGCCCTGAAAGGAAAATATGGGACAAAGAGAAGCAGAAGATTAACTAAGAAGAGAGAGAGCTATGCACAACCAACTATAGGCTAAAGCCTTGAATAATATTTACCTCTATAACTGAATCAATCTTGAACAAGATTTAGTGATATAAATTACATTGATATAAAAATCATACATTAGGGAGAAATTCTTTGAGTTAGCAAGTTAACTTTTATAGATGTCTAATAACTTTAGTTTCCTAAAGTTATTAGACATTACCTATACTAGGTAATCCCTTAAATACTTTACTTCAGGAATTATGTATAGAAATACTAGTCTAAATTTGGGGAAATAACATCTTAATGATGCTGCAGGAGGGAAAAAGCAGATAATAGCTGATACAAAATAATAGTTGCTATTTTCCTAAAATATTTCCTATTGCATCAATCCAGTTCTAATAGTACAGAGTGGGAAAATATGCCAGGGAATTACCTTTCTGTCAGTAAAACTCTATTAATTAACATTATCAGAAAACGCACTCGTGTCTGTTTCTTAAATATACTTAGACTTCATTCTCCACTCACAAACATTTCTTTCGTATTTTCCTTCTCTTTATTTCTCTAAACGACATGCTTGTAACTTCTTTGGCCTGATCTTCCAGTTTACTAATTTTCTCTTTATCTTATTATAATTCCTGGTTAAACTATCAGATTTTTATCTTCCACTTATTTTTCTTTCATAGACATTCCATTTGGTTCTTCAAATTTGCTTATCTCCTGATTGGATTCTCAACTGTCTCTTTTGGGTTTTTTTGTAATATGATACCTACTTTTTTATATTCTTTAGATGATAGTTCTAATAGCTGAAGTCTTAATGGGTCTGTAACTGCAGTGTCTTGTTCCTGCTCAGAGAGACTATTTTTTCCTTGGACTTTATCTGTGGGACTATTCTGAGGCCTGGGTTGAAGTGACTCCAGAGAAGATTTTTGTTTCCTTCTGCCAAATCTCTTAAGGTGACACCAACCCAGAAGCACTTTAAGTTATCCACCTAAAAGTTTTCAGACCACATTGCTAGCACATATTTAAATCATAATCCTGTGTAAGGGCCATCTTATGATAAAAATTCTCAGAGGAGATTTTTCTTTTCTCTCCACCAGCATAAAGTCAAGACAGGTAATTTTCCTTCCTGCCACCTCTGCATCTCACACTGTGGAATGGTCTGTGGAGTCCCAACTTTAAGCAAGGCTCCTAGTAGATCTTCTACCTATAGTGGGCCTTGGACTTTATCTCCTGTCCCCATTGTCCCATGGAGTCATCAAAGCAGCAGCTCAATGTCTCCAGGGCCTGGCAAACACCTACAGAGAGACTCTGGTATTCACTTAACTCCAACGGTTCTGAGCTTGATATTTCAAAACTCCAGACTCCTGAGTGCCAGCTCAGTATACATTTAAAATAAACAGGTGTGCGTGCATTTACATACATCATTTATTTATTTCAGGGTATCTAATCTACCATTCTTCCATTATTACCAAAGACATCTTATTCTACACTACTTAGTCTTGACACATCCCTCTTCTTTCCCTGCTTAAATTCATTTAGACACCAACTATTTCATATGATCTAAGAAATTTCTAACACCTCCCCCTCCACTAATTCAGTTCCTCGCCATTTCTTAGAGGCTGTTAAAATCTCCTAGCCCAGTCTCCTTCTGACCAGTCTTTTCCTCGCACTAAGGTTCAGAGGTAGCGAGAGAAAGACATTGGTGCTAGACTGTCCTTTGGATTCCAATCCACGTTAGTAGGTTCTTGTCAATGAACAATAACATTTTTTTTCTAGCTTTGATCAGTATCTCAATGAAATAGATTCTTAAAAGTAGACTATGGGTCAAAAGGCAAATGATCATATTATTTCTAACAGTTCTATTCCCTCCTTAAAACTTATGACTTCTTTTGGAGACCGTGGAAGCAACTGTGGCAATCAGAGATTGGTAGTTTTCAATGTCCACCTCCCATCATTGTGTAATAAAATTTTCAGGTGGGTACTAAGCTAAAGAGTACTTTTTTCAGCCTCCTTTGTGGCTAGATATGGCACTATGATTAAGTTTTGATCAATGAGATGTGGGTAGATTCATTATGTGCAATTTCCAAGTCATTCTTTAAAGAGAAGGATAGTTCTTTTCCATTTCCCCTCTCCTTCTTTCCCTGTCCTGATGGCTAACATGTTTATGTGATGTTGGGAACAGAATGGCCATTTGGGACCAGGCACTGAACGTAGCATGTTAAAGGCAACAGAGAAACCATACAGAAGGGCCCAGGTACTCTGATGACGGAGAATCCACCACACCAGCTCTAGAATGCCAGTCTGGATCTTTATGTGAGAGAAATAAATTTCCATCCTACGGTCTCATTATGGGTTTTATTGTTAACCTAACTAATAAATCAAACTTTTATACCTGTCTAATTCATGAATATCTATATATTTGAGATATCATTCTATGAAGAAAATATGAGTTTCAATGCACAGGTTTTATAAACATTGCCTTAGAATACTCAAAAGTTCTTTTTACTTATAATTGATTAATGTTCCATTTAGTTAAGATTACTGGATAATTAACCTAAATGAGCTATTATGTAATGAACACAACCCCAATAACTTTTACAAAGAATTGTCAGCCTAGTATCATATATATGTGTGTGTGTGTGTGTATATATATATATACACATATTACTCTATGTACCTTCACAATATAAACTCTTAAAAAAATTCTAAATATAAAAGTCCACATTTTTAGTCCACTGTTTTAACTATCCCTAATGTACGCTGGCATTCAAGAAGAACATAGGAAAAAAATCAAATTATTTATGGATACTAGAGGTCTACTGGTTTATGAAATTAATCTAAAGCACTTTCTTTTATTGCTCCATTTGATTCTGTCAATACAGAAATGTCTTCCACAAGGCACCACAGACTACTCCATCAAAAGTCTCCATTTCTTTTCATATCATTCTAAACAACTGGAAATTTGGAATTTTCTGTCAATGTGAAGTAGATCTGAGAGGTTAACAGAGCTAGAGAAGAGTAGACTGCATATAGGCAGCAAATGAACAATCAGTGTCAGTACATTCACAACCCCTCACCAATACCCTTCCCCCATAAAAAGCAGAAACCAGAATATGGTCAGCTGTAAGGTACGAATTCGAAGCAGAGGCTAAGTCTAAGAAAACCATGAGTTAAAGGCATCCTGAATTCTATATAAGAACCAGTAAAAAAATAAAATAGAGATGAGCAACTTCAATTATTGCTTCCAAACTGACCTCAAGCAGTGGTTCTCAAAGTTAAGCATGAGTCAGAATCACTTGGAGGGATACTAAGGCAGATAACTGGGCCCTGTTCCCACAGGTTCTAATTCAGTAGGTCTTGAATAAAGCTTGACAATTTGCATTTTTAATAAGCTCTGAGGATGCTTCTACTGCTGGCCCTGAGATGAACTCTGATAACCACCTAAAGACACTCATATGAAGACTTTAGTGGCTAACTTCTTCTTCCTATTCTACTTTCTTCTGCAGAGCAGCTCTTTAGCTGTGAAAAAACTAATACCTTTATGGTCTTTACTAAGCCACTAGGGGTCAGAAAAACCATTCAGAGTTACAGTCCTCGAAATAGCACATAATCAATCATGAGGAAACTTCTGAAAAACTTCTCAACCCCAATCCTCATCAGAGTCTTTTATAAGCTCTCCCAGGGCCAAGACTGCAATAAATGTTTCAAGCTCATGGTCTTAGCTGGAATCCTATAACATTAAGCATTTCCCTTACCAATCCTGATTTCAAAATTTGCAGTAAAGTGAATATTGCTTTTCCAAATGTTTCTTACTCAGTCTCCATTTATTAAATACTGAAAATATCTGCATTAATTGATTAGCTATAACAGCTGATTAACCTCAAAAATATGATACCTATAGGATATTAAAATTATTAGAAATCAAATAGCTATTCACTATATACCATCAGTGTTTTCCTATTTACCTCGAGATTTTTTTTTAATTCTTAGAGTAATTGTTTTATTCCATAATGGCATATAGAACGCAACAGAGTTCTTTAAAAATGTAGAGATTCAATTTAAAATGTTTAACTTAAGAACAACTGGAACTCTGATAAATTTCCAATACAAGTGTAAAATGGCACAATCACTTTGAAAAACTCTTCAGCAGATTCTTATAAGGCTAAATCTACATCTACCCTGTGATACACCAACCCCATTTCTGGATGTTTATTACCCAAAAGAAATGAAAACATGTTCATGAAAACACTATACAAGAATGTCTATAGCAAGCTTGTACAAAATAGGCAAAACTGATAAATTGTCATCTAGTCATACAATGGAATGATACTCAGCAACGAAAAGGGAATAAACTACTGATATAAGCATCAACATGAACCTCAAAAACACTAGGGTGAGCAAAGGAACACAGAAGCCAAACACAGAATATACAAGACTGTGTTATTCAATTTATGTGAGGCCCAAAAACATGCAACTAATCTATGGTAATAGCAATCAGAAAATGCCTAAGTGTGGGATAGGAAGAGTAGATTGGTAGAAAAGATGAATGGATTTATCAGACCTGGAGTGATGAAAATGCTGTATGTCTTATTTTGCATAGTTGTTACATGGATGTACACAACGATCAAAAATCTATCAAAATGAACATAATATCTATGCATTTTACTATATGTAAATCACAATACAATAAAACAAAATGTTTTTATGCTTAACTATTCAAAGAAAAGATTTGGCAGAGCAATATTTCTTGAATTCAAAATATATTTTAGACAGAACAAATCATTTGATGTTTAAAATTTCCATTACAGCTGATAAATAAGCAGTCACAGATGATGTTTACAGGATTATGATCTTAAGCTAAAAGGAGCATGACTAAACACCACAGCTTGCCTTAGACAGTCAACCCAGTGTAGACCTGATATCACAGCATTAATAGTGCCTCCTTCACTATCAAAAGTATTCCAATTTAGATTAAGACCTACACAGACCCTTAGCTAAAAGGGCATTTGCTCTTACTTAGTACAATGAGCTCATTTGCTTTTTTGTTCAATCTACACTTACTAAGCATCTACTAGGTGCTTGCTACCTATATTCTTGCTTCCACTTCACATTGCTTCTGGGTTTCCACAATCAAAATAAAATAGCTGGATGGGTTTCCCCTAAATTTAACATAAAACGTATACCTGAGAACAAACTAAATATAGAACAAATCAGATTTTTCTACAAGGAAAATATAAATCGAACTATCGGGGGAGGGAGACATTAATTTTTTGAACTGTGAAAAACAAAAATATAAAAATATCACAAATATAAAATAAAGAAAACTTTTACCTGCTGCCCTGTAAAGTATTTTAGGTTCAAAAAATATACAAGGATTTTTATCCTCTATGCATGACAAAAGAAGTCCCTTGGCCTGGAAAGGGCTTCTGGGTACAACCACCTGCAAAAACAGATTTTTTTAAAGACAATTTTAGTAAAAACGTATCCCAGTAAACTCACAGGAAGGGTTGATATTTAACTAACCTATTGCTACTAATTAAAAATAGAAACCTGGTATTTTAGCCTAATTATCATTTATGTACGAATATTTACATACTGTCTCAAAAAATTCTATTTATTCAACATTGATCAGATGCCTACTCTATCCTTGTGACTAAGACGGGTCTTCTCTTAAGAAGCTAAATAAATAAATAAATAAATATATAAAAGGAATCTGCAAAAACTATTTATCTAAACGAAAAAGTAAAGATGTCAATATTTTCTTATATTTACCTTTAAATAAAGAATCTTTTCTACTAATACTCTACTGCAACTTTCAAAGGGCATGCAACTCTCCTCAATTTTAACATATCATAATCTCCTTTTCCATGAAATACACTGTCTTCATTTCCTAAGTGGAAAAGTCATCCACTGAACTTCACAATCTGTGCACTATAATGTCCAGTTACTGAAAGGCTAAAAGAAAAATGTGGACAATGCACACTTCTAGTTGACAGGAAATGGCTCCAGGACCGCCTTGAGAACACGGTTGTTTATGAAGATGATGATAATGACAGTAGACTGCACATGTGTTAACTGGGCCAAGAACTCTATGTACATTAATTCATCTCCTGCTCATAGTTACCCCATGAGGTAGTTATTATTATTTTCCCCAATTTAGAAGTACAGACTAAAGCTTAAAGAGAAATCAGAGAGCCTGCCCAAGGATACATCACTTGCTAGACCAGGGATTCTCGCCCAGTTCAAACTGATACCATAGCTCAAGCTCTTAACTTCTAGACCATTTTGCTTCAAATCACAAACTTGTGCCTAATTTTTAATGATTATTAAAAAACTGCATAAAGACAAGAGCTACATAGGAAAAGTTACCATTAAAATAAACCTGAATTTATCACAAAGGCTCAAATAGGGTTCCTTGAAGCAAGTTATATTTGGCTTTCAAAATCATTTTTATATCATTTTTATTCAAGGATTTTTATTTAAAAAATAAAATAGAACAAATTTCACAATTTCATTTCTATAAATAGACTGCTTAACACATTACTTACCACAATACACAATGTCTTTTATCTCATGTTCCTAATTTAGTTTCTCTTCATCGGCTTTCTTCATCTGCTATTTTTAGCATTTTGTGCTACATGTATATTTTCATTTAGGATTAAACAAGAGAGAAAAGAGTGGGGTGAGGGAAAGTAGGAGATTGAGAGAAAAGGCCTATTCTTAAAAATACTGGGTAACATCATAAACATTAAATGCGATTCAGTGTTTAGCTCAAGCACACACACAAAAAACTGTTGCCTCAAATGTGGTTTCTGTCCCAACCTACCACTTCCAGCTTACATTGAAAAATGATGTAACCTCTCCACTCGACTAAGAAAAACTTTATGACTTTGCCCTGGTAGAAAAAACAAATGAAACATAAAACATAAACACACATTCACAACCACTTCATGCTATCAAAAAACAGAGACAGCCCTGGGTAGCTGAGCTTCTATATTGAATCCCTATACAGTTCTTCATTAAATAGAACTAGAAAAGATAATGTAAAAAATTAAGACTTAAAATATGCAAAATATATTTTTATTAAAAGACCTAACCTATTATGAAAATTATTGTGGAAGGCTATAAAAGAAAGATGCTTCAAAATTAACTGTTTGAACAAATATTATCTAACCTGGACTAAAAAGCATGCCTAAGTTACAAAGGCTTTTCTTAGTCTATTTGAAAAATAAGAAATAAATTGCATTGAAGAAAACATAGGAACTAAACTCATGGATCCTGGACTTAAAAGAGGATTTTATGAATTTGACGTCAAAGGCAAGGCAAGTAAAAGCTAAAATAAATTAATGGGACTATATCAAACTGAAAAGCTTCTGCATAGCAAAAGAAAGTCTACAAGGCAAAGAGACAACCATCCAAATGGGAAAATATATTTACAAGCAATGCCTCCGATAAGGGTCTAATTTCCAAAATATACAAAGAACTCATATGACTCAATAACAAAAAAAAACAAATGATCCAATCAAAAAATGGGCAGAGGATCTGAACAGACACTTCTCCCTAGAAGATATAAAAATGGCCGACAAATATATGAAAAGATACTCAACATCACTAGATATTAGGGAAATGCAAATCAAAACCACAATAAGATACCATTTCATACCTGTTAGAATGGCTATTATCAACAAGACAAGTAATAAGTGTTGGAAAGGATGTGGAGAAAAAGGAACCCTTACACACTGCTGGTGGGACTGCAAATTGGTACAGCCACTATGGAAACAGTATGGAGGTTCCTCAAAAAACTAAGAATTGATCTACCATATGATCCAGCAATCCCTCTACTGGGTATTTACCCCAAAGACTTCAAAACATATATCCAAAAAGATGTATGTACACCAATGTTCATAGCAGCATTATTCACAGTGGCTAGGACAGGGAAGCAACCAAAGTGCCCTACAATAGATGATTGGCTAAAGAAGCTGTGGTACATATATACAATGAAACATTACTCAACTATAAGTAGAGATGAAATACTACCATTTGTACAACATGGATGGATCTTGAAATAATCATGCTAAGTGAAACAAGTCAGAAAAAGTTAAAAACCACATGATATTGCTTATATGTGGGATATAAATCTAAAAGCAAAAAACAAACATGACAGACTCATGGACATGGACAGTAGACTAGTGGTTACCAGAAGGTGGGGGGAGGGAGGAGAGGGGAGGTAGATGGGTAAAAGGGGTCAAATATGTGACGACAGAAAGAACTCTAACTATGGGCGGTAAACATACAGTGCCATATAAATGACTTACTGTTGAACTGCACACTTGAAATATTTCCTCTAGATAAGCATATTAGCTAATATTAATAGAATGAACCAAAATGAAAACATCAAATGGTGATCAAATAAAGTACATAAATGAGGATACCTTGATTCCTGGGCAGTGGGCAAAAAAAGCTTCAGGACTCTGAGAATGATAGAGAGCCCCATGGCCAACACAGCCCCAAGGAGACCGGATGGTGAGGCTTCCACAGTTAAAAAGATCCCCAGAGCGATAGCGATACTTGGCGGCTTCATTAACAATCTGAAGGGAAGAGAAGAGATGTGTCATAATAAATGATGTTCTTAAACCATTTTATTAGAACTTAAAATAACTTGTAATGTACTAGCTCAAAGATAACAAAAGTTCATAAAACAGGGGGCGGCAGACTGGAGGCAAAACTTCAATAGTTCCTGGGCTTAATCTTAAAAACTTTCAATTACAGTAAAATGTAATCCTCCTACCTGATCAAAAGCGGGGAAAATATAATCTGCAAACTGAATTTCTGCAATGGCAGTAGCACCAGTGACTGCAATTCCAATCCCAAATCCAACAATTCCTTGTTCACACAATGGGGTATTAAAAACTCTATCTTTTCCTAAAAATAAAGAAAAAGAAAAAGAAAAGAAAGATCATCTTAATATGACAAACAAGAGTAATATAATGCACAATATAACTGAAAAGTCAATATATTAATGGCAAAATGGAGAAAAAATGCATAGAACAAATGAAGAAAAGAGAAAATAACTAGAATGATAGCTGGTTAAAATGCAAACACAGCAATTATATTAACTGTATGTAATCTAAATGTTCAATTAACATAAAGATTGTGACACTGGGATAAAAGAAAGCAAAACTCAACTACTTAAAAGAAAATAATAAAGATAACAGAAAAGTTGTAAGTAAAAAGAAAAATATATACAATGAAAAACCAACCGAAAGAAACTTGATAATGCTACTTTAATAGCAGACAAAGTAGACCTTAAGGGGAAAGGGAAAATTTGTACTTTTAAAGGGTTCAATTCACAAGGAGGGCATAGTACTAAATTTATACTCATGTAACAGCATGGTTCCAAATAAATAGATAAATTAACAGAATTAAAGGGAGAAATGGATAAATTACCAATATAGGAGACTTTAATATATCAATATCAGTAACTGACACACAAAGCATACTAAAATTAAAAAGTAACTATGCAGATTCTAATATCATTAACAAACATGACTTAACGAACATACACATGACACTGCACCCAACAGCTAAGAATATAAATCCTTTTCAAGCAAACAGAGAACTTTGGTATTAATTGACCACAGACTGAATTATAAATCCAATCTCAATAAATGTTGAAGTATTAAAATCACACAGAGTACATTCTCTGACCATGGTAGAATCAAGCTAGAAGTCAATAACAAAAAGATAAGTAGAAAATCCTTATGTTAGAAAAAAATTTAAATATATGTCTAAGTAACCTACAACTCAAAGAAGAAATTCTAATGGAAATTAGAAAGAATTTTGAACTGAATAACAAAAACTCCATGTATCACAACTTACTATGGTTTCTTTTGATTTCAGTCATGGCAGGGTAGTTTTTTTCAGACAACCCTCTCACATGTGATTATAAATGCTAATCTAAATGCAACAATATTTAGACATTGAAGAGACAAAAAATAGGCATAAACTGAAAGAGACTTGACCCTTTAAAGAAATGAAATGTAGTGGAAGAACATGACATTTATAAGGCTTGTCCCCCAGGGGGACTTCCCAGTCACTGTGACATAGGATAGCTAGTATTTAGACAGACTCAGTCTTACTGGCTTGAGGTGTCAGAGAATGGAATCTGGAGATGCCAGTAGCTAGAAATTGTGGAACTAAGTCCCTAAAAGAAGAGAACTACATGGGAGTACCGCAAAATCTGTGCATAAATTCTGCTCAAAACCTTGGCTAACCCCTGTGCCTACAGTAGACTCTAAGAGCCCAGCAGGTAACAGCTGGAAGCTCAAAGAACTGAGCAGAGGTTTCAGCACTACCCACTAAAGAAGAGACAGAATTTAAAGTTTGAGACTTTTCAAATTAAAGGAACTTGATAAACACCTTAAGCTTTCCATTGAAACCACAAATTACCATGTTAATAGCATACAACTCAATTCTCCTCTGAAATTTCACCACCTTTTGGCCAATATCAGGATTTCATGAAAAATTCTAATTTCAGGGACCTGGATAGACACAAGCAATGGTCACAGTAGGGCCAGGTGACCAAAAGTTGGGGGACAGATCTGGGATTCATATTTCAGTTCCATAATCCAAGGATACCAGTTCTTCTTGGTGCGTAGACTTTACTTTCAGTTCAGTCTTTTTAAATCTGAACCACCAATAGGATAGGTGCTAGGAAATGGCAACCAGGCACATCCTGCAGTTTCACTCAAAGCAGCTGCAAAAGCATGATTCATACTCATCACGATCTGTGACTATCTTCTGATTGTGACCTCTATCCCTCATCAGTTCTCTATTTCACTGCAAGTAGCTTGATAATTTCTGAAAATCTGTGATTCCACTGAACTAAGAATAATTCATTGATAGCAAAGAAACACAGATTCCAGCTGCCACCTGCAGAATCCACATCTGTGGAATACGTGAACCACCTGAACCTAAGAAGCAATGTTCTTATTTATTCCTTGCTGTTTCAAGATCTCTGGATTTAGCTATTTTTCATCTCAGTAAATATAGCCTTTTTCGTTGCTAGAAGGCAGAAAAGTTGAGTTTCTCAGAATTCTTACTCCAAACATGCTTAGTTTGAGGAATAGCTTAACAACTCTCCCCAAGTTTCTATGATCTAGCAAAAAACTGCTTCAATATGAACTAAATATTAAAAATCTGTTCCTATATTCTCCCAAACAGGTAATGATTGAGGGTAAAAGCTCACATAAAATGTATAATTCTAATTACTTACACTGTTATAAAGCAATTAACCTGATATAAAGTTCATATACATAGTATCCCAATAGGTAAATTAATAATACATACAGTGATTGCACTATTAGCCAAGACAGATGTGGGTTTAAGCACCATTTCCACAAATTACGAAATTCCTAAGGTTCAATTTCTATCTCTAACAGAAGAATCGTGATACTGAAAAGATTAAAAATTCATACACTTATTCAAATATTTATAAAGTACCTAATGCTGGATAGATACTATTCAGCATTAGGTACTTTATAAATATTTGAATAAGTCTATACAGCAGCAAACAAAACAGAAAAAAATTCCTATCCTCATGGAACTTACATTCAAATCAGAGAAAACAGACAATAAAAACAAAAAAAGACAATATGTTACATGATGAGACGCTATGGAGAATAAAACAGGGAGTAGGTGATTAGGGGAGGAGGTGGGACTACTGTAATTTTAAATAGGAAGATGGGGAAAGCCTCACTGAGAGGTGACATTTAAAAGAAGAGTAGAAGAAAGTGAAGAAGTGTACCCATGCATAAATCCAAGGGAATGTATCTTCCAGGCAGAGGGACTAGCTAGTGCAAAGGTCCTGGGGTATGAGCAGGTTTAGCACATCAGAGAGAAGGCAAAAAGTCCAGACTGTCTGGTCTGGAGTAAGAGAAATAGTGGTAGGAGATGAAGTTGAAGAGTTAAGAGGATCTGATGGGAAGGTGGCACGAATCAGACAGGGCCTTGTAGGTCACTGTAAGCACTCTGACTTTTAGTGTGAGAATGAGTCAATAAGTAGGTGAGTGGGACAGGAAGCCATCGACCAAAGTCAAGCCATTCTCTGAAATTGCATTTCAACAGGATCCCTCAGGGTAGAATTTGAATAGCCTATAAATAGGCTATTTATAGGGTGGACACAGCAAGACTGATTACAGGACAGGCATTAATCCCAGTAAGAGATGATGAAACATAATAGCAGAAAAGATGTGAGACTCTGATATAGTCTAAAGATAGAGTCAAAAGGATTTTTTGATGAAATGGATGTGCAGTATGAGTCAGAGAAATGCTAAAGATGATGAAAAGGCTTTTTTGCCCTAAGCAACTTAAAGAGTTGCCATTAACTAAGAAATGGAAAACCACAAAGAAGCATGTTGAGATGTCAAAAGTTCAGTTTTGGAAATGTTAAGTTTAAGATGCCTTCAGATATTAAGATAAAGCTATTAATTTTACTGTCGGATACATGAGTTGAAAGTCTTAAGTATAAACATGACATTAAAAAACATGGAACTGGATGAGATTACCAAGTAAATTTAAATGGGTACATACAGAAGAGATGCAATGTTACAAAGATAATAAGTGAGAAATTAATCAGCAAAGTTGAGGGGGGAAAAAACGCAAAGAGTTTAGAGGAAAACTAGGAGAATGTGCTGACCTAGAAGCCAAACGAAGAAAGTGTTTCTAAGAGGAATGATCAATTTGTGCTGTATGCTGACAATTAAGATGAAGACTGAAAATTTTATAACTGGTGACTTTAACATGTATCTGCAAAGTAGGAAGGAAGGAGAAAACAAAAGCCTTATTCAAGAGGCAATAGGAGAAGAGAAACTGAAGACCACGAGTAATGACAATTATTTGTAGAAATTTGAAGAAGAGCGAAGAAAGGAGCAACAAAGAAGCTGGAGAGGAGTATTGGAACCAACAGAGGGATTTTATTTTTTAACAATGAAGAAATAACAGCATATTTGCAGGCTGATAGAAATGATCAGTAGAGAAGTAGAAATTGATGATTTTGAGAAAATTAACGAAATCGAGAAGCAGAAGAAAGTACCTAGTATTTTTATTATTTGAATCTCAGTGAAAGCTTCATACATTTCAGATACTGTGAAGTAGTTGGCCTTCATGTAGCACAAACACAAGAATAAACAAACAACTTTATCATATAGCAAGGTTTAGCTAAATGGCAGGTGATCCAGATAACCCGGAATATGCTTTTAAAAATATTATCATTAATATTAAAACCCTTAAATTCTAAATATCACTGAAAACATGAAAACTCCCAAAATACGTTCATGGACACGCAGAGTTAACACTGGTTAAAGAAACAATATCCGAGGACAATATCAAATAATCGACTCCACCGTTCAATTTTAGAAGAAAAATTCCACTTAGATGAACCAAACAAAGTGGTGTTTTTTTTTTTCGATTAACCATGGGGAGTGTGGCAATTGCTTAAAAGCACTACTATTAGTAACCACAAATTTTTTAAATTTTATCAGAGTAACTAGAAAAAAAAGAAGCAATGGGATAAATCAATCTTTCATTCAAATAAAGATCTCTAAATTAAAGAGAATATAGGGATACTCCTATATTGTATCAACTAGGGGAAAAAAAAGAAATGCAAAGTTATTCCTATAAAGAATTTACAAGGGGTAAAAATACTTTCTTTAAATAAATCAAAAGGAAAAACTAGGTAGAGTATCTATGAGATAACTTAATGAGCGGATAAAATGGTTGGGTACAAAAGGATAGTAAGAAGAAAAATGATTCACAGAATCACAAAACCCTAGCACTTTTAAAGACCTGCCCATCAGACCCACATAAAGAATTGTAGAATGTAAAGTAGTAGTATCAGGATAGCGGTAAGAAAAATTAAAAAGAGAAAGAGTTTAAGGAACACTACAGAATCAAAAAAAATTGAATAGTTGTTAGTTGTTAGTTGAGTGGCACACGGGAGCAGATAAACCCCTGAGGGTTGGCACTGAGAGGTACTCAGCACTGCACCCTGCCCACCCTCACCCCCAATCTATCCCAGCTAGAAGATGTCAATGCCACTTTGACATTTCACAATAAGTCCTCTCTCTATCTGAAGAGCAGGGTAGTGAAGAACAGTTGGTCATGGTGGCAGGGCTGTGACAAGCCACTGCAAACTATGAACTAAAATCTCATCCCGTTAGTGAGACCATGAAGAGGCAGAGCGGTCAGTTAAACACGTAGTTTTTTCCAAAGATCCCGAGGTTTACCATCGAGCAGAGTAGGGCTACAAACAGAAGATCCACTACTGCTAACATGCAAGAGATATCCTAGGAGTGAGAATGAAGACCTGAGGAACAAACCTTGCCGCAGTTGTGTATCTGCAGAGGCCTGGAGACTATGCAAGCCAATGACTGAACCCTAGGGAGCCCAAAGCCTTCCAATGCACTGCTTGGGAATGAGGGCCAGTTGATCCTAACAGATCACAGTTCTTCTATTCAACCAAATGTCTACTTGGAAGCCCTGGCTCCATACTACTCCTCATCCTCCCACTCTCTACCCCCACCCCCCAACCCAGGGGATTACACTGACGTCTGGTCCCCGAACTAAGTGCTATGTACCATTCAACATATCTTGAGTAAGACCCTTATGTCATGACAATCCACAAAGGCAACAGCATGACCATGGCAGAACAGAACCAACTCAGCATTCCCAGAGCCCCATACATCTTCAGGAATTACCCAGCACTGGCTTTGATGAGGGCTGTGGGCCCAGAGAAGACATTCTAACTAGTAATAAATCAACCACTGGTGTTCTGACACTTGTGCATAACTTGAATTTTGTTCCGGAGCATTATCAATGTGATTTAAGGAGCTAAAATCCCCACTTATAAAATCACCTTATCTTAAATGAAGCTGAATTTAAACAAATGTAATCTGAACGTTTGGTTTCTAGGGACTATGTACTATACAACTATTTAAGCTTAAGTTAGATTCTTCTTTAAGTGACACTCAGGAAAAACACACACACACAAAAACCCATTTCAGTCAAATTGATATTTACTGTGTCTTAAAAAAGAGAACCACAGTTTTGTCATGGAAGATCAAGGAAGAAAGATGAACTCTTTGGCTCTTCTACCTTTTACTAAAATCAAATTGACAAGGTTATTGATGGGATTGTACAGATTTCTTAAGTGAAGCTATCTAAAACTTATTAAGAGATTAAATTGAAGTTTAGAGAATACATGCTAAAAATGTACTTTTTCAAATAAATGAACACATAGCTGATACTGAAAAAAGATCCCAAAAAAAGTGAATACAAAAAGCATTTCTGAATAAACCTGTAATGACTTCACTTTGCTTGAATACAACCAAAGCTGTTTTTCCAGAAAGTCAAAAGAAATATTTTCATCATCCTCGTGATACCAGCTGGAATTTCAAGGCAAGCCATCTAAATTTTTTTTTTAATCTTCTTTCATTTATATGGAAATGAGATGTTTCCTAAAACATATCTGTACCCAGTACCTACGTCAACACCAAAGCTCAAAGCACACAAATTCCTCCAGCTGATTACTGACTATAAGTGAAAACAGCATGCCAACATCATCTAAAACCCACGTGCGTCATTCACCAAGGAGGACATTACAAGCTGTCAATCTAAATTAACCTGCCTAGCATTATAAATAGCCTAAACTCCTATCTAAATAGGTTGGTACCCTTTTCTCAGAAGCAAAGGGAAAAACATGACAAAGAAGCATGCAAAATAAATGAGCTTTCCCCTTTGTAAACAAGAGAAAGTTGACATTAAACCAATTCTAAGCCCAAATTGAAGAGCTATTAATAAAATACAGCTCAAGAGAACGAAGAACGAGTTTTAACCGGAAAAAAAAAACAACATTCACCCACTGTATCTGCTTTTTAAAAAAATATTTGAGTCTCACTGCTGCTATATGAATTCAAGGCCCGCATACAGTCAGACCTAAACACAAAAACCATAACTACAATCCTTAATTTGGTCCCAAAAGTAATACAGTCTAAAAACCCCAAATGACTGATATCCAGCAAAAAAAAAAAAAAAGTTTCGAAAATTAAATTATAACATTCGATTGTAAATCTGAAATGTTTTATAATTTTTATAATTTATAGCATAATTTCTTAAGCTAGTGCTAGATGTTTCTTCCTCTAAAGTCAACTAGAAACAATAATACACATCACTTCTACAATCTAATTACTCGTATAGAGCACTTTTCTACTTCACACTCCAGTGATTAAATAAAAGCATGTCTGTGTGTATACGTGTATTTATACACATGTGCCATCTGAGAGATGCTTAACGAGTTTGCCATAAACAACATAATAAGGATAGTTTTCAGCTCACTGAAATATCTAGGACACAAATGAAAAAATTAAGTTAAATAAAAGATTTCTTGTTTCTTAACGTCTTTGTTTTTGATTATGTCAAAAGAAGTTTATTTTTTGAATCAAAAACGATATGACAAAGGTGATAGACTATACTTAGAAGTCCCTTAAACTCTCACAGCAGCATTAGAAAATCCCATTAGAAGTCATTCTCTGAAATGCAGTCAGTTAAATGAATCATCACTTTATTTACACTAAGTCATGACAACTATCTTCTCATTCTTCCATTCATTCAACCAACTTCTGCGTTTAGCACTATTACGGGCATCATGAGAAAGATGAAGAGAATTTTATATATAATTAAAACTAGGACAAACTAAATACGGTGAGTTATAGAAACAGTCCTCGAAACAGACAAGAACAACTGAGAGAAATCACTTCAAGGTAAGAAAGGCTGTGAAAAGATGTACTGGGTCTGGAAGTACAGTCGAATGTGAAGCAGAGTAAGGACTTTGAGGGACAGAAATCGTAAGAAAAGTAAGACGGGCAGAGAAGCTCCAACACAGCTGTGGACGCAGCCAAGAATATGGGGTTAAGAACTAAAGTGGAAATAAAAGTCGAAGCTAGTTCACTTAAAATCTTAAATGCTAAGCTAATAAAACTGGACTTTAGGATTAAACATGGGGAAGGCTTTAAGCAAAGAAATATTGTGATCAAAGTTGTATTCTGGGAAAACGAATCTCACAGATGTATAGAGTAGGGAGGAGTGAGAACAAAGACTCAGGACAAATATTATAATCATTCAGGTCAGAATGAACGGTGATAGTGACAGAAGGGAAAGCAGTGAGAGAAACCCCCAGGTAAATCCAACAAAACTTGACAACTCTGAAGCTTTAAATCTGAGTTGTTCTGATGGTCCAAGAGGCAGACAGAGCTTGAAAGTCACCATACATAAAAAAATGCAAGGAAAACAGTTTCTACATGTAAAAGTAATACACGTATATGCAGAAGGATGAGTTTCACTTGAAATAAGCCGAACATAAAAACTTTTTTTAAATATCAGATTCACTTTTAAACAAATGGTCAGGGGAAAGCCAGAAAGTATCATGATGCATAACATGATGGAACCCTCTAGTTTGGTCCAACCCAGGTGGCCAGTTAAAATGGGCAATGGTACAGAGTATAATCCAGTATTTCAGAATTAAATCTACATTCTAAGTACTATCATAGGATAATCATAACTACTGGAAGCTTTAGTCATCTAATCTATGTTTTTTTCTAATCTAGTTTTGACAATACTTTTTCCATGAAAATTGCTTTTATTTAGGTCAGCTAGTCACCAATGGCCTCCTAACTGCATGCCTAATGGAAACTTTTTAGTCTTTCATTCAATATTTAACCCCTTAAAACTGCCCTAGCGCCTTTCCATTTTGCCTCAATTTCCAAAGAATCTCAAGTCCTATCAATTCTCCCTGACTGGCTTGTCACTGACTCCTTTCTGACTCCATCTTCCCTCCACTGCCAGTTTAGATTCTCATTACCTTTCAGACAGACATAGTGGTTCTCAAACTGTGGTCCTTGGACCAGAAGCAGAAGCAGCAGCAGCAGCAGCAGCATCCACAAATTTGTTAGAATAATTCTTGGGCCCTACCTCAGACCTGTTGAATCAGAAACTCTGGAGGTAAAGCCCACTAATCTCTGATTGGGCAAGCTTTCCAGGTGATTCTGATACATGCTAAAGTTTAAGAACCTCTGGACTCAGTAATGATCTTGCCCATGGTCTCCCTGTCTTTAGTCTCATAGCTCCCCCAAGCTGTGGCCAGAGTTATGTTTTAAATTACCAATTTAATTATGCCATTCATCACCTTTTACAGCAGTATTCAAAATACTATATAAGCCCATTTTAAACAGAATAAAAATTAATTGACTTTAAATGTTAAATTATTTGTATTCTGTTACAAATAATTATTGTACATAGTTCTATAAAACTAGCAATAATTCCTTATTTATTTATCAAGCATATATCAGCAAGATCTTTTTTTCTCAAAGAGAACGTAAAACATTAAACAACATTAAGTTAGAAATCAAGTTCGTCTGAAACTTAATCACAACCTCTATTCTACAGTCCCACTCATCTTCACCCCAGCGCAGAGGTACTTGGTGTGGCCAATTTCTGAAGCTTCGAGTAATTCTGTGATGTGAACTAGGCTGGTTTTTGGCTGCCCCACTGCCCATTCCAGATTCTGCTTTTCCAAGCCTATTAAGCCTTCCGGCTTCCAACATTTTGTTCATGTTGTCTACAGTTCCATTCTCCCCATCCTTGTGGACTTAGGCCTTTACAAAAGATCCCTTGTCATTTCCATGGAGTTTTTTAAAGGGAAGAAAAGGAGATGTCTACATTCAATTGTCTTTTTCCACAAGTTTCAGATGCCATTTTCCATGAAAACTCTCAGTTTACAGTTTAGTTCACCCTCTGTCATTTAAACTCTGGCCTAAATAAAAGAAGCAAAGTTACTGGGCACTTCTTACATAGCTTAATATTGTTATTTCATTCTTACACTGTTATTTTACTTACCATGTAATTATGCTTTGGCCTAGCAAGTGTAGTGGGATGTCCTTTAAGGCAGGGACCACATCTTAAAAATTTTAGTACCTTCTAGAGTTCTTAAACTTGGTTGCATACATGGATCACCTGGGGACCTTGTAAAACTCCAACACCCTGGCCACACCCCAGACCCATAACTCAATCCCTGGGGCAAGACCTAAGCATCAGTGTTGCAACATACAGGCATGGCCAAGAAGAAGTACTATGAAGTGAATCATTGTGTCACTGTCTGGAGACCTGTTTCAAACATTTATCCCACATATGAATATGCACATACACGCACACCTGAAAGGCGTCTACTTTCCTAGGATGGCATCTCCAGCAAGCTTGTAGACCTAATAAATTGGTCTCTATAACCAGGAAAATAACCTGAGTAATCCCAGGACATACTAAAGAAGTGCCTTAGCCCAAGACAAATTCATGGATGTTGTTCTACTTGTCAAGTGATACTTTAATATTAATTATCTATTTCTGGCGTCCACTGGTCAACGTGGCAATGGTAACAGTTGATGCCAGCCTTTCTCTATTGAGTGCACTTCAGCCCATCACTGCCTTCATTATCCCTTCATTACTTCAAGTGGCTGGCCTAGCAAGCCTATCACATGCTTGAATGGACCCAGGACTATTTTAAGTGGCAAACTTCCAGTTCTGCAGAAACTATAAAACTGACCCACACATAGAAACTGATGGAGTTGCCAGGCATTAGAAGTTCCAGAATAACTACATATGAGGAGCTTAGGAGAAGCATTCTAATTGGAGACTAAAGCCAGACAGCTTGTCTTAATCTTACGTTTTCATAGCTAGCCTGTTATTTTTATATCTATGAGGTGGTTTGGGAGAATTGATGAAGATTAAAGTCACGTTGAGCACCCCTGATACCATAATGTTAGCAAAGGCAGGGACCATAAATCTATATGTCACTGTACTATCAACAGAGGCCTCTTCATTTTCTTTTTGGAGGCTGTTCTCCAGAGGATGGACATCAGTCCACTCATGGCTGCACACACAGTGATGGCAAGAAATCAAGAAGCAAGGCAAAATAGTAATGAATTGCTAAAGCCGCCACAAAGAAACCCACAAGAGAAAAATAGGTTCCATGTAGTCTGGAAGGGAGAAAATATATCACATGCTAACAACTGGACCTAATCCTTTAGCAGTCCAGCAGAAATTATGGAGGAAAGACTCAAGTTATTGAACAAAGACCCCACTAGAGACTACAAATATAAACAAATATCAGAACAGGGCCTGCAAAAAGCAAACTGAGCAAGGAAATCCTGAAAGTCATGGACCTATTACAACTCTTAAATAGAACAATAGCTGTTCTTGGATCCTGTAATTCCTTGGAACACGGAGATAATTCTGAGAGAAATGGGATGTGGGATGGAAATAAGTGACAGCAGTGGCACTATCCAGCTATGAGAAAATTTAAACAGTGAAAAATTATGCAGTAACTTGGCTGTTGATCCCTCAGTAAAATGAATATTGACAGCCAAAGATCACCTAGCCTAGAAAACAAATTTTACTGAAATTCTACTCTAGCGAAATCTCTAAGTGTAATGGACACTAAAGCTGAGTGTGATCTGTTTTCTGCCCCATGCCTGAAGAAAGAGTGTGAATTAGATATAAGGATGAATAAAGGTAATTTGAAAAGAACTGAATGAAGGAAAAGTTTTATTGAGACTATTTAGCTCAAATTTTGCTTACAAGTATCTGAAAGCAATCCGGAGAAGCTAGGTAGGTTAGAGGCACACAACAGATCTTCGTTCCCCTCCAGATTCACTTTCAGCAGACTGTGGGATGAATGAAGGCTTTTCAGAGAACACAACTAATGCAATAATTACGTGCCACAATATCTAACTTTTCTTTTTTTGTATAAAGAGTTAAACACTGTGAGAAGAGTTCTAACCTTCTTTGATATATGTAATTAAAAGCTAAATGGCTAAATGGTCCTTGGGCAGAAACACCACAGAAAAGGTGTTTGACAAAAAGAAAAGGTGCCTTCTTTAGGCAAATAACTGAATTGCCCTACTGGACTAAGGAATTTGTCAAAAATGCTGTGGAACTTTTCTATTTATTGTCTACTCTACCAGTTTTTCATTTAGATTTGAATAGATGTAATGGGTTTGTGCCATTTAATACGTTCCTTTAACAATCAACATGTTCCTCAAGTGATGTGAAAGTCTCCTTTTGAGTTTTGAGGAACCTCCACTTTCTCAATTAAAAAAATGCTCAAATTCAGTGTCTACAGATTCTTGATTAATTAAAAATGTAATACTGTGTTTGTGTGTGTTCCCTTTTGGCTTAGAAACAAGTGTCTTTGTTTGTGCTGGACTCCAAGCTGGCAGAAACTAAAAGAGGAAAAAGTGAGGGTTAAATGAACAGACTGCCCAGAAACTGAGATGAGAAATCCTTTATTACCAACGATGCTTGAGTGTCCAGGAGCCAAAACTAAAGAAAAAGAATCTTTTGGCTAATTTAAGATTGGCCAGATGCCATCACTTCTGGCTGGTGGCCACAGGACCTGGGGGGCGGGGTGGGGGGAACGGTAGAGAGGGGTGGCAGGATGCCACCAGAGAAGGTCAAGCACTTTGTCGCTAAAGCTGCCTTTGGGTGTAGCTGCTCACTAGGAAACTGAAAACTTTTTGTCCAACAAGCTTCCCAAGTGATTCCTTAGCACATGATATCTGCCAACCTTTACCTAATTGATCCCTCATCCCCTCTGCCAATCAAAGCAACTGAGAAATCTCATCTACGCTGAACGGGAACAGAAAACAAAGCACTGTGCTCTTCCAGTCCTCTAAGACTTTACAGAGAAGGTCTCGCTTAACAAACATCTGGCGAATGATATTAATGCTGTCCTCCAGGCATGGCTGTTTTTACTGGCTACTTCCACTTTGACTGGAAAAATCATTTTTCCTGGTGAATTTAATTATTATGTGACTTTATAACTGTATTATTGAAGGTGTTACACAGTGGAATTAAAAGCTAGAATTAAAGCACAGAACGTCTAGTTTGTAATAACCTACATATTTAGATTCAAACTTCCTATAACAGGTAAGTGTTTTCAGGTGACAACATCAGCTCAATACCTGAGCACACTGTCAACATGAAGCTGCAAGACAGCTGGCATGGCCATCAGATATGCAACTTGTAGAAGGAACAACATCCTCACTTGTAATTTAATGGACTTTGTGATCTATTTCTTAAATATGAACAAAATAGGATGGGAGAATTCAGGGATTCAGATATTGAGCAATCTGAACTATCTACATAAAAATTGCTATAATGCTCCCCTTTAGCCCTGATAATTTCTGGGGTCTAAAAAGGAAAGCCTTATAATTCAAAATTATATTGCAATCAAATAAGCAACTCTGAATACATAAAAAATAAAAAAGAAATTAAAAAAAGGAATCATTGACTTTAATGTGTAAAAACTGTAAAGTGAACTGTCCAAAATAAAACAATTAAATATGTCTAAAGCATCCTAATTCAAGAAATACTAAACACTGAAGAAAAAAAAGTTTGTATTCTTCCCTCTGTTAAACATATCAGTCGGGAAGAGAATTTTCATAAGATTCGGCACCAGATTTGGGAAGCCAATGCAGCGACATCATACCTAATATTAAATGGACACACGATATATGTCATACTTGACAGTGACAAGGTAAACAAAAGATCTTTTACTCTCTTAATATATATTGTCCTTAATAAAATATGGTTTCATTTTTGTAATTCTTAATTGTGATGTTTAAAAAGATATATGAATCAGTTTTATACTTTCTGACAATAATGACCAATAATCACATTTTTCCTAGTCTACTTTATACTTTAGCCCTAGCCTATCTCCTAAAACCCTGCTGGTGCTCACATCTGGTAATTCTAAAAGACTGCTATTGTCAAATAAGAAAAACTGGCTTAAGGGCATTACACTACAACTGATGCTTAAAATGTCAGAGAAAACACCTGTTGGGCAGTGCAAACATGTATTGTTTAATCAACGAAGGGGAAAAAAATAGTCAAAGCAGCAGCTACTACTCCAAAACACTAATCATAAAACTTATTCACAAAAGAACCACAGGTTTTTTTTACCAATGTTAATACGGGTTACTGATAACTAGCTTCTTCTTATTCCATGAATAATCAAAACACTTTGTTTATTAAAACTCCCTAAATATTCCTAATATTTCTCATGTTTTTACATAAATTAGTTGCTCATTTATAAATAAGAAGGAAAACGACATAGTTCAAAAAGCTCAGCACTATGTTTTAGGAAGCCTGAGCTTAGAATCTGATTCATCCACTTGTCACTGGGCAACCTGGTAACATCCAAACTCTCAGAACTTCAGTTTCTACATCACGTGGAGAACATCACGTAGATCAAAGTTTCTCAGCCCCAGTGCTGTTGACGTTTTGTGCCAGATAAGTCTATTTGGTGAGAGAGGACTGCCATGTGCATCATAGGTCAGCATCTCTGACCTGTACTCACTATATGCCAGCGGCAACCACCAATTGTGACAACCAAAAATGTCTCTAAACATGGCCAAATGTCCCTAGGAAGACAAAATCAACACCAATTGAGAACCACTGGACTAGATATATATCCTTAATTTCTCTCCAACTCTGATATCCCACAAAATACATTAAATATCTTATTTTCTTAAATATTACTTGTTAAGCTACTGGTCAACATGTCAACTGTGAGGATACTCATTTTGACTTTTTGAAAAATTAAAATTCAGTGACCATTTATACCAATTCTAATTTTAGTAGATTCTAAAATCTTTTTTTTTTTTGAATGAAAAAGTCACAAAAGGACCATTGAAGCAATATATAAGGGAAACTAATATAAATAAAGCACATGTCGATATTTTCATCCCATTTTTTTCAAATGGATAAAAAAGAAGAGATAAAAAGAAGGGCCCATTAAATATGATCTTTTATCTAGTTCCACCACACATGTACTTTTAGAAAACAAAGAGGCCTACAGTACCAGGAGCAATTTAAAGTGCCTGACTTTTAGGAAGTAAAAAAACTCTTAAAGCTGCTGGCAATCCTTTAAAAATATTTTTTAATAATCTTATTAGAAAAATATTTATCCCATCTTATTAACACCTATTTTCACTCCAAATTTCTAGAACAGTTCAAAATCTTACAATCTATATCTGGTATTCGACCTGCTATGAAGTCAAATATATACACTTCAATAGGGAGAATAAACCGTGTATTCCATTTCCTTAAAGAACTGTTAAGTCAGAAGTTTTTTCTTCAGTAAAATTAGTTTCAACTGCTCAGAAGCCAAACCCCATTTCACAGACTGCCATTTCTCAACGGAATCCAGGAGTATGATTATCACCCAAGCAACTCTTTCTTCACAGCAAGAAAGAACATGTAACGGAAGGTTGCTTTCTGGTGATGCTATTTCATAATTCATGTAAAAGTATAAGAGACTTACCAAAGGATTTTTCTTACAGTTCCCACGTTTAAAAATTATACTGGAAAAGGGACTTCATAAGAGAAAACGAAGTACCTACGGTTTCCCATGGTTCTAAGATGATATAGCAACTGTTACATTTACGAAATCTCTAAATGTAAAGGGAGTCAAAGCATAAAGCAAATGTGTTCCATTTGTAAAATATAAAAACACAAATACTGCCTACACATGTCCATGAGGACCATCTGGTCCTCTCCTTTCACTTTACTGAGGCCCGAGTCAGCTCCCAAACACTGGCATATTATAGATGAAAACTCGCCTTCTCCACACGCCTGTCCTAGTTTTCCTTCCTGAATTCAGTGTATTAAAGTGTCTGGTTATACAATTTCTATGATGTTTACATAAGTGGTTATATTCAGTTTCCCAAGTTGCTACGACAAGCCGCAGTTGCGGTGTAGAGGAATGAATACAGTAATGGAAAAACATCAATCCCATGAAAAGGCAGATGTTTAGGCCTGTAGACTAATTCCTCCACCGTTCCTTTTCTCACTTAAGTTTTATCCAATGAGTGGACCAAAGTATAGCCTTATGAACCACAGCCCAGCAATGTTCATTCATATCAGTACAGAATAGTTTTAAATAAAAACATACCCTGAACCTGACATACCAAAGTCTTATTTGACTAAATCACGTACATGCTCTATCATACTGAGAATGCCAATAATGAGGACGGATTTTATATATGACATGTGGAATCTGTCTCATAACATACATAAAAGAATGTGTGATATTCAACATAAAAATCATGCATACCCCAAAAATCAACTACCTTTAATTGCCCTCTTCTCTCCCCTGCTTCCCTATAAGTCCCCAGTTCCAACTGTTGCTCCTGATAGAGGGATCTCCTTGCCATGTGATATTCAATGTATTGATGAGATTATACTATTCTATTTTGAATTTTCAAATCACTCCTATTATTTTGTTCTATCAAAGGCTAGAAAGGAGAAAAGCAGTTTAGTGGTACTAAACCCACACTCATCTGGATTATCTAGAATACAAAATAACTCTATTTCCCTTTCTTTAAATATAGCATTGTCTCTAATTATGCAATTCCTTCTTTTTTATATATTAAGTAGAATTCAGCTTTACAGTATTTGTCAGTAACCCCCAATCCTTCAAATTCTCCCTTCTGGAGTTTTAAACGCTTCTCCGCAGCCCAGCTGTATCCATACAATGCCAACAGGGACAGTCTTATTTCAAAGTGTAGGCTGCCACCTACTGACTGACTATGATCCCTTCCAATTCAACACTCAGCTCTCTCCAGAAAGCTAATCTCTCCAGAAAGCTAATCAATCTCTCTCAAAGGGATGTCTTCACTATGTCATTTAATGCAATGTACTCAACTACATCAATATAAACTTTTAACTAATTCTTTTAATTTCAAAAAAAAAAAAACCACTAAGCAGACATGTTTCATATAGCTAAAAATTCCCGGCCTATACTCAAAAGGGCAGAGAATTATTTTAAAAGGTATGTGCTATTTTTTAAATATGCAAAAAGTTCAATTTTAGTAATATAATTCTGTTCCATTTCCTTTATTCTTCACTCCTGAATACCAGAGCTCACTCCCTCTCATTAGATACAGTAGTGGTGATTTAATTGTTCCTACTGATTCAACCTGGAATTATTCAAGTTTCGAATTCAGTTCTGAAGCTGTTATAAAATTCACAGCAGCTGCTGACAATAAAGCTAAAAGAGCCATTAATTAATTCAGCTCCCCCTGCAGCATCCACCCACCCAAACAGGTAGACA
Source organism: Pteropus medius (assembly GCF_902729225.1). Taxonomy (NCBI): domain Eukaryota; kingdom Metazoa; phylum Chordata; class Mammalia; order Chiroptera; family Pteropodidae; genus Pteropus; species Pteropus medius. Next base: position 14,118,218 of record NW_024354500.1, read on the forward strand.
TAAATCTGCAACAGTCCTCTAAGAGTAGTAAACTTTTTTAAGTGATAGTTTACTTTTGTTTTAGCCTATTTTTTTTTTTTTAAGAAAACATCAGACCCACCAAAAATCACTAATGGGAGATAAGAAAATCCCCTTCTGAGGTCAGATGCCACTGTCTTGGTGAGAAAATGAAGGATAAATTCACTCAACAACATTCACTTAATAAGTACCACCTGACACTATATTAAGAGCTAGGGATGCACAGATGATTCAAAAATCTGTTGCCTTTAAGAAGTCGTCTGGTGCACAGATTTGGTGGAAAGACAATTACAATATAACTTGAAAAATATAAAATCTGAACACTGATAAAGCAGTGCCCGGGTCTGCTTCAGGAAGAGCTTTATAGAGGAAAAGACTGAAGGTGAAATAGGAGTTTACTAGCTAATCAGCTGAAAGAGAGAGAGATCCAAACGGCAAGGGAAGGGACTGGAGGGAAGGTGATTACTAAGAAAAATGATGAAACTATCCAAGCAGAAATCATTAAGAATCTAAAGTGAGACACCAGGGCAGTGAGGATGGAAAAAAAGAGGCCATATTTACGACAAACTATGAAAATAAAATTGTAGGACTTGACTGGATGTGGAGAATGAGAAAAAAGGGGAGACTAGAATCTCCTGGTTTCTGCCTTCGATGGACGGTGGCAGATTCATTGGGTTTGAAAATGTAGTGGGAGGCAATGGATCTGTTGGGTGGATATAATGAATTCAGCTAAATATGAAAGTATGAGTTTGGAAATGCCGAGTTTCAAGTGACTGGAATACTAAAGTAAAGATGTGCACTGATATATGGAATCTGAAGCTCCGGCCAGAGGTCTGAGCTGGAGATAGAAATTTGGAAGTCACTAGTATGTGAGCAGAGGTGACATGGATGAAATGCCCTAGACAGAATAGGTACAGTAAGAAAAAGAACACCGTGGATGAGAACCGGGGCAGACAGCCAACAGAAGACTCACTAGCTTAAACAAGCACATGGTATGCAACCACACACTGGCTCACACAAGAGGGAAGAGTGAAAGTTAGAAATTGTTCAGTGCCATAACTACACCAGACACAGACAAGACAATGATGCCAGAAAAAACAGAAGGCAGTAGGAAAAGGGAAGACCAAATATTAGGTGAACTGACTCCAAAACAGAAGCCATAGGCATGAATCTACAGGAGCTGAACAGGGCTTCTGAGAACAGGACATTGTGGATATCACTTGTTCATAAGGTCACCAGGAGTTGGAGCTGACTGGCATGTAGCACATAAGTTACAAAAGCATAATTCAACTTCTGGTTTCCAGTTCCACATGTAAGGAGCTTAGAAGTTGCAACTTTGTCCTAACAAGTAAAAAGCTGAACAGACCGAAAAATCATCTTTGACCCATAAGAGCAGGGATGACACACAGCAAACCACTGCCGCCAAGACTGGACATGAATACAGGGAATCTTGACTTACAGGAGCAGAGACCCAGGAGCTGAAACCACTGCAGGAACCAGAGCCAAAAACCTGAACTGCAAATGATGAGTTGCTGGAGGCTCAGTGTAGACAACTCCGAGAGTTAAAAACTCCAGGGAACCCAGTGATAAGGGGGACCCCCCACAACTGTGTGAGGTTTACTTTCAGGAGCTCAACTAGGTTCCCATTCTCATCTGGCTTCAGCAGGAGAAGCAGACAAGAAATACACCAGAGCATGCCCAGCTTAAGGTCTGCCCTCAGGTGAAACTAGTTAACCAAAGCCTAGCCTGCTGGGTATTATCAGGGCTAACTGAACTGGAGGAAGGAAAATACCCAACTCCAGCCCACTCTAGCTATCCTGTCCCATCTGAGGGGGAAGAAAAAACTGAGAAGCACTTGTAAAGTTCACAGTCCAGAGGCACAGGCTCACCCAAAGAATAAGCCCTAATCATAGAATGCTTCCTCTCCTCTCCACATCTCACCTCACACCCTAATGGCCAATTTACGGCGGTTCCTTTTACCTAGTGTATCATATCTGACTATCGGGAAAAAATTACAAGGCATAGCAAAAAGCAAAAAAAAAACACAATTTGAAGAGACAGAGCATGTATCAGAACCCAACACTGAAAGAGTGTTGGAATTAAAGGCCAGGAATTTAAAACAATTTTAAGTATGCTAAAGGCTCTCATGGATAAAGTAGACAGCATGTAAGAACAGATAGGCAATGTAAGAAGAGATGAAGAACCTAAGAAAAAAACAAAAATATAATTCTATTTTAAATATTAGTTAATATTTACAAATACGTTCAAATACATTCAAATACAGTCTGGAAGTATATATACCAAAATACGTACAGCGGTTTTCTCTAAGCTATCTCTGGAAGTACAGGAAATTTTTTATCCTATGTGCTTTTCCATATTTTCCAAGTTTTCTGCAGTGCATACGCATTATTTTTAAAATCAAATATATAAGGTTTTTACATTTTTTTAAAGATCTAAAGTTTACAGAACTTTAAATTAGCTGGAACTAATTGAGACAGTTTGAGACAGTTGAGACTGGCCCAACTCTTTCAAATTCTAAACAGCAATTAGAAATAGACAGCTAGCAAAAGTAGAGACAGGATCCAGGAAATCAACCTGCTATAAAGGGAAGAGAAAAGAAATACCTGGGAGTTCCTGGTATAAGAGGTGGAACATGCTATGGTTTCTTGGATTCAAAGGAGAGTGGAACAAGGAGAAACAACAATTAAAAAAAAATCTTAAAGATCCTCACCCCTTACTCTGCTAGCACACAGCAGCTTTACAGGGCCGTGTCAAAGGTTAGAAAGGTAGGTATCAACTCCTCTCCTAAATTTAATTGCTTTGCCAGATTAAACTAAGAGAAGAAATAAATGGTCAAAGGCATCTCAAGGCAACCTCCACAAGTAGGGGTTGAAACATTCCTTACATAGAAAGTCAGGAGTGAAAAAAAAAAGTCAGGAATAAATGCTGGGATGGACCAAAATACATTCTGATAGTTTCAAGTCTGAGTCAAATGAAGTGAGTAAAAGCAAGAGGCAAAAATGGACTGCATGCCAGGCAATAGACACACGTCAGCTATGGGATGAAACAGGTAGAAAGGCAATGCAATGGTTCATTTTATGTGTCGACTTGGCTTGGCAATGGTGTTCAGTTATTTGGTCAAATGCCTGTCTAGATATTGCTGTGATTAACATTTAAAACAGTACACTTTAGGAGATTTACCCTTTATAATGTGGGTGGGCCTCATCCAATCACTTGAAAGCCTTAAAAGAAAAGACTGAAGTTTCCCACACAAGAAAAAAATTCAGCTTCAAGACTGCAATATAGAAACCCTGCCTGGGTTTCCAGTCTGCTGGCTTGCCCTATGGATTTCAGACTTGTCAGCCCCTACAATTGTGTGAGCCAATTCCTTGAAAAGTAAATTTCTTTTTTTTACTCATTCTCTTTCTCTTTATAGATTATATGTATTATATATATACACATATATAATATTATATATACACATATATTTTATATATAATACTGTATATTATATATATGAACACACACACATACATACAAATAGACTGTGGACAAAAACAGGGGTTCTATGGAAAGTAACCTCACAGGGTTATCTGACCATAAATTCCTAACTGGGCAGGTCAGGCTGCATTGTCAAGCCCCAGGCATATAGCTTCTTTACTATAAGGCTTATCTCTGCCTTAAGCAAGCTATACCTATTGTTTTCTGTGCATCTAGGTTAACACACCTTTGAAATGCCCTCTTTCAGAGCCCCCAAGAGAGCACATAATCTTGTTAACTATCCTGTAATCCCACTCTCACATTGCTTCTTCCCACCTTCTTGTCATCTTTCTTAGATTCCCATCTTAATTTCAAATACATTAAAAAAAACTGCAAACGGTTACTCTTGGAAGCATTTATCTCAGTCTGTTGAGATCTTGCTTTAAGGTGTATCTTCTTTTAGGCTCAAATAAATTTTTATAAAAATTCTCTACAGGTTTGGATATTTCTTACATTGACAAGATATAGACACATATGTATATGTATCTGTATATATATATATGCGTATATATATATATACACACACACAGAAATATAGATATATCCAATCTTTCTGTTTCCCTGGAGAACCCTGTCTAATGTAGGTAATAAAAGATGAAATCTATTCACAAAGATCAATAAGGCAAAATCTTGAATTAGAGGCAATGGAACTGAAAATGGCTAAGGCAGGCAGCAACAAGAGATCAAAGATTCCTGGACATATGAACGACATGATAAACAATTCATTTAATGAAGATTATTTTGGAATCTATAATATGTGTAATATGAACTAGATCTGAGGGGTGCTACAGTTAGAGCCCATTTTGAGAAATCTAGGCCAAAGGATTTTGTGGGTAGCTATGGAAATGAAAAGGAACACATTCATACAATAAGAATACGGCAAACAATTTAACAGGCATATTTTGCATTATTCAGATCTTTAAGTAAAAGTTCTATAGGAATACTGTTCATATATAAAGATATTAACTTACCATATTTGTCTCGTAAGCCAACGGTACATCTAAAGACTCCACCAAAGGCAACATCTTCACCAAATATTACTGAAAACAGTATTTAAAGAATAAATTTTATTTAATAATCCCTCAATGAGAGTAACAATGAGAAATAAGTAATTTAAATGTTTACATTTTAAATCAGAAAACAGAAATGGACCATAGGTCCAAAGTCTCTCAATTTTTAAATTACTGACATTTTGGACTAGATAATTGTTTTGTTGTAGCAGCCTGTCCTGTGCATCGTAGATATAAAGCAGCATATCACACCTCTGATCTTTACCCAGTGGATGACAACTGCCCCCTACACACAGATTTGACAGCTAGAAATGTCTCCAGAGATGAGGAGGAGAGGGGATTAAAATCACCCCATTTGAGAAAGAAACACTCCTCTAGAATCTCAGCTTATTTTACCGTGAAGAACATGAGTCCAGAAAAGGAGCAAAGGAACTTGCCAAGTCAGAAAGCAAGAGGCAGAACTATTACTCACACTCCAAGCTCCTAAGTCCCTGGCCATTGTTTTTTTTATACATGGTATGTTATATTATGAGAGTCAGCAATCGCAAGAGCTTAAGAGAAAACATTCCAAGCCAAGAGAACAGTCACAAATAGGAAAGTGAATTATAATGTGTGAAACAGAAAGGAGACAAGTATGGTGGGACAGAACAAGGAAAATAGTATAGATGCAAATTGCAAATAGCTTTTTTAGTAAGGCAAAGAAAATAAAATAATGGGAACTCATAGTGCTGAATTCTAGTCACATTAATGCATCTAAGCAGTTCTGTGGATCTCAGAAAAACAACTTACCCTTCTCTACTCATCAAGATCAAACATTTTCAGATAGCATTCAAAACAAAGCAATACCTAATTATTCAATAGTCTAGCTCTCACTTCATTCTAAAAAATAAACTGTTTTGACTCAAAACTATAGATTCTCAAGTGGAAGTTCAATATACATATATATGGTATATATACACACACCACACACACACACATACAGTAAAGCCTATCAAATTTACAAAACATATAGCAGGACAGCTGTTTTAATATCAATAATTTAATGTGATAAGATAAAGGTTAATTTACTTATAAAGTTATTCTCAAAAATTTTACGAGCTGAATGACAATGTATCTATCCTAAAGAAAAGCACGGAATTAAATCTTGATTTTATAAATAGCTGAATGAAGTGGTATTTTCCCATTCTTTCTAGTAGATATTAATCCAGAAGTTATTAATATAATATCAGGACCATACATAATATGGGAAAAAGTTAACTTGATGACGTCAGATATACATGAGAACAAATTCGTAATGAGTGGATTAGACAAATGTGTTAATCTCATAATTTCATTAACCTTAATCAATTGGTCCTGTCTTTTATAAATTTCAGATAGATATAATGTTAATCACTGAGCTCCAAATAACTATTTCGAGCAAAACTTCAATTCTGAAGTAACACTGCTACCACAATCAACCACAAAGGAAGTTTACCTGCAGTAGGATCTTTGGCCAATGAGTTATCCAAGGCACTTGTTACTGCCTGGAAAAGATTCATTTTCTGAGTCTGCCCTGTGAAAATAAATTTTTTTAAAAAGTAACATCTCATACATTATAAAATACACAAAAATAACCCATTTCTTAACAGTTGATGACAATTTGATTAAAATCAAGGTAGAAAGAGAGGTACAAAATATATTATGTGAATTTACTGGATTATTAAAGATGATGATGGCTCTGTGGAAGATACAAAAGCAACACAGACTTTAAGACGCTTGTTGATGAGGAAAAATGTACATGTAGCAAACAATTAAAAAACAAGTATAAAAAAAAGAAGAAAGAATATAATCTAGTGACCAAATGTATGTAAACAATAAATAAAAGCTATGGAAAGTCAGAAAAGGGAACCAGAGTGGTCTGGGAAGATGCCCTGGACGGCTGTTAGGAACATAAGCCATAAAGAATGCACGTGACCAGTGGCGTGTGTTAAATATGCCAATGAACGCAAATGGTCATGGACCATAAAACAATGAAGAAGGCTACAGATAAACTTCAGTATCCAGAACTGTTGGTGTTTGGAGAATACTAGAATCCCACACCTAAACACATTAGATTTGATCTTTCCTATTATCTTACTGCTCAAGTTATAATCCCTGCAAGCCAACCTCTATCTCCCTAAATGGGTTATTGGTGGGTTAAATGGAACAATACATGTAAAGCACTTAGAACAATGCCTGACACAGCGAGTGCTGAATAAATATGCACTATTTATTGTTAGATTCTGGACTTTGTCCATGTCCTCCTTCTGGACCTGGGCATTATTCTGTAGAGTATAACTTCATTTGAAAAAGTTCCAAATGTTGAAACTCAGAAACATCATGATTTTCGAACTATGATTTAAGCTGCCCAGTGTTCACAGTCATCGTAGAACTTTAGGTCACTTCCTCTCCAAAAGCACTACTGAGAGCAGAAAAAGGTTTCTGCCTGAATCTCTCCGATCCACAAGCTCAGTCTTCATTTTAGTGCCTGATCTGTGCACTGGTGCTCATTTTAAACTACAGCCATGCTAATATCAAATCCCTTAAACACCCACTGTTTACCCTGACCGTGGCCTATCTGATCTCTGTGCTCCCCAGTAGCCTAGTGTGTCCCAAAGGCCAAGGTCTAACTCCCAGGGCAGGTCACAACAGCTACTGTTATTGCCTTCAACCCTCTGGCTATGAGACAGTGGTAACTCATTTTTTCCTGGAGACCCATCTTCTTGGCAAGACTCCATGCCAGGCTCTGACCTGTGACATTTTGAATCTTCCATTATCTACTGACACCCGGCCTACCAATTCTGTCTGCTCTGGCCTCAAATACCTCCCTGACCTCTTCAACACTGCTGAATGCCCAGGCTTCAGGTCTTGGCAATATCCAGGCAGATCTACCCTGCTGCCCTTAGTGCCCAGAATAAAGGCCTATTTCTACTTTTATTTCTAGTGGGTATAACATGAGTTTATTCAAGAAAATACTGTTATATCACCAATGTCAAAGAAACACAATCACACCACATGTCCATGATCACATCATAACTTATTTTTCTTCAGGCTAAGGCTATATCATTTAATAGATACTTTCCTTAAATCCTTCTCCAGTCTATAAAAACTCTTTAAAGTGTTCATTGGTGCCCCGCATTAGATGATAATAGTTTAGGGTAAACCTTTTTCCCAACCACCATTATATTTCCACCCTTTCTCCTATTTCATATATTTCCTAACATAACATTTTTGTTTGTCTATTAGGATTTTCATAGCTAAGAACCTAGGGAGAAGGAAAATGCCTAAACATCTAAGCTGGTATTTACTTCAAGTCTGCTGACCATTAGAATTAATATTGAATGTCTCAAAATATCCTATCTCACTGCTACTCAGCAAATTTTCAGTAGACTTCAGTAATAAAAATCATACAAAATAAATCTGAAAAGTATTTCCTGATAATCACAAAGAATCTACTCCTCTTAAAAACAATTTACAAGTAAGGGTATTTAAAGGTTATATTTCCATCTGAGCACATAAACTTTCACTCCTGAATACCTTTTTTCAAACAGATTTAAAATTTTAGGGTTCTGGATTAACTGTTACTCTACTAGATGCTTTAAAATTTTTAAATTACAATTTTTAATAAAGTAACATCTACTTTTGATTCTTTTTAAAGTTGCAGTATGATTTTTGGATGGGTCAAGAATAAATACAAGTTATTCACAGGTAAGATCATTTTAAATATTTAATTTCCTTAAAATTACTTTTTCTCCAGTAGGTTATACCAAAGACCATTGATAAAACATGCCTGTGTTCCCTCATGACAGACAGGCACACCTGTAGCACATCTAACCAAAGCCATACCACTGGTAAGACCTGAAAAACTAAAAATGATGGCCTACGAACACCGCTCAAAAATTATTAAACACAGCTGCCAAATCACACAAATAGTAGTGTTAATTAATACACAGCTGCCAGATTTCAAGACCAGACTGACAACACTTCTTTCCAAGATAAAAAGTTATAAGAAAACAAACATAAAAATGTATGCACAGCAGCACAATTTCCTGAATCAAGGATGCAGGCTAATGAGTACCTTTTGGTAAAATAGGGCTTTATGGGTGGAATTGAGCCACTCACTCTAACTCATCCTAAGTAGAGAATCATGAATAACCAGGTCATCATCATAGCTGCAAAGATAAAGTGGCATGTCAGTGGACTGGAAGGGACACAATAAAAGATAAGCTCCAAGAGGCAAAATTCTTCTCTGCCTTAGATTAGCACTGTATGTTCTGTGCTTACAACAATGTCCAACATGTAGGAGGTGCTCAATAATATTTGTTGAATAAATGACTGAACAAATACATGTAGCTATTTCAATTAAGATTAAAAGAATACACAAAGCAAATAGAAAACTCAACAAGAAAAAGGAATGGCTTAGGAAAAAAAAATCTGCCAATATCACAATTCAAAGACAGACTGCAGATGAAGCAGGGGTAGGAGAGAGGGGATAATGAAATAACAGTCTGATGGAGTATTCGGTTATTTTTAATAACTATTTAGTAGGCAGTAGCATTGAAGGGAGAAAAAAGCCTTCCAGAGCACTTGAGACGAAGGGGCAAATTGGTCCCAAGGAGTAGTCTCCAGAAATAAATAGGGTCAAGAGCAAGGCATGTCAACAGTAAGTGTATTTGTAGTTAGACTTCAAACAAATAATGCACAGATATGATATGGAAAATTAGGGTCTACATTGAGAAAATGAAGTTTCTGCCATTACTTTGAGCACTGGTCCTCCTCTGAGGACTTGCCTAGAACTTGCCCTTGACCTGTGTATCATAGCACTTCATCATATTCCTCAGAAACTTTAGCCTTTAGCACAGTGCCTAAGACATACATGACAAACAGTACATACCTGTCGAAGCATGATGATAATTTCAGTGGCTTAATCTGGCACTAACTACATTAATGAAATGGGAAGATGCCTAAGGAACTATATATTTTTCCTTAAAACCTCTTCCACCCTTCCAGATTCTGTTCTCCAGGAATCCCTTTCTATGTGCCATATATATACATCTAGCCCACTCTAACCCCTTTTAAAGGTGTCCCAACCTCTACCCCATAAAGTAAGTTTCAGGGAGAGTCCAAATATCAGAGACAGAATATTTTATATTAAAATGTAAATAAAAAATCTATAAACAAAAATGCCTATTTAAGATGCCAGTTATACTGCATAGACACAAAAAGGAAGAAAATGAACACTGCTGGGGAAGAAAGTAAACAGTACTGATGGCAAAAATGGGATGAGGAAAACTATGAATCAAGTTTTTGGGTGATAAATAGAGCAGAAACTTGAAGGTGGGCAAATTACAATGAAAGAGAACAGCAGTCTCTACTCAAACAAAATGCAAAAGAAACAGTGCATTTGGGGAAAGCCAGGTTTGAGTTAGGGTTAAGAGAGAGCCAAGTGTTATGTGAAGAAACTGAAACATATACTAAAAATGCAAAAGGCAGCATAGCAGAGTCCTTAAGAGCACAGCCTCTTAAAGCCAGACTGAGCCAGACTAAAAAAATGAAGCCTGGATCCACCTCTTACAAATGGTGTGACCTGGGGAAGTTTGAATGACGCGAAGTAGAAGTTTAACCTCTTCGTGTCTCAGTTACTTAACTAATAAAACATGGATCATAATAGGATCTCTACCACAGCACTGTTATATGAGGATTAAATGAATTGATATAGCGACTCAGAACACTGGCACATGGTGAACACTGATAAAAGTGTCTATCATTATTATAATTCTGTGGGGTACCATGGAAAAATGTGGGTGAGCAATAATAAAGTGAGTCAGAACAAGGAAATACAGAGTAGGAAAAGAGGAAGGACACACAGTTGGGACAATTCTGAATAAGATGAGGGAAAGAGATATGAAGAGAATCACCTAGTCTCAATGGTTCCCAACTTTCACATAGTTGTTTTGGTACCAGATTAGCTCTCAGACTAGCTTGCCTCATAGTGCTATATTCTGCCAACACTTCCAATGCTATAGACTGAAAGTTTGCATACCAACCCCTCCTCAATTCATATGTTGAAACCTAATCCTTAATGCAATTGGGTAAGGAGAGGGGGCCTTTGGGAGGTGAATAGGTCATGGGGTAGAGCCCTCATGAATGGGATTAGTGCTCTTACAAAAGAGACCTCAGAGAGCTCTCTTGCCACTTCCGCCACGTGAGGACATAATGAAAAGAGCCATCTGACAACCAGAAAGGGGGCTCTGATCAGAACCAATCTTCCAGTGCCTTGTTAGACTGCCCATCCTCCAGAACTGTGATAAATTTCTATTGCTCATAAGCCACCCAGTCTATAGTATTTTCATTATAGCAGCCTAAACAGACTAAGACATCAAATCGACGAACCTAAAATCTAAGCCATCCTCTCTCCAAAAACGTGCTTTTCCTCCAGCATCCCTCATTCGTATGAGGGTCACCACCACTCTACCCATCCTTTTAGCTCCCCAGACTGAAAATGTCAAGTCACCTTTAACACCCCTTCTCCCTCACCCCCAAAGTGCCAAATCCGGTCAATTCCTCCAAATCATACAACCATTCTTCCCACTGGCACTCTCCAAGTTCAAAACAATTATATCCTCTAATGTGGATAATTACAGTATCCTCTGACTGATCTCTCCACCTCCTTACTTTCCCTTCACTGATCCATTCTATAAACTTTCCTAATCATATAACACGAGCAGATCTTAAATCACTTTCTTGCCTAAAAACATTGAATGGCTCTCCACAGCCCAAAGAACAAAATCTAAACTTAAATGTAATTCGCCTGGCACACCATAGGGTACATTGGAGATATTCAATCTTTTCTCTCCCCCAACATTTATTCTGGCTTTTGAGGCCTCCATCTACCTTTTCAAACTTATTTCCTACCTCTCCTCCTTTTCCTCCAAACAAACTCATTACTTTCAGTTCCCCGTATAAACCCCCTGCTTTCTAAACTCTCTACTCCTGTTGTTCCTTTCCCTACAAACTCTAATACGAAAAGCCCTCACCTGGGGGAGTGGAAATCTTCAGTCTACTCTTAATCTTTAGAGCTACCTACCTCCCCCTACTCAACCACAATGGCTTTCTCAGTCATCACAGCCCAAGCTCACACCATCTCAGGGCCTCCTTCCTTGCTCGTCCTTGTTTCTTCCTGGAAAACACTGCTCCACCCTGGTCTTTACACAGGTAATTCCTCTGTCATTCCTCACAGTGGGGCTTAAATGTCACCTCCTCAGAGTGGACCCTCAGTCGATTTAAGTAGTCCTTTTCATGTGTCAAAATAAAAGAATGAAAATACTTTGTAGCACCTATGAAAGGCAGGAAGTTAATATCTTCATTAATATCTTTAATATACAAAACATTAGTACAAAAGTACAGCTGACCCTTGAACAGCATGGGTCCATTTATGCATGGATTTTTTTTTTTCAATACAGCCAACCCATCATATCCTCTAGTTTTGCCCTTGGATCCAACTAACCACAGTTAGAAAACAGTATTTTTGCATTCCCACCCCTGGTTTCTCAATTGCCGATTCCAGCGGTGGAGGGAAAATGCTGTTAAATAATGGGTATGTGCGCACATACAATTCTGATACTAATTTCAATGTGTGTGTGTGTGTGTGTGTGTTTAACATACCACAAACCAATTCTGTGATACCAGTTGGTTGTCCTATAATTCAACTCAATTCTGAGACTACCTGGAGGTAGCATCAGATTCCACAGCTTACGAGCTCAGTCCCAAAAGACTGCCCTCACTCCCGAATCCGGACAAGAACCCAAGTCCAGGTTGTCACCTGTGCTTCTGATTAACCAACTAAAAATCAGTTTCCCACAACCTCCTCCTTGGGTTCAACTAATTTATTAAAGCAGCTCACAGAACTCAGAGAAACATTTTACTTACTACATCACTAGTTTATTATAAAAAGATATAACTCAGGAACATCCAGATAGAAGAGGTATAAGGCAAGGTATATGAGAAAGGGTGAGAGCTTCTGTGCTCCCTGAGTACACCTTTACCCCAAAACCTCCACCTGTTCACCAACCTGGAAGCTCTCTGAACTCCATCCTTTTGGGTTTTTATGGAGGCTTCCATTACATAGGCATGATTATTAAATCATGGGCCACTGGCAATTCATTTAATCTCCAGTCCTGCTCTCCTCAGAGGCCAAGGGAGTGAGACTGTAAATTCCAAACCTCTAATGATAGGGTTGGTTCCTCTGGTGACCATCCCCCATCCTTAAGTGACTTAGAGATTTCCCAAAAAGTCAACATTAACATAACAAAAGATACCTTTCTTGCTCTCCTCATAGGAAATTTCAAGGGTTTAGGAGCTCTGTGCCACGATTGGAACAAAAAACAAATATGTATTTTTTTTATTATAAATCACAATATCACAGTACACCTCACACTCTTATACATGCAGATGAGAGTATAAAATGGTAATTTGAACTATTCATTAAAAATTCATTAAAGTGCTCATATCTTTGAGTCAGAAATATCATCCCTAGGACTTTATCCTACAGAAATAATCTTAGATACATAAAAGACACATGCAATGTTTCTATCTGCATTATTTATAACACTGCAAAACTGTAACAACTAAAGCATAATGCTAACGATTTAAAGTTTCCATGTATTTCTGAGTGCTCTCTAGTAGTAGGAAGAGACTACTGTTAAGTATATGGTACACATTATCCTTATTTAGTTCTCATAACAACCTACTGAAGAAAGTATTATTATTAACTCTTTACTTACAAAGAAATTGAGGCTTGCAGAGGGTAAGTGTTGAGTCCAAAGTTAAAGAAGTAGGACCAAGACTGAACCTAAGATAATCTGATTGTAGGGCCAAAATTTTAACCACTCAATTATAGTGTTTCTACTCCACAGAACATGTCTTCCAAAGAAGATTATAAAAACTATATATCAGTATGGGAAAATGCCTGTGATGAAATAATGCAGATTATATTTGTATTAAAACTACAATTATAGGAAAATTTAACTCCACTAATTTTATTAGTATAATAATTTAATTCTGCTAAACTGGAAGGAAATACCTGGAAGGATACATCCCAAAATGTTAGGAATATTTACAATAATGGGTGGTGTGCTTACTTTATTTTTTTTATTTTTTTCTATTATCCAAATTCTGTTTTTTATTTTTATAATAAGAATAAACATTAAAATGTGATTATTTTACTCAAATTTTAGCAATTTCACAATTATGTAAGGCAGTCAAGAAGTCCTGTGCTCTATTTCTCAAGTATTGGGCTAAAGTTTCTTTGCTCTGAAGAAAGAATTCGAGGTTTAACCTGTTGGTGAGAAAACACTGCTATTCACCTTGATGGTATCTACTAACTGTTCAATAGTACCTACTACTTACAAAACTGGGACACCTCTTAGCAAATTATTTCTACATGCATTCTAGCACCTAGTTTAGAATGGAAACTCTGGAATCTGAAGCTACCACTAACTTTCCTGTGTAACCTTGGACAAACTATCTCAAGACCTCAGTTAACCTAACTTAAAAATGGGGATAAAAACATTACCAATCTCTTTAAGCTTGTCCTAAGCAACAAATGAGATGATGAATGTAAATTTCTCAGCACAGTGCCTACTAATGGTAAGCACTCAATAAATGTTCATTCTTATTATTCACAAGACTCACTTCAGCTCTAGCATGTAAGAAGTTATTAGAAAAGAAAAAGGTAACCGTTTTCGTATTCTGAAGTTCTGATGACAGACTGGATCTTTTGGAGATTACATCAAACTTTTAGAAGAAATTGTGAAAGTCATGCAACTGTCATACTGAGGTGCTACACGACCTTCCTACCCTTTGGAAGCACTAGAGGACTTCCTCCTCCCTTCACCTACATCATTAGCCCCCCTTGGCTAAGTGGCAACCTAGCCCCAGCGCAAGCTCAGTATCAGGATAAGATGAGAAACCTGGACTCTTCTCCATCTCTAGCAAAAACCTATTCTGTGACTTTGGGAAAAATCAATTCAGTAAGTTTACTTCCTCTGTTTCCTCTTACCTGCCAAAGGGGCAGGGAAACTCTCTTTTAAAAAAATCGCTGCCTGGTAAGCTGGGACAACATCAAAGGCCAGCCAGGGCAGGAAAGTGTGCCCTAGGCACCACTCCTCCACCCTCAAGCCCTTGCAGACTGCAAGTGTGTTCTCTCACCCATCTGGGGGTGCCAAAGGGCTGCCTCTCAAGGGTTGAACAGACACGAAAATAGTGCGGAGAGGAAACCACAGTCAGACCCTAAAGTAGGACGCGGATCCAGAAAGCAGGGCTGGGATTATGGTGGGATGCAGGGAGATCTGCCCCGGCCCCCACCCCGGACAGACAGGGTGTCATTCACTGAGAGTGCCCGCCCTCCTGGGGGTCTGGCTGCAGTGAGAGAGGAAAGGACAGCCCCTAGCTCACCGTACTCCCGGGGCTCTGGGTCGGGCTGGAAAGTGAAGTGAGCCACCTGCCGCCTCTGGGCCGCATCACCGCCGGCAGAGGCGGGCTGCAGAAGGCCCCGCAGCAGCCCCGCACCACGCAGCCGACGCCAACGTCCCTCGGCCCTGGCCGCACGGAGTCTCAACAGCCGGCCCGCAGTCGCCCCTACCGCAGCCATCCCCACTCGCCACCAGGGTCTGGAAGCTGCGCCGCCGCACACTGCCGGCAGGGAGGGCGAAGCACCAAGGCAGCTTTCACATTGGTTGGGTTGAAGGGGCGGTCCCTTGAAACGGAACTATCCGAGCTCAGAATTCGGGGGTGGGAAAGCCGTTGAGAAAAGCAAGAGGCGTTTCCCCGCAGTGCGCATGCGGAAGGGGGTCTGGGGCGCAGGGCAGGTGAGCTCCAATGAAATCAAGCTTGGAGATGCAGCTTTCCCAAAGTTCTCTGAGCCAGCTGGGGACCAGGACGGTTCTGTATTGTTCTACACTATCCCTGGATTTGTCCTTTTCCAATGTCATTTACATTGCCAGTTCCTAAGCAAAATAAGTCAGAAAAAGTTGAGAACCATATGATTTCACTCATGTGTGGGATATAAAACTGAAAGCAACAAACAAGATAAACAGAGGCTCATGGACATGGATAGTGGATTAGTGGTTACCAGAGAGAAGGGAAGTTGTGGGGAGGTAAGTAAAAGGAAAGGGAGTCAATTATATGGTGACAGAAGGAAATTTAGCTTTGGATGGTGAACACGCAATGCAATATACATATGATGTATTATTGAGTTGTACTCTTGAAACCTATATGATTTTATTAACCAATGTCACCCCAATAATTTTAACAAAAAATAAATGAACTCTTTTTTTAATGGGCAAAGGTTTTAAATAGACATTTTTCCAAAGAAAATATATAAATGGCCAATAAACACATGAAAAGATGTTAAACAATATTGCTCATTAGAGAAATGCACAATGAGTTGCCACTTCACATCCACTATGAAGGCTAGAATAAAATACCTATAACAAGCGTTTGTTAAGATAGAGCAATTAGAACCCTTGTACATTGCTGATGGGAATATAAAATGATGCAGTTACTATGGAAAATAGTTTATCATTCCTCAAAACATTAAGCAGATTTATCACATAACCCAGAAATTCCAGTGTTAAGTACACACCCAAGAGAAATGAATACATACGTACACACAAAAACTTGTACACAAGTGTTCATAGCTTCATTGTTCATACTAGCCAAAAGTGGAAACAATCCAACTGTCCGTCAACTGATATAAATAAACAAAACAGTATATCTATACAATGGAATGTCATTTGGCAATAAAAATAAATGGGGGGCTATTACGTAGATGAACCTTGAAAACGTTATGCTAAGTGAAAGAAGTCAGTCACAAAAGACCACATATTGTGCAAGTCCATTTATATGAAATATCCAGAATAGGCAAATCAATGGAAACAGAAAGTAGATTAGTGGTTGACAGGGGCTAGATATAGGGGTAGTGAGGAGTGCCTGATAACTTGGCATGGAGTTTTCTTTGGGGGGGGCAGTGATGAAAATATTCTAAAATTAAATAATGGTGATGGTTGCACAACTTTGTGAATATACTAAAAAAAAAACTCTGTACACTAAAAGGATGATTCTAATGCCATAACTTGGTTTAATTATATCTCAGCAAAGATGTTGAAACTTGGTTTAATTATATCTCAGCAAAGATGTTCAAAAATCAAGTTACAGAAAAATAAGGAAATTACATTGGTATACCTAAATATGTAGATTAGAAGATTTATCCTCCTATAGCGTGTGTTTGACATATATGTTAGTTCACAGACTATTTAAAATTGCTTTCAGTTCAGGACTGGGGGTATGTAGATGAAAGAACTCCATGAGTTTCCTTGCTTTATGATTATCACATGGAATGATCATGTTGGGATGATTCTTAAAAGAAAGTCCAAAATATAGTCCAAGACCATGTATTTGTTTCCTAAGGCTGCTGTAACAACATACCACAAAATGAGGACAGAAATGCATTGTTCGATAGTTCTGGAGGCTGAGTCCGGGATGAAGTGTTGGCATAGTCATGTCCCTCTGAAACCTATAGGGGAATCCTTTCTTGCCTCTTCCTAGCTTCTGGTGATTTGCTGTCAATCTTTGATATTCTTTGGCAGATGCCTCAATCCAATCTGTCCCTTTGTCATTACATGATGTCCTCGCTCTTCTTCCTTTATCTCTGTTATCTTTACATGGCTATCTTCTTATAAATACACCAGTCTTATTGGATGAGGTACCCATCCTACTCTTGTATGATTTCATCTTAACTAACTAGTTACATCTGTAACAACTCTATTTCCCAATAAGGTCACATTCTAAGGTACTAGGTGTTAGATACTGGGGGTTAGGTACTAGTGTTGTGGTCTGTATAGAATAGACCAAACCAAGTATGCTCTCAAAGGCTGTTTATTAGCCGGCAGCTGTCCTGTATGAAGGGGCAGCCCCGAAATGCCAAGATACAAGGTTTTTAAGCCCTAAATCCCATTCTTCATTCTATCTTAAACACAAAGGTCTGTTTTTCTCTTATTCACTACCTGTCAACCCACTGGTCAGGTGTGCAAGCGGGGAGTACAGAAGCAGAAAGCTTGTTGTTAGAATGTTATGTTCCTATGGGTGATTGCCTATGTTCCCATGGGCAATAGCCGGTATTCCCATGGGCGATGGCCAAACAGTAATTCTCAGCTTATATACAATTGATTATTTTTCATGCCACGAAAGCAAGCAGGGTTACACAGGCTAAAATTGGCAGTTAGCGTATGAGCTCATTGTTACAAGTTTCATGATTAACAGAATGCGGTTAGGGGTTCCAGAAATTAGGCCTAAGGTATAGACTTCCTTTGTCCAGTTTCAGGTTTTAATTATCCTTTAACCCTTTCACATTTCAGCGGGCTGTCACACTAGGAGTTAAGTACTGTGGGTTAGGGTTAACATATTTGGGGAGGAGGGGTATGGACACAATTCACCCCATAACAACCAGAAACTGGCAGAACGGAAGCTGAATGGATGGATGCTTTTGATGAACTTTCTGGAGATTCTTGCATTGTTAAAGAGTTTATAAATTGTTCAATAGATTTCTTTCAATATGACGTTCTATGATTATAGGAAGAGTTAAATAGATAAGATATTTAGTCTATATAAGATTTTTAAAGTGATATATTAATTCTTCTTAAATGTTTGATGGGCTCCCTTGTAGAAAAAGGATTACATTTGCTGTTTGGTTCCAGAGGGAAGCAAAAGAAACAGAAGACGCAAATTCCAACTCACTATAAAGAACTTACTAAGTAGATTGTTGTGGGAAATAATGAATTTATCATTAGAGATAGTCAAGCACAGGATAGATGAATACTATTGGAGGAGGCTCTTGAGAGGATTTATGCTTCATTTAGGAGTTGTTTAGGGTCTTTCTAATTTTAAGAATCTGATTCTACTATTCACTAGTGTGTACTGAGAGCCTTGCATGCACCAGGCAGTATGTTTTAATGAACATTATTTTAAGCAAATCCATGGATCTAAGTCATCTGTACCATCCAGCATGTGAGTTATCCTTCTTTCCACCTTTCCCAAGCATCCAGGGAACTTCCTTCTGGCTTCCTATCTCCTGCAGGGACGTAAGATGCACTGTGATCAGTCTTTCAGGAACCTGAACCATCTTACGTGGACATAAACCCAGAAAGGACATCCTTCAAAATGACATTATCTGGCATTTGTATTCAGCATGGTGGAATGATTTAGATACAAATGATGGCTCAGAATATTGCTCCAAATATTGATATTTGCCTGTATGTACAAAGTTTGGGAGAGAGCCACTTATCTGTAAACTAAAATACATGTCAGCCTAGCAGTGGTAATTTTTTCATAATCTCCCGGATAATTGGTGAGTATTGATGGGTTTCTAAAAGCCTAATTAAAGTTATGGCTTACTTACAATAATCACGAGTATTGAGGCCAAAAGAAATTTTTGAGACCCATATCTAAACTTATCTCCATTTTTTTTCTGTTATGACCTTTATCCATTTGACTCATTTCAAAACCTTGAACAACTAGCAGGATATTAGGAGGATATTATTAGGAGGATATTAGGAGAGAGCAAGAGCAAATAAGCAATGATCCCCACCAATGACCCTTGACATTTTGTTTTCTGCACCATGTAAAGCAACCCTTCAACATAAGTAAAATATAAGTCCACTTATGTCACGTCATGTGCACACACACGTGCGCGCGCACACACACACACACACACACACACAGAAACATTATGCACATATTGAACCTGCACAAATTAATATGAGACATTAAGGAGAGCAGGTGATTCTTCCCTCTCTTCCTGTCAAAAAATATAAGCCCTAGATAAGTGGTACTCAACTTTATCTTCACCTTAGAATAACCTGAGGAGCTTTCAAAATGTTGTGGTAAACATGAGTGGTAAACATATGGTAAGCATGTGGCCCATGTGGTAAACATGAGTGATACAAGTATTTCCATTTCTTCTGCTTCTCAGAACCCAGGCAGATTGCACTTCCCCAGCCACCTCGAAGTAGGCATGGCAAAGTGACTTGCTTTGCCAACGAATTTGAGTACAAGTATAGAGAACTACTCCTGGGTGGAAGAATTTAAGAGCTAGTGGCCAATTCATCATGTATTCTTCCTCTGCCTCATCAGCTAGCAACATTCCAGACACTAGAGTAGCCATTAGCCTGTTCTTGGAGTGACACTACCTGGGGCATCATCCATTTCCCATCTACCCTTATTTGACATAGAGCATGAATGAGAAACAATTTAAAAATGTAAAGTTGTGCATTTTTTTATAGAACATAACTTCTAACCATAAGCCAACTACATTAAATGGTGTTCAGCTATTCTAATCTGTTCTAACTATTCAGAGAAATTCTCAGTTGTGTGCTAACTAAAAAACAGTATATTTATTCATAACATAATACATAAATATGGCCACATGTTATTATTGTGGATTTAAATGATTTTCAACCATAATTTTGGCTACTCACAATTTTTACCTTAGACATATTAGATTTTGGAATCTAAACGCCCACAAATAATGCAACTCTCTCTATTGAGGCAATATGAAAATTCTTTACATATTTCAATATTTCAAAACAACTTGATGAACAAGTTCTTTCTATCCTCATTTCATGAATAAGAAAACAGGATTAGAGAGATGACTAACCTCAGTTTAAACATATTAAATCATTCCAATTAATTTTTCAAACATCAAAACCTATTCCCTTATGCTGTTTCTCAAATGTATTTTGTAGAATAATCCCTAAAAAATTTGTCAAAATTTTATATGCCCTCGACCCCACTGAGAAATTGTTATTCATTAGTCCTGGAGTGGAGCATCTACATTTTAATAAGCTTCCCCTATCCACTGTCTTCAATAAAATGGTCCACATATCATATAGACAAACCCTATAAATGCCATACAGCCTTTCCATACACTATGTTCTCTGTCTAGAGAACAGCTACACCTCACCCTACTCACATTTTTATCAGTTAGGGTTATTTGGTTACAAGCTGCTAAAATCACCTCTGGCTAATTTAAACAGAACTATAATTACTTAGAAGATATGGGACGGCCCCCCAAAATTAAAAAAACAAAGCTCAGAAACAACAGAAACCACGTCAGCACCAGAGATCCAGATATTAAAACCCATAGGATGACCTGACTCTGATGATTTTATCTGTTTTTAAGTGATTCTGCTTAAGATTCACTTCCTGGGGGAGATAATCTGGTTCATTGCTATCCCTTGACTAACAAACAGAAGGGTATCTTATTGACCACAGCTATACACGAAGTAAAAGAGAAGATTACCTAACCATAAATAAAGGAGCTATTCCCAACCAAAGGGGAAATTGGTGCTCGGAACCAAAAAGCCCTTCCTCTGGATTCTTCAACATAGACTGAAACATTGTCTCTAGAAGACTATTTTAATATGCTTCTGGATTTCTGCAGGATAATGGTGGCTTCAGAAATCTGAATCCCTCACAACTTCTCTGAGAAAAGAAACAGAGTAAACAGGAAAGCAAATTAAAAGCACGCAATTTATATCTACTGAATAGTTAGAACACACAGACTCAAAATTTATGCATAAGTGAAGAATGACAAAAACTGGTTTGGCATTAGGTTCACAGAAATGGAAGAAGTTTAGAAAAAGCTTGGTTAAAAAAAAAAAGAAAGCTTTGTTTAGAGCAAGAAGATCATCTGAATAGTCCTATACCTACTAAAGAAATTAAATACATTCTTTAAAATGTTCCCATAGAGAAAACTCCAAGCTCAGATGGCTTCAGTGGTGAACTTTACCAAATATTTAAGAAATAAATATTGCCAATTTTATTTTAAAAATCCAAGATATAGGAGATAAAGTAATTCTTTCCAACTCATTCTATGATACAGCATTACCATGATAGTAAAATCAGATGAAGACATTATAATAAAGGAAAACAACAAATATTCTTCATAAATACAGATGCAAAAATACTCAATAAAATTCTAGAAAATGCACTAAAGAGATATTGAAAACGAAACTACATCATCACTAAATGTAGTAAAACATGGGAATGCGAGATTAGTTTAACATTTGAAAATCAATCAATGCATTTCACCATACCAACAGACTAAAAAATGAAAACTGATCATTTCAATAGAGGCAGAAAAAGCATAATCAAA
This sequence comes from Pteropus medius, assembly GCF_902729225.1. NCBI lineage: Eukaryota > Metazoa > Chordata > Mammalia > Chiroptera > Pteropodidae > Pteropus > Pteropus medius. The sequence goes on from NW_024354500.1 coordinate 14,140,016, forward strand.
AGGCAGAGGTGGTCAGAGTAGATTTTTAAAAAGATCCAGCCAAATGCTGTCTACAGGAGAAAATCATTGGATTCAAAGGCATAAAAGGAAAGAATAGAAAAAAAATATATCATGTAATCAGCAATTATACGAAAGGCAAAATGGCTATACTAATATCAGATAAAATAGATATTTAAACAAAAATAGTTGCTAGAGATAAATAGGGACATTCTATAATGATTAAAGGGTCAATCCTTCAGGGAGATATAACAATTATAAACATATATGCAACCTAACAACAGAGCACCAAAACACACAAGGTAAAATCTGATCAAAAAGAGGGGAGAAATAGACAATTCAACAACAGCAATTGAAGACTTTACTACCTTACTTTCAATGATGGACAGAACAATTAGGCAGAAGATTAGCAAGGAAACAGACAACTTGAACACACTATAAACCAATGAGACCTAACAGACCCTTATGACACTGCCCCCCAACAACAGCAGACTATACATTCTTCTCAAGCTCACATAGAACATTCTCCAGGATACCTCATGTGTTAGTCCTTAAAATATACCTTAAAACATTTAAAAGAATAAAATTAATATAAAGTGTGTCCTTGACCACAATGGAATGAAAATAGAAATTGATAACAAAGAAATTTGGGACACTCACAAGTATGTAAAATTAAATAACATACTTCCAAATAATCGATGTGTCAAAAAAGAAATTAAAAAAATGAAATTAGAAAATATTTTCCCAAGCAAGCCCAATCCTGACTGATTTCAGAAGCTAAGCAGGGTCAGGCCTGGTTAGTACTTGGATGGGAGACCATCTAGGAAGACCAGGGGCTGTAGGCATAAAAAATAAAAACTAAGGGATTGTAAGCTGACAAGTTCCTTGCAATCTATGAAGTTAACCAAGCAGTTGCCTCGACTAAAAAAAAAAAAAAAATAGAAAATACTTTGAGATGAATGAAAATAAAGATACAATATATCAAATTTTACAAGATAGAGCAAGATCAGTGCTTATAGCAAAATTTATATCTGTAAATGCCTATGTTAAAAACAAGAAAAGTCTTAAATCAACTACCTAACCTTCTGCTTTAAGACACTGGGAAGAAAGAGAGTATTTTAAACTTAAAGCAAGTAGAAAGAAGGAAAAAATAAAGATTAGAGTAGAAATTAATAAAATAGAGAATAGAAAAAATAATAGATAATCAATGAAACCAAAAGCTGTTCTTTAAAAAGATGAAAAAAAATTGGTGAACCTTTAGCTACATCGACAAAGAAGAAAAGAGAGACAAATCAAATTACTAGAATCAGAAATGAAAGGAATGAAGTAAATAGAAGAAATGAAGAGGATCAAAAAATGGTAAATAAATGGGTATGCATAAAAGCTATCATCCTTTTCCATGTCTTAATTCCATCAAAAGACAAATGATTGTCTACAGTAAAAATTATAACATTGTATTATAGGGTATATGATGTATTTCGATGTAAAGGGTATGACAACAATAGTACAAAGGATGGAGGTGTAAATGGTATTATACTGCTCAAGGATCTTACAGTTTGCATGAAATGGTATGTTATTAAGTTTAAGCAGATGGTGATAAATGTTGATTGATAAAATTTTTATATTGGAATATATTTGTTATATTGTAATAGAAAAAAAGGCTACATAAATAGAGTAGATTCACTAAGGTATACTACAGAGGCAGTGAGAGAAGTAATTGATTTAAATACCTGTTTTTCCATCTCTGGTTATATGTATGATCTTGAGTGTATCACTTAATGTCTCTGAGTCTCATAGAAAGAACATTAAACTTTACCTGGTGTCATGATGATAAAATCACATAACATAAAAGGTTCTGGTACATAGCAGTTGCTCAGTGAATATTTGTTGAATTAGTTGATTAGCTAATTAGCACGCATAAAAGGTTTAATACAGTACCCGGCCCAGAAAAATATCTAATAAACATTAGCTCTGATTTTTCCTTAACGTCACAATTATGGGTTGTAATAACTTGGTTAAGACACAAGGTGGCATAAGACAATAAAAATTATTGTCACTTTGTAAAGCTCTTCAGAATACAATTGTACAATGATTTACATACCGCATATATTCCTGAAAGGTTGAGATTCATGTTTCCAAAGCAACAAACAAATTTCAAAATGACTTTATTGGTTCATATTCTGGTAGCAATTTCATTTCAGCATTTCAGTGTATCTGCCTTTGCCTCTTAAAGTAATAACAGGCCAAGCTGTAAACATTACAGAAATTATTTTATTTTATCCTCAACTCTGTTGTGAGGTAGGTATTAACTCTAGTTTCTAGATGAGAAAACAGAAACTTAAGGCAAACCAAGGCTTGATACAAATGTCTTTAAAAATTGTTACATGGTCTCCCACAGTCCTTAATTACTCTAAAGAAGTTTGAGTTAAAAAAATACCTAACGTAATTCTTTTCAAGCAAAATATAAGAAGCAATCTCCAAGTTTATTATGCTTTATAAGCTCACATGTGGATGTACAGCATTGAATTTAATAGGCCTACTGTAAAGAATTTTAAAGTGAAAGCTTATTAATAATGTAAAATGTTTATATAATACTCATAACAGAGAGTCTTAAAACACTTTGTGGTTTAAAAAAATTAATATATAGTAGACAAGCATCACAATATTCCATTTACAAATGAAAGAAAAGAGCATGTATGGGAATAGTTATTTAATCATAGTCACTCCCTCCAAACTCATCTTGGAATTGGTTTCAGAGTAGTCATATGCTTGGTTTACCAGACCAAAGTAACATTTATTTATTCTCTTTTATTTAACAAATATTTATTGAATGCCGTGCAGAGACTCATATAAAACACAGAGATCATCCATCAAAAGTCTTAATCACTGAAGTAAAAGACTCATGTTGTAGAATAGGTTCTGAATCAGCTCACCCAACCTCTAGACCATCCGCCATTACACTGGCACTATGGCTGGTTCTTGTTCAGATGATGCCATAGCCACACTGTGTAGCTCCAGAGTTGTCACCAATATCTGTTACCCTGAGGGAGAAGGATTCTTGGGCCTTGATAAGGTCTTGTCTTGGGGCCATGGCATGGGAGGATAGGAGATGAATGGTTACTGCTACTTCCTTATTTGTATGTGTTCACCAACATAGACCACCTTTCCAACTTGAAAAACCTTGGTGCATAGAAATGTCCTTTCATTGGACACATGTGTAAGCTAAGACTGATAAAGACGAGCCATTCTGAGACCATTAGGCAATCCACGTAGTATGTAATATAAACTAGAAAGAAATAACACCCTTCAAAAATACAGCAAAGTTTCTCAGTGTGGTCCCTGACTAATGAACCATTATCAGCTAATCTGATATTAGGCGACTATGATATAAAATTTGAAAATTAAATATTGGTGATTTATTTTAGCTGAGATAGTCAAGGAGAACTATATGAAAGGAGTGGCTCTGAAACAGGGCCTTGAATATATAGAGAGAACTTTCCATTGGTTTATTTTTCATCTTTGCAATTCTCTCAAGCTTTTATAAACTCAAAACAGGGAATTAATTTGTTTAAAACAATCATAAAATGTTTGAGAAAAAAGATATTATCAAGTATGTTCATCTTTAAACTAAGATCTGCAAAATCTGGTGGCATGCAGGAGGCCATTGAGTGGGACTCTGGGTTTCCCTACCTTGTTCAACCAGAGTTTAACCTCTACGTTAAAGAAACAGTTTTAAATATGCTAGACTCAAAGGGGAAGGGATACAGATCCTGACTAAAAGAGATGAGATCTTCGTTTCTTTAGTAGGTGTCCCTATAAACCTTTTTGTCATGAAAAAAACATGCTTTTAAATATGATTCCAGTGATACTCTCGAAACCTATGTCTCACACTATATAACATCTCAATTGATTTTTAGCTTTGTTTCATTCCACAAAGAAAACTCTCAGCCATGGCAGAAGATTCTCCAGCCTTGCTTCTCCCCTCAGCACAGTTAAATCACAGGTAAAATGGTACATGTAATAAGAGTGTGCTTGAGGGCTGGTCAGTTATCATTCAATGATTCTGCAGTGTTAATCTGCCTTTAGAAGATTGGCTCATGGAATTGTTCTAGAGAGGATCTCTTTTTCTTCAGAGTGATAAACATAGTGCTCAACAGAGATAACTAAATAAACTCGTTATAGCAAAAGCAGTGAGGTGGCAGAAAATCTAGCTTAAGAAGTGGTTGAGCTGCATCAGTGGTATTAATATTTAAAATAATTCTAAGCATTTTTTATAGAAAATATTATATAGTTATATTTGCAATGATATAGTTTTTTAAAATAGATATTTAAGCAGTTAATTCAAACCAAAAGATACCAAGTACTACGGTTAAAAAAGGCAAGAAGACTCTCGATTTGATGACAGCTGACCTTGAATTGACATTGGCTTCTCACAAGCAGTTATAGCAGATGAAGATGTCATGTGGTATTAGTTAAAAGAAACAGGTTGACAAGAACAAGTAAATGGGGCTAACCATGATGACACTCTTCCTAACATATAGCTGGGTTTCTGCTCAGACATATCTCTGAAATCGTCATCTTAAAAAAAGTAACATGTTAACCACTAGCTTCTTCACAGCACTTATATTTCTGTACTTATATAAAACATTGACACTATTGACTAACCATATTTTCCTCCTTTAGGCTGCCACTTCCTTTTCCCCTACCACTCTGTTATTATCTTCAAAAGTTCCTTTTCCTCCTTTCACCCTTTTAAATGTAAGTACCCTTCAAAGCTCTGTCCTTGGGCCTTCCACTTGTCTCTCACAGATCTCACCTCTTTTCACTATCACTCAATGGTAATTACAACTATACTCCTGGAGGATCTGTTATGTACTGAAAAACAGTAAGTGCTTTACAAGTATTTTCCCTGACCTTCGGAGTAATTCTGTTAGTTAGGGATAATTCTTGTCATTCTTCAATGAATAAATTGAGGCTCAGAGGGTTAATTCACTTCCCTATGGACATACTATATCACATACATCTTCAAGTGATATAGCCTGGATTCAAACCCAGGTAAGCTTGAACCCAATGCCTGATCCTTTCCCATACTATGCATGTTGATTGTCATGCAAAGTCCAACACTATGTGTAACACAGTAGGATTGACGAAGAGACAGCCAGACAGATCAATGGACAGAAAAGAAAGTTTAGAAATAGTCCCAGGCATATATGAGGTGATATATATGATACAGGTGATATTTCATATCATTAAGAAAAGAATGGGTTTTCCAATAAAAGATATTTTGACCAAAAAAAAATTTTTTAATTGAAATTTAACTTAATTAAATTATGAAAAATTTCAAGAATGCACTCAAAAATATTAGAATTAATGGTCCAATGAACACCCATTTATTCTTAACCCAGATTCAACGATGATCAAGATTGTGCCTACTCGCTCCATCTATTTGTAAAATTTTTAAATATTCTTATTTTCTTACATAACCACATTGCCATTATCACACAATAAAATTTTCAAGTTCTACACTAATTTTTAAATTTAAATGGAAAAATTTTGCTGAGGAAATTCTTTCAAAATGACACACAGTGACCTCTTGTGCAACCTGGAGATGCCCCAAGTCCAGCAAAGCAGAGGTTCGAACTGTTTAGTGTCACTGGTAGCTTCTAGGGCTTGCAAATGGTGTCATCATTTGACATAGGATAAGAGGCAGTTAGCCAGTTCCACTCCTCATTTCCGTTTGACGTTTGCTCATGATTAAATTCAGGTTATTCATTTTTTTGACAAGAATGCCACAGAAATGATGTATCCTCCTCATGGAGCTTATTAGAAGGCACACGGTATCAATTTGTTTCTTTAATGTTGAGGCTAACTTTGATCACTTGGTTAAAGTGGTATCTGCCAGTTTTCTGTACCATAAGGTTACTATTTTTTCCTTTGTAACTAATATGTATCTTGTGAGAAGATACTTTGACACTGTGTAAATACTTTCATATGCTAATTTTAGCATCCATTGATGATTCTTGCCTAAAACAATTATTATTCTGGGTTTTGCCAAATATGATTTTTCTATTTTCATCATTCTTTCTATACTTATTACTTAGAATTCTACTTAATACATAGCTTTTCCTTAGTCTTTAATTATTTATTCAATGATTTACTTATATCAGCATGGACCCAGGGATTCTTATTTTATTCATGGGTTATAATTCATTATTGTCATCGTTAATTGTGTTGTTTCAATTGTTATCAGAGTTAGCCAGCGGGAGCCCCTTCAAGTTGATTTTTTTGTCTTTTTTTTTTTTTTTTGGCATGTCTCCATCATATATATTTTGAGGCTTGAGAATTTACATACTCCTTTCTACATTCTACTTCTCTAATTAGTGGACTCCAAGGAATAGGGACCACTTTTAATTGTACATAAATAAAAAATAAAAGAGAAACATACTCAAGAAATGATAAAGAAAAATCAACACGAGGTGAACTCAGCTTTTTAAAAATGTCTATGAAAGGCTATCTTCCCAATGTTTTAAATTCATGATTCACTTGTAACTTGGTGCAAAGATTTACATTGAAACTGGTCTCCCAAGTATGTGAGAAGGTGACTTAGGGGCTGCCAAATGGTCATCATCACTAATGGCAGAATTTGACAATTATAACTCTGTATCCTTAATAACAAACTAGAGTATCCTTTCAAAATTTTTGTTATAGAATAGAGTTTTCACATCCCATACTGGTTTTAGATATAATCTAGATTTTTCTATCTTGACATCTTTGGAATTAAACAGTGTATATGTTCTCCAGAACAAATCATCATTATTCAGAGAGGTTGGTAAAACTTGGATTACGAAAAAAAGAGATTGTGTTTTGCCTATCTTCATGACTTAATTTTGACATTCCTGAGGGCAGAATTATTAGCCAAAGTGTGCAGGTGGTAAGTGAGATACGTGCTTTGGTGATGCAAGACACTGTTCCAGCTGCTTTTGATTACTACAGAAAGCTGTCAAACACCTACTTCTGTTATTATTTGTTATGTGTTATGGGTTACAGGTCAGAAAGCATGAATGACAAAATGCAGCATAGGTAGGAAGGACCACACAATCTGATTCTTTATCACTCAGGCAATTGGAATGGTTGGCAATAATCATCTGATTTAATTATATATTTACTTACTGTGCATTTATTGAGCACCTCCTGGTCCAAAGCCCTGAGCTAGGTCCTAGTAGGACACTAAGTTGTATGAGATAGTTCAAAAAAAGATTAATAAGTATTTTGCTTAAAGGAAAAAAAAAGAAATGAAAAGGCTAAATAATAGAACAAGCCAACACACACATACACATATCTAAATAAGAAATCGCTAAGGCAATTAATTACAAGGTGTTTCTCCATTAGATGTTGCTTTTTTGGTAATTCAGTGAACAAATAATTTCTTTAGAAAATTTTCATGAAAACTTCAAACTATTAAAAATAAAATTATGTTTTAAAATTAGTTATTAATGACGCATAGTATGATTCTGTTTACGTGAAGTTCTAGAATAGGCAAAATAATAAGATAAAACATCAGAAAACGGATAGTAGGGGTATAGAAATATCTGTTGCTGCATCACAAATTATCCCCAACTTAAGAGCTTGAAATAACAAGTATTTATTATCAAATAGTTTCTGTGGGTCAGAAATTCAGGAGTGTCATAACCCAAAGTTTCTGGTTCAGAGTCTTTCATGAGACTAAAATCAAGACATTGGCCAGGATTGCAGTAATCTGACAGTTTGACGGAACTGGTTGATTCATTTCTGAAATGGCTCATGCACACAGGCATTGGCAAAAGGCCTTGGTTTCCTACTGATTGTTGGCAGCATACCTCAATTCCTTGCCACATGGATCTCTCTATAGGGCTTCTTCAGTATCCTCACAACTTGGCAGCTGGCTTCCCTCAGAACAAGTGATCCAAAAGAGAGCAAGATGAATTCTGTAATGTCTTTAAAAATATGCTCCATCATTTCCACAGTATCCTGCGGGTTATTTAGTCAATCTATTCAGTGTGGGAGGAGACTCTATAAGTGGTATATGGTAGAGATCTTTGTGAGCCATCTTAGAGGCTGGCTACCATAAGGGGTAGGGGATTTGACTGAGAAGGAACTTTCTAGTGAAATGGAAATACTCTATAGTATTATAAATATGTGGGTTACATGTATGCATACATTTGTCAAAACTGTAGAGCTAAGATGTGTACATTCCAATCAATGTATATACATTTTACATTAAAAATAACTATAAATGATAGTAGTAGTAATAATAATAATAATTAATAATAATAATCAGGAAGTGAATGGAGGTACCTATGATACAAGAGTGGTAGAATGTTGATCATTGTTGAAGCTGGATGGAGTGGTACAGGTGAATTTATAAGACTAAGATATTAGGCATTATGCTTTATAAAATGTCAGTTCAGAGTGTCATTTAGAAAGAATCAGGGAATTAAGAAATTGCACAAATATTATATTTATACAAAGATGCATCAAAACATCTTTAATTTGATATTCATAGAAATGTTTTAGAGTGGGTCACACATATCTCTACTTTATTAAGTTCTATATATGAATGTATATTCATATGTGTCCAAGGGAAGAGGGGAGAGTTTCTTGCTGACTCAGAATCATCATTATGCCTGGTTATTATTGTACTATTCTGTGAGTAAAACTTCCCTGGACTAAAGGCAACTGAAGGATAGTTTAGGTTGATTTACATGACAGAATTTCAAGCCTTTTTCTTAGAAATGGTTTTGTAAATACTAAGTAACACCCTCAATTCCCCAATGGTAGTTAAGTCTTTCTACAAAAGCATTGTGCATAATAACCCCGGACTACTGGGCTTTTAAAAAAAATCTGTTCTCTTTTTATTATATTGTATTTGCCTCCTCTCTTCCTATTAATCTACAAGGTCTCAGCCCTAGAGCAACCATCTCCCACGTCTCAGCCCTAGAGCAACCATCTCCCACTTCTAGTGTTGATCCTTCTCCGTTGAGGACTAAGGAACTGGACATTGATCCTACTCAGAGGCATGGCAACTTAATGTTTACAAGCAGAGCACAAACACTGCAGGCAAACTGCCTGGGTTCAAATCTCTTTTCTGCCACCACTTATTCATTGTTTTGTTTGGTCTGTATTATTTAACCTCTGTGTCTTGTTTTCTTATACATAAAATGGGTTTCATAACAGTACATCAGAGGATTGTTGTCAAGATTAAATAAGGTAATACTTGTAAAATGTTCAGCACAATGCCCAGCATTACAGATGTATACTGTTTAAAATAAATTCTGAGGATTTCCTGCTATGCTGCTTCAAAAAGTGAATAAAGGGTCATGATACATGAATAAAAATTTATAGAGAGCACACACAAATAGAATTTACTGTTCTAATCACAAAAAGCAACCAAGTTAACTTGATATATAGAGAGATTATTATGCTGCAAAATCATATATTACTTTTGCTTAAAATAACAAGCAACTCATGTTATTACAATTAGAATTCCTTCACATATTGAAACTACTTTAGAGTTTACCCATCTAATTTCAATTTTTTTCTTATACCCCATGTTTATCATCATCTTCATTATAAACACACATTTAAACACCAAACAGCATATACTCCAATATCTAGAATTCTCAAGCTTTTGACACTTTACTCACCTTCCTCTTAATTAAACTCTCCTGGACCTGCTTCCACATTCCTATCTAGTCTATTTGGCTGCACTCTCTTCATAATTCTGGAACATCTGTCTTCTACTTTGCCTCTTCCTGAAAATATCAGCTCTGAGAATAGATGGACAAAGAGGTAACTAAAATTCTAAAGGCACTCAGACAGTACTAGAAACTAGAAAAGCTCTTGATTATGAAAGAGATTTCTATATTCCTAGACCTTCAAGAGTAATTCAACCTGTGCCCATTTAATTTTGCCTTGCCACTTAAAAATCGCAGTGAAACATATGTGATCTTGGTGCCCTGTTGTTTTCAGTCCCTTAAAACTCTCATTGGTTCTCTTAACGCTGAGAGTAGCCTAGTTTGGGCTGCAGTTAACAAGGCATAAAGGAGGGTCAATAGCATGGAAAGAATAGGGTGAGAATCTTGGGAGAAGTGAAAGGGAAGAGCTGTAGAGAGGCAGTTGAGCAGGTACTGTCTGTTCTGAACCTCTTCCCTTAAGAGTCCTAAAAGTATTAAGTGCTACTACAATGTGATTCCACGCATAAGGACATGCCTACCCTTACAAAAGTACCTAACAAACCTGCGCTAATTCTCTGAAATATCTTTAAGAACTGAGAATAAAGCACTTAAAAACAAAACCTGGGAGAATTAACATGCTAATATTAATGAGTTAAAGGATGGTCTCAGATCTTTGCTTGAATTGACGGAGAACTTCATAAACTAGAAAGAATAAGGAAGCTGAGGGGAAAGAGAGGGTTAAATTTGCTGTAGAACAGTAAATAGACATCAAAGAGAGAGAAATACTTCCTGGCATCTCATCAGGACTTGGATCACTTTTATCTATAAAGACAGACCAAGCTATTGTGCAAGGGACACCAACTGGACAGGTTCACTCAGGTCTAAGTCTTTACCCAGCACTAAGAGGTTTCCCGGGATGTGACATTTTCAGTGCTAAAACCAGCTCTTTGGCAAACCAGGAGCTTTGGTCACCCTCACTGTACCTCAATTCTAATTGTGGCTCCAAGGGAGGTCATGTTAGACAGAAATCATTTTAGATTAAGGGTCTGAGGGTACTCTCCATCATCCAAAGGTATGATCGATGGGGTATTTATTTCAGTTTATTGGTGCTCCTGGTCCTTATTGTGAATAAATAGCAGGCAACTGATCCACAATCTTTATAATAATATTTTAACCATCAGTGATGGACGAATTATTCCCCAAATGGACAAATATTAAGTAAACTGTTTGTAATTAAAACCATCAGTTTCTTCGAGTTTTAAAATGCTGTGATTCAATTAAAGATCCAAAATTATAACACAGATATTGGAATTTTTATCAATAACCTAGTTTGGTCACTAATCGTACTTAACATTTACTTATTGCCCCTTGTGCAACATATGCTGAGTTTTTTTTCTTTGGATTTTCATAACAAAATGATGAGCCAATATCCATCAGGATATATTTTGGCTTTTTAATTTTCATTAGAGGGTCATATTTGATATATTGAGTGTAATGATTAAGGATCTGGTACCAGGCTATATACTAGCTTGAACTACTTAGTAGTAGAGAGCCTTGGATAAATTGCGACTCAGTTTCCCTATCTGCAAAATATCACAGTAATACAGTAGTCTTTATCTCCATAATGTATAAAAGCACTAGTCAACTCCTGGGTGATGCACCTGTTGCCTAATTCACCTAGCTATGCTGCTGGGGTTTAGAACTGGCATCTGCAACCTCTGGGCTGCGGACTAGTACCAGTCCATGGCTTGTTAGGAACTGGGCCACACAGCAGATGAGCGGCGGGGCAGGTGAGTAAAGCTTCATCTGTATTTGCAGCTGCTCCTCAGTGCTAGCATCACCACCTCAGCTCCACCTCAGATCATCAGGCATTAGATTCTTATAGGAGCACCAGTCCCTGGTGCCAAAAAGTTTGGAGACCACTGGTTTAGAATTCATGCCCTAGGACCTGGTCCTTTTCTGATTTGCATTTGGCTCAATAAACCTTTTCTTTTAAAACCTTTTCTATGGAGGAAGTTTTTTGTTTAATACTATTATTTCATTCATACTCTCTTACTCGACTTGGACTTTGTGTGACATATATTTGCAAAATGTTTGACCAGGAACAGGAGCAAAGGATTTAAAATATTGAACTTGAAGAAATGTATTTTATTGCTTCCAACTAACCATACTGTTTTCAGACACTCAAGTAGCATAACACACAGAATGGCTGGACCCAAGCCATTGGCTAGCCTCAGCTTTTCACCCAAGCAATGTAGTTGTGTCTAAGGATCAAAGTATGAAAAACATAGCTTGACCAAAGAAACATGATGTACTCTTCTGCAGTCCAATTAGAAGTTTAAAGTATTTTCAGGATCTTGACTTTAAATAATCATTAAAGCGACTTTACTTTCACTTGAAAACATAGCTATTTCTGAGAGGTAGTTACTTTTACATCTGGATTTTTATTTCCATCTTTCGTATTTCTTATTCCCATAAATGTCACTCCCACAGTTCCCAAGCCAGAAACCTACAATTGTTCTTTTTCTTTTCTACCTTTCTCAATTAAAGAGACCATTTTATTGTTTTATCTCGTATCCATTGACTCCATGCTCTTCTCTCCACCCCTAATTTGCTGTTTTTTTTAAGCCCATACTATTTCACTCCTAGCCTTTAACAATGATCCATTTGCCTATGCCCCACTATTTAATTTTTCTCAAAGAATTAATGAGCCATTTTAAAGTGCAAATAGAGAGAGTATCATGTCTCTATCTTGCTTTAAAAACCTTTAATGATACCCAGCTCGTGGCAGGAAAAGAACCTGCCATGAGCATGGTGCACACTGTCCTTCCCATCTGGCCCTTGCTTCCCTCCACCCTAGCTTCAGTTCTGCTGTGCCCCTTCCAGCTTTTTGGGAATAGGCATTGCCATTTATTTTTACATCCCAGCACTTATGCTGTTCCTTGAGTTGATAAATGTTTGCATAATGAAGAAATGCCGGCATGCATGATGACAAGCATAAACTTAAAAAAATACAAAACAGGTTTTAGCTCTAGGTTTTCTATGAATGAGTCAAATTTATTTCAGATTGAGAGTGAAATTTCAAAGTTCAGCTAAATCTCATTTTGGACATTTAGTAACTAATCATAGAAACCATATTTTATATGTACATGTACATATGAATATATGTGTGTATATACACAGACATATTTCATAGAATATAAATATTTTTATTTCCTAAAAATCTACAAATTTTAGCATTATAAACACATTGACATTTGTACCTTTTGCCAGATAAAAAATAATATGTTTTTATTAGTGATAATTAAAAGTTAATTTTTAAAGCAGGTATCAAGGCTTCGAGATGAGATAAGCTTTATTATTAGAAAAATTGAGAATAAAGGTGATCAAAGTAAGACCAAAAAGAAAGGCAAGGAGCTGTCATAACTGGTGGCCCAAGGAGCAGAGATGAGGCTAAGGGAAGGCATTCCTGAACAATGTATACCTGTAACCTGGTGGAATGTCTTGTTGACCTATGCATGTGGCAACTCATTGGACATCATTTCAACCAGGTGCACTCACTTTCATAGCTAAACTGAGTATCTCCTGTGTCTCAAGCCCTATACTAGGCCATAGGAAGGCACAGATGGCCATGAAATAGATCTTGACTTAAGGAGTTCATGATCCATCAGGCAAGATGGAATAAGCCATTAATTCTTATAATATGGTGGTATATTCAAAATGCTACAAAACACAGAGAAGGAATTCTGCTTGAGTGAGGGACTAACAAGGAGCCCAAATCAAGGGAAGTTTTTTAAGGGAGATGACATGAACTGGACCTTTAAGGGGAAATTGTGAAGGGGATCCATCAGAGGACACAGTGTGAGTATTAGCAAGGAAGTTTGTAAATCATGGAATGTAAGGTGCCAATGGGAAAGTGGCAGGGGTGGAGGGTACTGAAGAAAATTAAGCTAGACAAGTAGGTCGAGGACAGATTACCCAGTGTGAAAGGCAATCTAAATAATGAATGGAGGACAGAAGTCACAACCTATTATCTTAATTCGATGCTCAGAAACCAGACCACTCAAGAGTGGGTAATTTCATTGGAAGCCCATTCTTTATCCACGAACTAGGGTCATTTTGATTTGTTAGGTTTCAAAATCTAGGATCATGCTTTTTATTCAGTGTTATAGATGTCCCCTTATTAACCATAGTTTTCAAAATGCTAATCAAATCATATATAATCCAAACACAGGGATTTTTCTAAATGTGGCCAGCCTCATTAGACATAGCTATTTGATCTTTTCAGGAAAGTATGTTTTATTTTAGGGTTGTGTGGTTCCTTTCCTTTTTATTTACATTTATACACTTATCTATACTACTACTTCTGATTTAATGGAGTCTATAGTAGCTATAGAATAAAATAAGGATAAACTATAGGTAGGAATAAAGAATTGTGGTCAGAAAAAATGGGGGGGGAAAGTTCAAGGCTAAGGAAAAAATAACACCAATACACAGATGGTAAGAGCAGATATTACTCTTTCACATCTGGCTCTGAGCTTCCTGGAAGTTAAAGCAAAAGTGGGCTATGTCCGAGTCAGCTATATATTCTCACCAGGAGAAAGAGCAACATACCAGCTGCTCAAGAAGCATGGGTTCTAGACCAGGTCTTCTATTAATTTGTGTGATCTTGGAATAGTAACTGAGCTGCTCCGCACTTCAGGGTCATCATCTGTGAAATGTGTAATATCTCACTTAGTCTTCTTAAAAAGAATCAAATGGGATTGTACACACAGAAGTGCTTTGAATACTATAAAATGTCATGAAATTTAAGGCATTATTGTTTCTAACAGAATGCTGAAAAATTGCCTTAGAAGTATTTGCTATCTCTCTACAATGATGCAAACTGCATGGCCCTTCAGTAATTATCCCTACCAGCATGATAATCAGGTTGCACTCACATCAATTTACCAAGTAAATCGAACACCAGCATATAAAGTACAAACGCGGACAGGATTGGATAAATATGTAAGTAGACTAAAATGAGAATTTTTAGAGCTACTTGTTGAAAATATAGAAGGTAGAAAGGAATAGATAAAAGAACTTATCCTTGGACAAGCAGAAAGATACTATATTATTTCCTTCTCATGCCAGGAAAATTGGGCTAATTTCAAAGGATTTTAGCATATCTATTCTGTCTAGATCATTAAGTCATTTTTAATATCACTTTATTTTTAATAAAATTTTCTTAAGCTTTTTTTTTTCATTTTCGAAATTGCTCTAAACACCTAATATATTGCCAGCCCTCTTCTTGATCCTTTACTGTTGATCATTTCTTTCATGCGTAAT
This sequence comes from Pteropus medius, assembly GCF_902729225.1. NCBI lineage: Eukaryota > Metazoa > Chordata > Mammalia > Chiroptera > Pteropodidae > Pteropus > Pteropus medius. Next base: position 14,155,054 of record NW_024354500.1, read on the forward strand.
TGGTTAATTCTGACCACTGAGCAAAGGGCTCCACAACCTTAAGAGGGAGAAAGGAAGGGATGAAATGACAGACTTGGAGGTATAGGCCATCAGGTGCAAACTCTAAAAGAGAAATAAACAGAAAGGAAAGTTCAGCCTTGACAAGAGGAAGAGATCTTCTCTTCAAAGTCAGAAAAATCCAAGGCCAATAAGTATAGGAAGAAATATATTAATGACAGCTAATACTTATTGAGTATTTATGTGTTGTGCCAAGCACTGTAGAAAGTACTTTTCATACATTAACTCATTCATTCCCTACAATGACCATGCAAATTAGATACAGGCTCTTAATCTGCAAAATGGAGATAAGAAATGAGGCACAGAACAGTTAAATAACATTTCTGAAATAGCACAAGTAGTTGAGTGGTGAGTCCAAGATTCAAACTCCAGTAGTTGGCTCAGATACCACTCTCTTTCCATGACTGCCTCTTTATGAGAAGGAATAGATCAGATAAAGTTTTCTTGCAAAGAAATAATAAAAATAACTCATATTCATTAAGTATTTACTAAATGTCTGACATCATGCTAAACATGTTTAAGCAGCATTACATTTACTCTTCAGAGCAATCATGCAAGATATTGTTATTCTCATTTTCTAGGCAGAGAAACCAAGGCTTGGAGAGATTAAACAATTATGAACAAAATTACACAGTGTATGACAGAGCCAGGATTCAAATTCAGATCTGAATAACTCCAAAGCCAATGACCTTAATTATGCAAACAACGGAAATAGATGAACTTTCAGGTGAAGGTCTGAATTATAAGTCAAAGACTAGAAAAATAGAGAGACATTAAAGGCCAAGTATATGCCAGCCACTCTGACAGTTACTTTTACATCATTATTTCAATTCATCGCAGTTATTAACATTTTTTAAAAATTAGGTCTCATTTCTGAAAATTTGGAATCAAGTGAGGTATTTCTTGTTCTTGCCTGGATAAAATCAAGATTCATAAAATATAGACTCTTAAAAATTAACAATTATTTTTTACAAAGAGGCCTAGGATGCTTGAGTCAGAAGGCCTGGATCCTGGTCTCCATTCTGAATATAAAGAGCAATATACATTGTTAGGCATATTGTTAACTTTCTGGGCTCAGTTTCAACTAGAAATTGACACAGAGTGGCCTGAATGATATCATTGTAAAAAAGACTGCTTTCTTAGGGATTCCTGGAATGTATGGTTCAGGGAGAAAGCAATTCCCTGGCTTCTGATGGTTCATGAGTGTCAAAATCACTCAGCTCATAGAGTGAGAAACCATAAAAGGAATTTTTACATTGTCATGATCTCCCTTTTATTCCCGCTCACATGCCCACTTTACTACTTGGATTCCCATTCATCAACTGGCATTAAGGTGGCATGCCCCTCCCAGAAGCAGAGTGTCATTTAAATTGCACTGTCCACCTGCACTGTTTTTCTGTCTTTGCCCTTGCCGGTATCTCCTGGCATCTCACCCCCATTTGCCTTCTTTGATTGTTCCTCTCTGACTCCCTCTACAGACTCAGGCATTCAGCAAATTCTTGTCATGTGTCTTCACAAAGTGTGTCTAACAAAAGCTCTTTCTTCCTGTGTGTTTCTTTTAATCAAAAAGTCACCCGTTTAAAAAAAAATCAACATATTTAAGCACTTACTGTACAGCTATGTTTCTTAAACATGCTTGATGATGGGAAACACTTACGTACTTATTCAAATTATGGAACCTCAGGACTCTCCACTGAAGAGTTCAGTCCAGGAGTCTATAGTGGAGCTTTGGGAATCAATGTATTTCACAAATGCATCAGGTGTTATCGTTAGGCTAGTTTTGGAAAGACGATATAAAGTATAAAGAAGTAATCAGGCATGGTGAGTGTGATGCTAAGAGGTTTAATATTATAGAACCTTAAGAAGCTTATAATGTATTTGGGGAAACTAGATCCTTATACTAAATCAATACAAGGTAGGATAAATAAGTGCTATCTATCTGAGTACATTAGACCATGCAAGTAAGTATGTAAGACCAGAATAAGTTTAGGAGGAGAAAACTCTGAGTTGGGCTCAGGAGTAAGACTTGGGTTATGCTGCTGGAAACACAAAGGATATGAGTAAGTATGGAGAGCGTGGGGAGGGGAGTGGCATGGAATGATAAAAATGCCAAAGAATAAGGAGTCCAACTAGAGCAAAGAAAATGCAGATAGTAGTTGATAGGATCAAATTCAATCTTGTAAGGAATGGGGAACCATTCAAGATGTCTGAGCTGAAGAGGCAACTGATGAAACAATGTTTTTAGCTGATGAATCTGGTTATGATGTTCATCTGCAGCACGGAGGTTCTCACCTGGAGGCCTTGTTAAACTACAATGAGCCTCGCCCAAAGTTTCTGATCCAGGAAGTCTGAGAATTTGCATACCTAACAAGTTCCCAAGTGGTACTGATGCTATTAGCTCAGAAACCACACTTTGAAAACCACTGCTGTACGTGATGGATCGGAGAACAAAACAGTGAGGTGGGTACAAGGACAAGGGTGGTGGTTTAAAAATAGAAATGAAAGAATAGGAAGGATTCATGAAAGAAATTGGCATTGTGGTTAAAATAGGTATGGGAAAAGAAGCATAAAACGAGAGGCAAAATTAGAGTTTAAATCTGTGAATGAAATGGCAAGGGAAAAAAAGGAGAATGTTGCAAGTAGAGCCATCTTGATTATAGGAAGACAAAAATCTCAGTCTTCATCATAATGAGTTGTCGCTTGAGTTGAAGTCTCCTTGCTTTGTTCCATGTTGCAGCAAAGACCAGATGGTGAGGACAAAATAAATGCAGAGATTTGCAATAGTGCAAGGAAAGTGCTCTAGGCACTCACCAGATAGATTGGGTAAGCACTGACTGATGATGCCTTCCAACCTGACCTGACCCATTTAGCAAGCTCATCCCTGGCTGAGCCCTGTGGTTTTGTTTCAGATCAGTCATTCATACAGACTGACAACCAAACCAGAAATTCCTGCTTAGGACCAGAACCACAACTGGTGTCACTGCTACTCCACACCTACCTAGGAACAGTGAACCTTGACTCACTGGGCTACCAGCTGCCAAACTTCTTGTTTGGGCAGCAACCTCAGTACCTCTTGCCTTTACCACAAGGGGGCCCTCACTAGCCATATGGAGGGTTTGGGCCAGCCTGATTGTGGAGGGGAAGGAGCCTCCAGCCTGGGGTGGGGAGAACATCTGATTATGACACAGTCAGCCCTTGGGGAATCCCTGCCAAAGATGGGAGAAGGGAATCCTCTTCAGAGACAGCAAAAGAGTGAGGAAGGACAGCACACCTTGCATCCCATCCTCATCAGCCTCCCAAAGCTGTGGGATTACACAGGCATGCGGCTTGTCCTTCATGTCTTGTCAACATGTCCATGCATCTGCCCTACCATGCATGGTATCAGCAAGAACTAGAAAGTCAATGCCAGGACACCTGGGCTACAGCCAAAAAAAAAAAAAAAATCCTCCTCTCCCAATATCACAGGAAGAGAAACACAGAAATAAGCATCTGGAGGTGGAGGGCAGGGACTTATTTCATTTATTTGAACATCTAGGACCACGTATCATGCTATGCCTCTGTGGAAAGGCGAATTCTTAATTCTATATGTAATCCTCCCTGTCAGTCAAGGGCAAGTCTGGAAAAAGAGTTTGCCTCTGTGAACATCTTTCATTCCTAAAATCTCAGTGCTGCAAACTAGGTCACTTAGAATGGGGTGATATCCATAAAGGATGTGGGATTTTGTCTAATTCTATAAGAGTTACATTAGTATGCTGGGCTAGCACAGTTTGCTAATATGAATAGTTTCTCTGTAAGAAATATTTTATAATTTTTTCTTTCCAGGAAGAAAAGCTTTTATTCATGTATTCAAGTGTCAGCTATGGCCCAGCCATTGTATTAGGCACTGGAAATAGACAAAACCGAGAAAAAGCTTTGCATTCTGGGAACTGGTATTGCAACAGGGGAGATAAACAGTAAAAAAACTAAATTATAGAGAATGTTAGGAGGATAAATCCTATAGAAAGTAATGAAGCAAGGAACAGGGATTACAGAGTACAATGGGAAAGAGATTACGATTTTAAATATGCTATTAAAAGAAGGCCTCATTAGGAAAATTACATTTGAACAAACACAAGATGGAAATGAGAAAACAAGCCTAGTGATAATTGGGGAAAAAGCATTTTAGAAGAGGTAACAGCCAGCCCAAGGCCATAAGGTAATAGTGTACCTAACACTTTTAAGATATGGCTGCATACAGCAGGAAAGACTATCCTGCAAGGACTTGAGCATTTACTCTAAATTAGAGGGGACTCGGTTGAAGGGTATTGAGCAGAGGAGCAAAGTGCTCTGACTCACATTTGAACAAATTGTCCTGGATATTCTGTAAGAAGCAGGGTACAGAGGGACAAGAGTGGAAACAGAGAGAACAGCTAGGAAGTTACTGCAATGATTGATTGTGGTACAGGTGGAGTTGAAGACTGTTGGAATTCTAGATATTTTGAAAGTGAAGCCACCAGAATTTTCTGGATAGATAGCATTTGTCTCCTCCCTAAAATATTGCTTAAGTCTACTTACAAAGGTACTGGGTTGGCCACCACACATTAGGGATGGCTTAAAAGTAAAACTAAATCTCATTTTCCAAATCTAGTATCAAATTGCTGATAATTAAAAAAAAAAAAAATCTATGAGGGCATTGTGATTTTTCTTTGTGGGTTTATGTTATTAGTTATGTTTCTGAACAAACATTAAGTTCCATTTCTTAAAAACAAAACAACTTTATAGAGGTTTATTGTTTTATTTTACACAGAAAAAAATAGGAAAATATCCTTATACATTCATGATAGGATATTTCATAGGAATCAAAATTGTATTTATGAAGGGTTTAAATGACTTAGGAAAATGCTTGAGAAAGGTAGGTGGAAGAATGTGCATAAAATTATAAATATATTATCTCTATTGTATGAATAGGCTAAATGTTAACAGTAATTAACTCAGGATGAAGGAATTGGAGTTATTCATGCTTCTTTCTATTTTATTTTTTTACAATGAGACTATTTTCAGAGCATTTAAAATCTTGTTCCCTGTCGTATGTTGTTGGTTTGGCTCAAACTCATAAAAATTCAAAGAAAAAAAAACCAAAACATGACTATTTTTCTTTTATAGTAACATTTTGTAAAGGAAAAAAAAAACAAAACACAAAACCTGAGAGATTCACAAGCAAAAACCTTCATCCATGGTTGCTATTTATCCAAAAAGACAGATGAGATGGAAGAGGCAATGTACCAGGTTTATTTAGGTTGATCAGTCCCATCAAAGGAAAGAGAGGAAACATGCGCGCGTATCTCAATATGGAGTCCCAGTGTGGCTCCCACTCCTTCTCCAAAGAATCTCACTCCTTGTCTTTTTTCAATCCCTCGTCCATCTCTACTCCCCCAAAGTCCTATCAGATTTTTCTCCAGGGTAGGGCTAGCTCATCCACTGTTACTCCATGAATAATTATCACCTTCTTCATTATATATGATTTTTTAAAAAAAAATCGCAATATCACTGAATTAAGTGGAGACTAACAGTTTGAGCTGCATCCTCTGTTCCATGTGATTGAATGTCAACTGTGTTCTTGCCTCACTTTACTTTTGTAGTAGCAAGAATGTAAAAAACACCCACAACCTCCTCCTTACCTCACCTGTGTCTATAGGGATCCTTCTGACTTATTGTTAAATACGCTAATTTAGTGTAATTCTAATAACATAGAATACAAATTAATTCCATATATATGTATATATATATATGTCTCTACAAACCTTGTAACACAATAAACATTATTACTTCATTAAGTAACTAAATAATGCAATTAGTTAACATTTTCCTCTTCAATATAATACACTTTCTAGAGGTAAAAAATAGAGCAGAGAGGAAGAGGAAAGAGGAAGGGGTAAGAACCATGGAGAACATCCTAAAGTTGTTTGTAATTACTTTTAAAAATAAAAAACTCTAAAATGACATGGCAAGAAAAAAATAACATATGTACTTGTATTCTATTTGTGTCACTCATTATCCAGTAGATCTAGGAGGCCCTGAACTATAGGTTAAGAATCCCACAGTGAAGCAAAGAAAGTTATATTTTGTTATAGGTTTTACTTAGTGTTAATCATCATGTATTTTTAGCTCTCCTTTCTAGACACAGGATCATTACATAAAATATGGAATTTTTATGCATATGTCTAAGTAAATAAAGCCAACCTGAATATGTTATGAACTATATAATTCCAACGATAGTTGATCCTTGAACAGTGCAATGGTTAGCTGCACCAACCCCTGCAGTCAATCCACATATAACTTTAGACTCTCCAAAAACTTAGTTGTCCCTCAGTATCTGAGGGGGACTGGTTCCTCTCTGCAGGGATACCAAAAACCGTGGATGCTCAAGTCTCCTATATAAAATGGTGTAGATCATTGCATACAGTCAACACTCCAAACCTGCAGATTCTCAACCCCAGATTGAAAACAGTACAGGTATTTATTGAAAAAAATCCACGAATAAGTGGACCCGCACAGTTCAAATGTGTGTTGGTCAAAGGTCAACTGTATATAACATCCTGGAAAAGGCAAAACTATGGAGACAATAAAAAGATCAGTGGCTGCCAGGCACTGGGGGATAGGGAAAGAATGAATAGATGAAACAGAATTTTTAAGACTGTAGAAATACTCTGATATTAGCATAATGTTGGATATATGTTATTACAACATTTGTCTGCACTCATAAAATGTACACCATCAAAAATGAACTGTTTATGTATACTATGGACTTCAGGTGATTATTATAGTATGTCAATGCAGGTTCATTAATTGTAACAAATGCACCTCTGGTTGGGGAATGTCAATAATGGGGGAGGCTATACATGAATAGGGGCAGGGGCTACATAGGAAATCAATGCACCTTCCCCTCAATTTTGCTGCAAACCGAAAACTCTAAAAAAAAAGCATCAAAAAAAAAAAAAAAAAAAAAAAAAGGGGGAAGAATACTATGTGATGATACATTTAACCTACTAGATTCAATTCCAGAGACTCTGGGATCACATTTGTAATTACCCATTACCAAGCAAGTCATATAAGGGCATCCTATACAACTTACACCACAGAATCCAGAATGATATTCTAAACCTCAAAAACAATAGATATTATGAAGAATCAAAAGGGAGAATTAAGAGTCAAGTGCAGCCCTAAAACTCTGGACTATCTCAGTGCTATAAAGCAATTAGGAAATCTATTTTAGGATTAAAACCTTTGGAATTCTTTCCCCCACCTCCTAATCCCACCAACATTCATTTACTAAAGGTCTACTCTTATGTCTTCCCTTAATTCAATTTTTATTAAGAATTTTGCTACCACACCAATACATTTGTTTGAAGAAAATCATTTTACAGCTTTGAAATTTTACTGTCATTTTATTCTACAAAGCTTTATTTACATAGTTCTTCAGAATATATTTCAGTTGTCCACCCATAGCTCCAAGTGTGAAATGATATCAACTAGGTTAGATTTACAGAAAAGCATAAGAGAAAAAAATTCTACAATTTAATATATAGTGTCATTAGTGGTTATTATTTTTACAGTTTTCTTTTGAGGATAATCCACTGAATTTTTCTGCCAATAACATTTCAGAGTGAAGTTGTCTTCAAGAGCAGATATCCAAAGAATCAGGAGTGTAACAATCCAACATATTTTACAGGTGATACTTGACAGCTTCTGAGTGGTTATGAATCATTTTTTTTCCCATTTTTTTTCAAAAGTCTTGGATGATGAAGAGGAATCATGACTTTCATCACTACTATAATGCTCATATAAAGTCTGAAATTAAAAACACATATCTGTTTTGTAATTTTTAAAATTATCAGATTAATAAGGATAACCACATATTTTAATGTGTAATACATCTCTCTCTTGTTCTTATAATTAGGAAGTCATTTTACAAACTGCTGGAAATAATTAAGAATTTTAACACCTAGCCTGGCCTAATAATCAGCTATCATGAGATGCAGCTCAATCTTTCTGTAAGAGAAATGCTCTTAATATGCTATTAATAAAGCATATGTATGTACTTATCTTCAAAGCCTTCTTGATTTTCTTTACTTTTACTTAAATAAAGCCAGTCTTAAATAAATTCCCATACTGAAAAATACACCTGTCAGGAAATATACATTCCAATGACATTTAAACTAAAGAATAGAAGAAATTTTTAAAAATCATACAAATTGTTATATTAATAAGTACAATTAGCTATATTAAAATCTATTTTTTTTTTTTTTTAAAGCAAGGCAACCCTTGGTTGACCCCACAGATTTCAAGGACCTTGTCAGCTTACAATCTCTTATTTAGTTTTTTACGCCTACAGAACCGGGTCTTCCTAGTTGGTCTCCCATCCAAGTACTAACCAGGCCCAACCCTGCTTAGCATCCAAGATCAGATGGGATCAGGCTTGTTCAGGGTAGCATGGCCGTAGACTAAAATCTAGATTTGAAAAAGAGTTTAAGGCTACGTCAACACCTAATTTATGAAGATGACATCTTTGACATCAAGGGACACATAATCTTAGTGATAAAGGTTATGACAATCCACCTCGATTTTATTTTAAAAGGCTTCAAACTAACACAATGGTAGAAATTAAAAATATGGAGATATAAAACATAGAGTAAAATTACGAAGCAAATATTGTCCAATTTAAGTCCTAAAGCCATTGATTTGGCCATCAGGAAAACTTGAGAAAATTTAGGAAAATTTTCCTTATATTATATGAATGCAAAATAGTGAATGGTTGGTTAGTTCCTCCACAAATGTGTCCAAGTTCTTGACATCTTAGACTGGCTTTTCCCATACCCAAAGAGCTAAAACTTCCCATAATTTTATAATAATGTTACAATTGAAATATATAATTAGTAATTGCTTAGCAACTAAACAAGTTAGTCAATAGCACACATAAGGTTCTGGAAATGACTAGGTGTCTGATGGCAGTGAGATTTAAAAATTTGGGTATAGATATAAAATGGCATTGGAAGGCTGACGGGTTTGAGACATTTGCTTTGAGAAATGTACTGAGCTACATTTAGCTTCACAGAAATTATTACATTGACAAATACTGTAATTCTGCTAAGACGCTTTTTTTTTAACATTTTAAAAATTAAGTTTATTGGAATAACCTTGGTTAATATAATTATATAATTTTCAGGTGTACATTACAAGTTGACATCTGTTTATCACCCGAAGTCCAGTTTCCTTCAGCTACCATATATTTGATCTTCTTTACCCACTTCACCCTCCAAGATGGTTTAAGAAAAAAAATTGGCTAGAGGACATGAATTCAAAAGCTGTGTTAAAAATGGTATTGATTTAAAAGACAGATTTCTTGTTAACTTTATTCCAGTTGAGACCTGACATCAATCTTCTGAATGCCCTTTATATGTTAATCTACTTTCAATTGTGCTATCTGCACAATAATAATGTAAATCACATAAATCTATATTTGTCAAAAAGCGCATGTTAAGTATCTAAATGTAGATACATACTTCATAGCTGACCTGATGATTTGACCAACTTTCCTTTGAATTACCTGTTTTAAGTGTCTAACTTACTAAACTATACACAACAATTAAAATGAATTTAGGTAAGCAATAGAAATTCTTACTTTAGCAGCTTTCAAAATGGAGTTAGGAGAATTCAGACCAACAAGTTGGCCCAGGACATGTTTCATTTCTTCAGAGGTTCCCTTAGCCATCTGATTACCTATAAGAAATTATAATCATTAACACACTGGTACCAATAAGAAAACTATAACTTCGTATACCAATACACATTCTGTTTTACAGCACAATAATTAGCATTCTTGTAATTTATCACTGATCACAGCCTCTTATCTAGGATAAGTAAAAATATATGCTAGCAAGTAAACAAACAAACAAACAAAAAAGGCAATTTCGTTTATTTTAGTATTTAGCATAAAAGGAACTTCCTTAGGGAAGAAGGCAGTCTTGGAAAGAGCAGCCAATTCAGAATGTTTCTTCTTGTTATAGTTAAAAGTCTGTTTATATTAGTAATCTGGTAATAAATTGATTTTTAAAGAAGTACCTGGATGAGTTTGAATTTGAACATATGGATGCTCCAGAAGCTCGGGAATGGATATCCTCTGTTTAGGGTCCCTTATTAAACAACGCTATAAAAATAAAGATTAATTTTTTAAAACAAAGCAAGTTTTCTTATATAATATTGATAAAGTACTCTTTCAGATTGCATTGTATTACAGAAGTTGCTTTCTAGATAGCCTACTCAGAAATGAGATTATTTCATGTCATTTTTGCAAAATCCCCAACTATACATTTTAAAACTAATACCTTCAAAGTGAACTTAACATGCCTTAAAAAGCTAATTCAATCAGCAATTCCTTTCAATGGACCAGTTAGTTATAGCTAAGCCAGTTACATTATTCTAATCATTTCAGCTGTATTTTTTTCAAGCAAACATTTTTATGTACAGTCGACCTTTGAACAACATGTGTTTGAACTATGTGGCCCACTTATATGCAGATATTTGTCAATAAAAACTGTAAATGTATTTTTCTCTTCCTTAGGATTTTCTTAATAACATTTTCTTTTCTTTAGCTTATTTTACTTTAAGGATATAGCATATAATATATATAACATACAAAATGTGTTTATTGACAGTTATGTTATCATTCAGGTTTTCAGTCAACAGCAGGCTATTAATAGTTAAATTTTTGGGGAGTCAAAACTTATATGCAGATTTTTGACTGTGTCGGGGTGGAGTGGGATGGCACTGGTATGGGTCCCCCTAACCCCTGAGTTGTTAGAGGGTCAACTGTATATGACATACTGTTTCTCTATATCTATATACTATTAACATTACCTTTAACACATCTTGAAGATCTCTCTCTGGAATATCAGGAAATTTGATTTCATGATTAGGGTCAATTATAGCATGTAATTTAGAAATCTGATTAATTATATGCTGAAATGGTGTTTTCCCATATGTCATATAGTACAAAATGCATCCTAAGGACCAAACATCACTTTTGGGGCTTATCTAGGTTGCAAAAAAAAAAAAAAAGAAAGAAACAAAAAGTTGTCATATTTTAATATAAAATTAAATGTAAGAATATTATATATACACAAACACATATATGTACAAACCCTAATATTTAAAATCATAACTAAACCTCAATGAATGTGCACGTATCAGATGATGTTTACATGACAAAACATCTTTTTCAAGTTTTTAATATATTTTATCAAGAGATATTTCACTTTAAATCTTTCAACTCATAATTAAAATATTTCACCTAAAACAAAGTATTATATTCTTATCAGCTTGAAAATTACAAAACTAAAAAATATAACTGCAAATTTTAAATTAACTTGTTTTCCCCAGTTATTAGATTACAATACATTTTTATATAAATTTATAGTATAAAAGTACATACAAATTCTTAAAATGTTATTTAAGTTGAGCTATTTTAAACCCAAGAACACAAGCTATCACTTTGAGGAAGGAAACATGGCGGAGTGAGAGACGTCCCCAGATCTCTCCCCTTGAAACAACAATAAGCTGAATATTTAAAACTCAATAAAAAACGCCCAAATTGCACACCAGCACATCTGAGCATGGGATCTGCTCATAAGAGCTACTACAGGTCAGAATCCCGGTGTCTGGCGTTGGCCTGGGAGAAATAAAGAAACTGCCTCTCGCAGCCTCCGGAGCTCCCTGCAGGAGAAGGACAAGGGGTGAAGGTGCGGTGAGCTCCCCATGGTGGGCGGCAGGGCCCAATCAAAAGGGCAGAAAGCAGAGAAGCAGGATGGGACTGCAAAGGAACAACAGTTGATTTTTACCAGCCCCAGTTGCAAAACTGAGGCTGAGCTGCAGTCCGCAACTCCCAACCCAGAGGGCCCCTCCCCCCATACTCTCCAAGAATGATCACGATGAGCCCCAGGGGAATCTGAGCAAACGCTGCTGAGACTGTTGTTTACACTGACAAGGAATGAAACTGAGGGTAGCGAGGGTGATTAAATATCTATAAAAAAAATTTTTTTAAAGGCATTTTTAAGGCTTTACATAAAGCATGGATCCAAGAGGCTTACACCAAAAGAAAAGCACCTTCTTTCTGGAAAAACAGCAGAATACACTTCTATTAATGCCCAGGTGGAGAAATAGTCCATTAAACACCATGAACAACCAAGGTGACAAGGCACCTCAGAAAGAAAGAGAAAAATCTCCGGAAAATAAGCTTACGGACATAGAAATATGCAACGTAAATGACAGAGACTTCAGGATGGTACTTCTGAAAAAACTCAGTGAGTTCCGAAATGAATCATATCAACAATTTCAGGAATTAAAAAAACAACTAGATTAGCAGAGCAAGGAGACTGAAACCCTCAAAAAGAACAGATATTCTGGAGATAAAAAAAAAGCACACTGCAAGAGTTGAAATATGAAATAGCAAGCTTGGGAAATAGTCAACCAAATGGAGGAAAGGATCAGTAATATCAAAAACAGAAATCTAAAAATAAATCAGAAGGAAGAAGAGAGAAACTAAAGAATGAAAAATAATGAAAGAGAAATACAAGAATTAGCTGACACCATCATAAGAGGAAACATAAGAATAATGGACATTACCGAAAGCTAGGAAAAGGAACAGGGACTAGAAAGCATTTTCAGACAAATAGTGGACGAGAATTTCCCAAATCTAAGGAATGAGCTGGAGCTTGGAATTCAAGAAGTCAATAGAACATCCAATTATCTCAACTCAAAAAAGCCTTAACCAAGACACAATGTATTAAAGTTATCAAAAATCAATGACAAAGAATTCTCAGGGAAGCCAGGGAAAAGAATACAGTACTATATAAAGGAAAACCCATTAGATTATCCTTGGACTTCTCAATGCAGACCTTACAAGCCAGAAAGAAATGGAATCAAATATTTAAACTATTAAGTGAAAGGAACTACCAGCCTAGAATAATGTATATGGCTAAGCTCTTCTTTAGATATGAAGGACAAATGAAGACCTTTCTAAACATACAAAAATTGAGGGAATTCTCCACTACGAGGCCTGCACTACAGGAAATACTGAAAGGGGTCACCTCACCTAAAACAACAACAAAAAAATACGTAATTAGGAATAAAATGACTATCAGGCAAGTAGAAGCAGAGGACTGCAACCCTTACTAAGAACAAGGTATTATAAGCTTAAATAATAAGAAGAGAATTGTTATAATAAGATAGTAATGACCGTTCAGTATACATAAGGACAAATTGAGATAACAATGATTCAAATTTGCAACAGGGAATGGAAATAAGGCAAGCACAGAAGAAAATGGACTGTATATATATAACTATCCTTTACATAGTCATAATGGTAACTACACACCAAAGATTCAGAACTGAAGTATATAACATAAAACAAGAAGAACCAGAGACAAAACCCACAAAAGCTAACCAAAATAAAAAAAACAGAAACAAAAGGACAAAGAAGCAGTGGAAACACCAAGCTACCAGAAAGCAAAAGATAAAATGGCTATAAGACCTCATATTTCAATAATCATCCTAAATGTAAATGGACTGAACTCACCAATAAAAAGGCACAGAGTTACAGAATGGATCAAAAAACAAAACCCAACCATATGCTGCCTCCAGGAGACACAGCTCAGCTCCAAAGACAAAGATAGACTCAAAGTGAAAGGGTGGATGTGATATTTCAAGCAAATGGCATTCAGAGAAAAGAGGGAGTAGCAATACTAATTTCAGACAAAATAGACTTCGAAATAAAAAAGGTAAAGAAAGATACACTTCATAATGATAAAGGGAATCGTGCACAAAGAAGATATAACACTTATTAATATCTATGCTCCCAATCAAGGAGCCCTGAAATATGTAAAGAAATTACTATCAGAACTAAAGGGAGAAACAGACCAAAACACTATCATAGTAGGGGACCATTGTAGGGGACCATAGTAGGGGACCAAACAGAAAATCAATAAGGAAATATCATCCTTAAATGATACATTAGACCAACTGGACATAATTGACATTTACAGAGCCCTCCATCCCAAAACAGCTGCTTATACATTCTTCTCTAGTGCATATGGAACAATCCCACCTACAGGGACACAGAGATAGCCACAACAAAAATAAGAGGGTTGAAATCATACCAACCATATTCTCTGATCATAATGCTCTGAAACTAGAGATCAACTGCAATAAGAAATCAGGAAGAATCACAAACACATGAGGATTAAACAACATGCTACTGAAAAATAACTGGGTCAGGGAAGAAATAAAAAGAGAGATCAAGAGATACATAGAAACGAATGATAATGATAGTACAACATATCCAAACTTTTGGAACACAGCAAAAGTGGTCATAAGAGGAAAGTTCATATCATTACAGGCCTATCTCCAAAAACAAGAACGAGCCCAAATAAACCACCTAACGCTTCATCTTAAAAAATAAAAAACGGAAGAACAAATGAAGCCTAAAGTCAGCAGAAAGAACGAAATCATCAAAATTAGAGCAGAAATAAATGAAATTGAAAACGAAAAAATAGAAAAAATAAATGCAACAAAGAGCTGGTTCTTTGAGAAGGTTAATAAAATTGACCAACCCCTGGCTAGACTCACTAAAGAAAAAAGAGAAAGGACACTAATCAACAAAATCAGGGATGAAAGAGGGGAAATTACGACTGACATCGCAGAAACACAAGGGATCATACAAGAATATTAAGTAAAAGTATATAACACCAAATTTAATAACCTAGAAGAAATAGACCAGTACTTAGAAAAATACAATCTTCCTAGACTAAATCAAGAACTGGAAAATCTAAATAGACTGATCAGTAGCATGGAAATTGAAACAATCATCAAAAACCTACCAAAAAGTCAAAGTCCAGGACCAGATGGCTTCATCAGCGAATTCTACCTAACATTCAAAAAAGATTTAATACCTTTTCTCCTCAAACTCTTCCAAAAAAATTGAAGAGGAGGCAATACTTTCCAATTCATTTCATGAGGCCAATATTACTTTGAT
This sequence comes from Pteropus medius, assembly GCF_902729225.1. Lineage (NCBI taxonomy): Eukaryota > Metazoa > Chordata > Mammalia > Chiroptera > Pteropodidae > Pteropus > Pteropus medius. The sequence continues at coordinate 14,170,175 of NW_024354500.1, forward strand.
ATCAAAATTTAGTAAGGATAATACAAAAAAACTACAGACTAATATTTTTCATGAACACACATGCAAAAATCCTAAATAAGATACTAACAAACCGAATACAGCAACATATTCAAAAGATTATACACCACGATCAAGTGGACTTCATCCCAGGGGCACAGGGATGGCTCGACATTCGCAAATCGATTAATGTGATACATCACATAAACAAATTAAAAAATAAGAACTATATGATCATATCAATAGATGCAGAAAAAGCCTTCAACAAGATACAGCATCCATTTATGATCAAAACACTTAACAAAATCAGAATAGAAGGAAAAGTACCTTAACATAATAAAGGCCATCTATGACAAATCCTCAGCCACATTATACTTAATGGTGAAAAACTAAAAACCTTCCCTCTAAGATCAGGAACAAGGCAAGGCTGTCCACTATTGCCACTCTTATTCAATATATCATTGGAAGTCCTGGTGAGTGCAATCAGAGAAGAGAAAGATATAAAAGGCATCCAAATAGGAAACCAAGAAATCGAACTATCACTATTTGCGGATGACATGATTCTCTACATAGAAAATCCTAAAGACTCCACAACACTACTAGAAACAATAAGCAAATACAGTGAAGTATCCGGATACAAAATCAACGTTCAAAAATCAATAGCGTTCCTATACTCTTAACAACAAAGTGTCAGAAAAAGTGGAAAAAATAATGCCTTTCGCAATTGCAACAAAAAGAATAAAATAACTAGGAATAAATTTAACGAAACATGAAGGACCTATAATAATGAAAACTATAAGACCCTATTAAAAGAAATCAAAGAAGATACAAAGAAATGGAAAAATATTCCATTGGAAGAATATTCCGTTGGATTTGAAGAATCAACATAGTTAAAATGGAAAAATATTCCGTTGATTGGAAGAATCAACATAGTTAAAATGACCATATTACCTAAAGCATTACACAGATTTAATGCAATCCCCATCAAAATCCCACTGGCGTTTTTTTAAAAAATAGAACAAAAAATCATCAGATTTGTATGGAAGCACAAAAGACCCCGAATTGCCAAAGCCATCCTGAGAAAACAGAACGAGGCCGGAGGCATCACTCTGCCCGACTTCAAATTATACTACAAAGTGACAGTAATCAAAACAGCATGGTATTGGCAGCAAAACAGACACATGGACCAGTGGAACAGAATTGAGAGTCCAGAAGTAAACCCATATTTATACGGACAAATAATTTTTGACAAAAAAGCCAAAAACATACAGTGGAAAAAGAAAATCCTCTTCCATAAATGGTGCTGGGAAAACTGGAAAACCACCTGCAAAAGAATGAAACTAGACTGTTGTCTATCATCACGCACCAAAATTAACTCAAAATGGATTAAAGACCTGCATATAAGACCTGAAACAATAAAATGCATAGAAGAAAACATAGGAACTAAACTCAAAGACCTTGGATTTAAAGAGGATTTTAAGAATTTGACCTCAAAGGCAAGAGAAGTAAAAGCAAAAATAAATGAATGGGACTACATCAAACTAAAAGGGACCACATCTGCTCGGCAAAAGAAACCGTCAACAAGGTAAAGAGACAACCATCTGAATGGGAAAATATATTTGCAAGCAATGCCTCTGATAAAGAAAGGCCTAATATCCAAAATATACAAAGAACTCACACAACTCAATACTAACAAAGAAACAAACGATCCGATCAAAAAATGAGAAGTGGACCTGAACGGACACTTCTCCCTAAAGGACATAAAACAGCCAACAAATACATGAAAAGATGCTCAACATCGCTAGCTATTAGGAAAATGCAAATCAAAACCACAACGAGATACCATCTCACACCTATTAGAATTGCTATAATCAACAGGACAAGTAATATCAAACGCTGGAGAGGATGTGGAGAAAAAGGAACCCTCACACACTGCTGATGGAATTGCAAATTGGTACAGCCACTATGGAAACAGTATGGAGGTTCCTCAAAAAACTAAGAATTGATCTACCATATGATCCAGCAATCCCTCTACTGGGTATTTACCTCAAAGACTTGAAAACTCATATTCGAAAAGATATTTGCACACCAATGTTCACAGCAGCATTATTCTCAGTGGCCAGGACATGGAAGCAACCAAAGTGTCCTACAACAGATGATTGGCTGAAGAACCTATGGTACATATATACAATGGAATATTACTCAGCCATAAGAAGAGATGAAATACTGCCATTTGCAACAACATGGATGGACCTTGAGATAATCATGCCAAGCGAAATAAGCCAGACAGAAAAAGTTGAAAATCACATGATATCACTTATATGTGGGATATAAACCTAAAAGCAACAAAAGAACAGGACAAACAAACAGAGACTCAGGGACATGGACAATGGACTAGTGGTTACCAGAGGGGAGGGGGAAGGGGGAGGTGGGAGATTGAAAAGTAAATAAGTAAATAAAGGTAATAATTACTAATTTAAAATAAATAAATAAATAAGCACTGAGTTAACAACTGAAAAAAATCTAAACCCTACATGCAACTTAAAATAAATCTTATTTTAATGTAAAAAAGAAACAATTTTAAAACTGAAACTACAAATTATAGAATTAAGGGAAGTAAGAAATATTACAGGAAAACCTGGAAGTAGAAGCTAAAGTAAAACTCAGTAAAATTCAGCACTAATATTTTAATTATAAGAATACTAAAATTAAATTAGCACTTATTTAAATCCAGAAGCTAGGAAAAGAAAACCTAAAGGGAATAAAGATAAAAGCAGAAGCTTATTAGAGAGAATTAATTAATTCTATGAAAATAGAACTAATAAATAAAATCAAGACTCTTTTCTTTAAAATTAACAAAACCATGGCAAGTCTAATCAAGTAAAAGAAAAAAAAGAGGACAACAAATCTAAGTATGAGAAGAAAAAGGGAAGTGAAACAGATATAAAAATAATTTTATAAGAGAGACTATTTGGCAGTTATTTGAAAAGGTTTTTAGCAGCCACAATTTCTAGGAAAATATATTTAGTAAATAAAAGCACATTTATTCAGCAATTATTATGAGCTGGACGATGTACTATTATATTCTTTCTCACTTACACCTTGATTACTTTTAAAATAGATACTGTTTGTAAATTAATTTACAGATGAAGAATCTAGGCAAGTTGCAAAGACAGTTAATGAAGAGGCAAGATTTATTACTTGAATCCTGTCCTTGGACAACAATGTGTGCTTGTATCCGCTTGGTTACACTGCTATGGAGAAAGGATTAGCTTGGGAGTTGGAGGCATTATTACAGGCAAAATGGGTCCACGAGGCACTAATGAGGCTAACACAAAGCTCACTGAGATGATGAAATAAGGTACATGGGAAAATAGCCAATGGCAGGCCAGGAAAAAGTATATTCTAGAGTTGTACTTGGAAATGTAGTATCCACAAGTGAATAAATGGTATGAAATAAAATGTAAGAATCACAGAAGAAACAAAATGAGACTTCAAAGGTTATCAATTCTGTTATTTAAGGTGTCCAAATCAGAGCTAATTTAGTCCTAATTTTTTTTCTTTAGTTTTAAAACTCAAGAAATATCTAGGTGCATTTCTTGTAGGAGCACACTGTAAGGCATCGCCATATTAAAAGCATAACATTAAAGAACAATCTCAAACCAAAGAAGAAGGGTGAAATTAAATCCCACGATAATCTCTGCAATGGCCTATTAAGTTTTAAAACTTAAAATAACTTTCAGTTATCTGTTAAGTTTATTCAGAGAATAGAATATACCCTATTGATACAAGGTAAATGGGATGTAAATAACTTTTATAGTACCTTTGATTTGGATTTTCCATTCTCTCTTGAGGAAGACATATCTTTGATTGCTTCTGGTGGCATATAATTAACTGTACCAACCTGTTTGCCAAATCACAGAAAACACAAATCAATGAAAATACTTCATTCTGCTTTAGATTTGTAAAAACACAAATGCCAGAGTCTTGGAAACTTAGGTAATTACAGATTTCAGTAATATATCTGAAAAACTCAAACAACAGCAATATTAAGACATAAATTTCTTCATAACTCCAGCAAAATAAATTGGGCTCATAACCAGCAAAGTGGCTCCTTTCAGAACGCTGTTTTTTCTGTGGTTATGGTTGGCAACTACCGTAAAACTGTCCAGGCTAGAATTATATTAACAGAAATAAATTATGAAAGAATCGATCAATCACTCATTCCTGTGTTGGAATAGACTCACAATGCTTTTTAAAAATCAACCAGCCAACCAACAATCTACCTTTTCTCCAAATACTCCCTGAGCCCATATCTGAACTGAGATGGGATGCAAGTTTTCACAGTAGGATGATGCCAATTTTAAATGCATTATTTTATTCTAAAATTCAGCTGAGTACACTATTTATTATAGTGCTTGGAATATGAATTTTTTTTTTTCCTAAATGTAACTGATAGGAAAAGCCTTACTTCTCTGGAAGAGTGAAATAATCTTACCTCATGAACAATGCAAAACATGTAACTGCAATTCCCTCTTTGGCTGCTACTGGAAAACTCTGAGACCAAGTTTTGGGTGAATTTTAGATAATGAATGACCAAGATGATTTCCAAGATAGGTATTACCGCTTCTCTAACTCAGCTATAGAACAATCATTCAAAATTGCTGGATATATTTCTACTGGATCTTGACTATCTATACAAATTTGTATTAGTCATGGTTTTTATTTGTTTTTGTAGTTAAAGTACCCATTCTTATAAAAAAGCTTCGAGTCATTTAATGAGGTAGGTGAAGATAAAATCCCCATTAGCAAAATAATACTTCACAGGTTAAAAGAAATTAAATTCTACTGTGTGGTAAGCAACCATTCATTAAGTCTCACCTGAGAGTCTTTAACAATACTTGTTGTATCTGGTTGCATTTGGTTTGCGATACCAAAATCAATTAGCTTTAGCATTCCATCAACTATCAGAAAGTTAGCAGGTTTCAGATCACTGTGAACAATGCCTTCAAAATAAAAATCCATTATAATGTTAGACAATGTAAAACATTGTAAGTACAAAAAAATTCACAATCTACTGGCCAAACGGATTCCTTTAATTAGTCAATCAAATTAAATATTCATTTTTAATACAGTCTACAAACATATAGCACCTGCTATGTGCCAGGCACTATTCTAAGTTTGTTGCTTGTATTGAATCATTTAAACCTTATACCAATGTTAGGGTAAGTACTATTATCCCCATTTTTAGGTGAGGTACTAAGGCAAAGATTTTAAGTCATTTTTTCAGTGTCACAGGGCCTAGGTGACAGTGCCATGAGATGAACCCAAGCAGCTGGCTTCAGAGTTTATACTTAACCACTGTAATTCGCCACCCATTAGAGAGCATTGTAAATTATACTGTCAGATGGTGAGCCCCTCATGTTCCTGACACCTCCATCCCTATAGCCTTATCTTCATCACTGGTGAATTCTTTTAACTTATAGGAAGGGAGACATGAGGAGACAAATTACGATTATCCAGGTTAATAGTTATTAAAAAGGATAAAACAAAGGTAGAGAAGCCTAAAAAGAACCAAGTCCAAGTAAAGTAAAAAACCAAGCCAAAAGGTAAGGCTAACAGTTAAAAAATAAATAAATAAAAATAAAAACCAACTCTCACACAAGGCACTTGATATAAAAAAACTAGAATGAGTGAAATATCTTAGATTTTTAGGATGCCTGAACCCCAAAGTCTCAGATCTGCTATAATCCAAGTATTCGAAGATTTAGGATTATGACTGCATTAATATTGATAAAGATACATTTTGTATTTACGGATGTGGAACTTGTGTTCATGCTCTATCTTCTCTGGTTAACAGTGCTTTAAAGAAATGATTTTGTCTCTTCATCTTTAAAAAAATTTTCAAATATTTAGTTTATTTAGTCTAAAGGTGACAATAACCAATATCTTAAAATTGTAGGTATATTTCTCTAAGATGACACTATTAATGAATATTTTAACTTTACATAATAGAGATTTTAAAATACCATGTTGATGAATTGTGTAAACTGCCTCCAACATATTTTTCCAGTAACTCTTGCGTTCCCATGGATTAACGGATTTTTTCTTTTTAAGCCAACTATTAAGATCAATATTTCCACACTCCATTACCATGTAGATGTACTGGTCTGTGATTTCACTACCATTAAAAACAAATAAAAACAACAAAACAATAAATGGTTAGGTTATACTATTAAGACTTATTAGGTATTTATCAGAAGAATTATACCTCCAAAAGTTTTCTTTTAAATTTAAAAAAAAAAAGTCTTACTAATCATAAAGTCGAATGATCTTATCACTGTGTTGTTGTAGTTTATTCAAATAAGCGATTTCATTCCTGTAACTATCAATTGTTTGATTATCTGCTTCTTCTAAGTTCACATACTTTATAGCAAGTATCTGTTTCTTTTCATTCAATACCTGAAATACCTATATAGTAGAACAAAGGGAAAAGTTTAGAATTGTATTAACACAATACTAAATTTATTAAGACAGGTTAAGGAATACTGATATGAATAATTAAAAATGTCTGGGCTTATTTTGAGTATAGAAGAAAAAAACATTTTAGGAGAGTAAGTAGTACATTCTCAGCTACCTATGACAATGGGCTTTCAGTAACTCAAAGGCATAAACCCTAAAAAGTCTCTATATCAATATATGAGAAAGATAATATAAATTTCATATATGTTCTGCTGGGAAATTACCTAAAGAAAAAGACAAAGACATTCTAACTAGGGAAATAGCCTAAAGAAAAAGACATTCAGAAATCTTAAGGAAGACTAAAGGCTGTAATAAACAGTCAATTTATTTCAGTTAGTGTTTTTCCCATTGTGCCTGGAGTTGACAATTTCATTCATGTGGTAAACAGAGAATACTTAAAAATATGTACTAATTGTAAGCTATCAGTATACTTAGTTGTGAAAAGTAGATTAGGTCTAATTTTCAACGTCAATTTTATAGGAACCAGTTCCTGTAAGCACGTCGTCAGATCTCTAAGATCCAGGTCAAATTACTGCAGCTATAATGACAGCCAACTTCTAAGCAATACTAATAATGGAGATTATACATTTTGAAAAGTATAAGACACTGCTAATGTGTCTAATCTTCAGCAAAAAAGCAAAAGGGATGGGGCAAGAATTCAAACACAAAATGCCAGTGTAAGCAAGGAAAATTAGACTCATTTATCTCTTTAACATGTTGAAGTAAACATCATTTATTTAAAAGTCATTTAACCTTGACAACCCGGCAGATGCTGGCAAAAAATGAGAAAAATGCTAGTATATATCAGGTTCATGCACTGCAACTGCACTAATAAGGAGAACCTATTAGGTTGTCAAGTACAGCTTAGTTACTTTAAAAATTTTAAACACAAAACAAAGTATTACTAGGTTTATTTACACACATAGCAAATTAAAGGGGGGAGGGGCATAAAACAATGATAGGTCAAGAGTCAGTGGAAAATAGCAAGGAAATAGATAAAAATAATTTTAAAATAGCATTTTGTATAAGGTAAACAGCCTTACAAATCTCAAAGAATTGAGATATCTACCATTCTGTTTTAACACAATAAATATGTCGTTAGTACCTACCATACAGGTTTGGAAGGATGACTGAGATGATGTGTTCGGAGTGTAGCAAATGTTAGCTACCACCATTAAAGACAATTAGGACAGAATAAAGTGGACATTTAAAAACAGATTTAAGTTGTCAGGTATATCAGAAAGATCTGCAGGATATTAAAACTATATAATAAGATATCAAAAAATTTGAACAAATGAAAACTTTTAAATCAACTTTTTGCATTTGTATGCTTTTACTCTCCTATTACCTCTGCTCTGACAAAACTCTTGTTATAATAACTATGAGGTAGATTAGGTAGCCCTTATTTCCATTTCACACAGAAAGTGTCAGTTATAATTTGTCAGTTTTTATGAGAAGTTAATAAAAGAACTACTAAGGCCAGTGGCTTGGCCATCCTATGAATGCCCCATGACCTTTCTAAATGCTCTTAACACAGCGTAAGTTGGTCACTGCCTACTCTCTAGAAAGAAAATAAACAGTGTTAGTTCCATAAAGTATGTTTTTTTCCCCCAAGGCATGTTGATTTTTCCAACTCCATCATAACTGAATTAAATAACAATAATTTAATCACATTAAGACAGTATGAGCTGGTCATGGCTTTATTGCTTGGCCCTTGACTTAAATAAGATTATGCTCTTATAAATCTTTATTATACTCCAAAGAAAAAATGTCTAAACACTGTTAAAATTATTCTACATTCTCTGAAGATAAGCCACTAAATAAATACCTTTCCTTGACACTATTAAAATATAGCTAAATAACTAATAATAAATATTAACCAAAGAATTTCTATTAAAGCAACTAAATCAGGTAATTCAAATATATTGATAAAAATCAGTTGCATTATCCCTTTATCGCCATGCCTAAAATTTGAGGCAAAGGAAAGAATAAAGGAAATGCATACAGAAAAGAAACTAATATTATTGAAAACTTGCTATTTATGGTATTGTACGTACCTTATTCATAATTAGTTAACAAGATAGTCTTAGCTGGCTTAGAAAATTAACAGTAAAATTTAAAATAAACCTAACAGGCTTCATTTCATATCTCATCCTTAACTTATAACAGCAAAAGAGCTGAGGAGAAACAGTTCATTCATTCAACAAATACTTTAGTCTCCCTTATGTTTTAGACACTAGTACAGATAACAGAACAAATATCACTGAGCAAATCAGACAAACATCCATATGATGATGGAACCTGTATTCAATCGAGGGGGATACAAGCAACCAACCAAGTAAGTAAATTACAGAGCACGTTAGAAGATGAGCTACAGAGAAAAAGCAGGAGAGGAGAATGGAGCTCATGAGTGATGGGAAGTGGGAGATACGGTTTTAAAGAGAGTGAGGAAGGACTGATTGAGAAGACACTTGAGCAAATACATGAGGATATGTGGAGGAAAACTGACTAATGTTAAAATAGACCAGGAGAATAAGGACTAAGTCAATGAGACTGGTTAAAAGGCTATTGTAATAATCCAGATGAAAAGATGGTAGTTGCCTGGGCCAAAGTCATAATAGTGGAGGTGGTAAGAAATAGTCAGATTCTGGATATACTTTGAGGTAGAACCAACAAGATTTGCTGATTGGCTGGATATATGTGTGAGAATAAGTAGACTCAATGATGACTACAGGTTTTTGGCCCAGCAATTGGAAGAATGAAGTTGCAGTTTACTAAAATGGGAAAGCCTATGGAGCGAGAGTTATCTTTGGAACATATTAAGATTTAAATATCTAGCAGACGCCTGAGAAGAGATGCTGAGCAGTCAAAGTGGACATACGAGTGTCTGAAATTCAAGGGAAAGGTGTGAGCTGGAAATATGTCTAGGAATTGTCAGCATATATCTAGTATCTAAAACCATGAGTTGAATAAGAACACTAAGAGAACGAGTTAAGAGAGAGAAGAAAAGAGCTCAAGGACTGAGCTGAGGCACTGCACCATTGAGATCAGGGACATGAGGAAGACTGAAAAGAACAATTAGTTGCAGAGGAGGAAAACTGAGACATGTTACGTGGAAAAAGAAAGTTTCCGTGAGAAAAGAATAATCAACTATCCCGAATGCCAAGTAACCCAAAATCAAAGCTAAGAATCAGATTTGGCAAAAATGTGGAGCTTATTAGTAATCTTGATAATTATTTTAGTGAGTGATGAAGGTAAAAAATCTGACAAGTGGATTTAAGTGAAGATAATGAGAAGAACTGATGATAGTAAGTTTAGAGAACTCTTTTGAGATGCCTTTCACTCACAGAACCATATAAAATCAGAACTCATATAAATTTAGGAAACGATCTATTCTAATTCCAGAAATTCATGTTACTAAACTGTTTTTGAAATGAAAAACTCAAAACATAATCCGTTAGTCAAAAAACTTGATTAGTCATATTAAACAACCTAAGTATATTATTTATATCATGATCCTGACTTTCAGAAAGATTTTTTTGTGATAATAACATAGCTGTCATTTGCCACCCTTAAGTTAATGTTAATGTTATTTAGAGAAGAAATTAGGAAAAAGGACATTAAGAGGGAAGAACAGGGAATTGGAATTAAGAGATGGGCCTAAGAGATACGTCATTATCGGGGAGAGTAAATGGAGCAGGGGCTGAGAAGGATTTTTTTGGTTGAAGGGCAATATAGCTCCCTAAAAGTTAAGAAAGAGACCAAAAAGGTAAAAAGACAAAGAAAGTTAAGTTTAAGATATTTTCATTTGTTTCTTAAATATTTAAGATACTTACCTTACTTGAACCTCCACTTCCTATCTGCTTCAAAATGGAATAAATTCTTCCTTTCACTGAAATGCATTCGTTTGAAGAGGATGCTGAAATCTAAATAATTAAGACAAAAAAGATTCAAAGGGTCAAATAATATGCCTGAGAAACTAGCTTACATTTAATATCATGAAATACTTCCAACTTTGAAATCATCTTAAATTTTAGTTAGATATTAGTCACAATTATTTTAAAAAGGGAATTTACATACTTTAGTCAAAGAAATAAACTTATTAAATTAATATACAGACAAACATCTAAGGTCTTCCCCTCTAACTTGCCTTTACTTAACCTAAATACATAAATAGAAGAATTGGGGCTGGGGGGTTAATATCCAACATATGAATTCTTAAGCTATCACTTTTCATCTTTATCTTTTTCTTACACAAACCTCTTTACTTGCATATTTACATATATATAACACACAAATTTTCTCATTTAACATTACATTATAGAAAAACAGTGAGCTAAGGTTCTAAGAGCTCCAGAGTCAACCCGACAAATGCAAATTTCAGCCATGCTCCCTTTTTGCTGGGTGATGTTCAACAAGTTACTTAATTTGAACCATAGCATTTCCTCAGCAGACTTTCAACTGATCTACTATATGTTCCCTTTCTTCCCTTCCCTTATGCTAGAGCTCTCTGTGGACCTATAAAAGCTTTGAACAGATGGAATGGAATGAGAGGACTTATTCTGAGCTGACAAGGAAGGTGAAAACACAAAGAGCACCTGATTAGCCTGATTAACCAAGTTGAAACAAGATCTGAATAAATCTCAGTTAGTTCTATTTTTTTTAATTGTGGTAAAATATATATAACATGAAATTTACCATTTTAACCATGTTTAAGTATACAATGCAGTGGCATCAAGTACGTTCACATTGTTGTGTAACCATTACCACCATCCATCTCCAGAACTTTTCATTATCTTATATTGAAACTATATCTAGTAATATTAACTCCCCATTCCTCCCTTCCTCTAGCCCCTGGTAACCACTGTTCTACTTTCTGTTATCTAACTTTCTTATCTCTTGATTTGTATAATTAATTACTTATGGGTTATTTTTTTCTTGCTGTTTTGTTATTTAAATAATAATTGCTGCTATTTTAATTATTTACTAAGTACCAGGTTCTGTTTTAAGATACATATATGTGTGTGTGTAACCTATGTTTATATATCATACAGCTGGTAAGGAGTGAGGCCAAGATTCATGGCCAGGCACCTCTCTTCAAAGCCCATCTTTTCTATCAGTATTAAGCTGTCTCTCAGATAGTTATTAGAAACTAATTTTAGTATTTATGTCAGGAGACCGTCTAAATTAACTTTTCTACAGATGGCAATGCAATCGCCTCACCAGTAAAAAAAATTCGTTTATAATTTTTAAGTTTTATAATATATTCTAGTAACATCTCATCTTGCTATTCTGATTTTTTTAAAAAATTTACCTGTTTATTCAGCAGCCAATGAAATGAGGCTGCTCATTAACAGCTGGCTTAATTAGTTAAATGAAATAAAAAGTAACTTTGATTACAAAAGAAGTTGTATCTAGCTATTCAAACTGGGTCCTCTGGCCCAGTTATTGAAAAAAACTTCATTAGCTTCTTTAATAACTAACCTCTCAAAGTCAAGAGGTACTCTTATCAGAAAAGAGTTTTGCTTAATGGAACTAAGAATTGACAAGTTCTTAAGACTTTTCCTAACAACTAGATACTGTAATAATAAAGCCTTTGAAATTGATCGTACTTTAACATGTACTATCATAGATAAAGCTTATCAAACCTGTAAATTTTGAAGTGGAGTAACAGGTATTTGCTGCTGTTGCTGCTGGAAATAGGCAGGTTGGTTATAAGGTGTTGACAACTGACAAGCAGGTGGAAAGTCATTCTTTACAACTGGAGTTCTAAAACTAGGAAAGATAGTTTTTTAATTTAAAACATTAAACAATTTAAAAACAAGAGTCTAAGTTAGTTTTTGTGTGATTTTAAAAGATGAACATAAACTTAAATCTGTCACGTTAAACAGAACCCAAGCCAGTTTTCATAATACAGCTGAATTATTTATCCTAGATACACCAACACAAGAAATTTGTTTTGGGGAAATTCTTTCTGAAAGTAATTTTTGTTCCCAGACCCCCCACCCCCTCAAAAAAAGATCCTTATTTAAAAAAAATCAGATGGCATTTGAAATATGTAGTTGGGGTTATTTTATAAGAACTTATCCAAGGCAAAGATCAGCCCTATGGCTGATCACAGGTTTTAAGAGTGCTTTCTAACAATAATGTTCTACAGCAGCCTGCCAGAGATATCTGAACGCCAAATTACATCAGGGAACTTAGTCTTTGAGCTAAATGCCGTTCAGTTCACATTTATGCTTTTGCTTGTCTTATTTACTATTGTCTCCTCAGTACCTAGAATGGTGCTTGGCACAAAGTAGTTCTATAAATATTTGTTGACAAAAAGTACGCTAATTTCACAAGAAATAACTGCATTATTATTGTAGTTAGCAATCATTCTTTAAAACATTCTAAGTATAATAAAATGAGGTAATATATAGTAGGTAGGAGACTAGGTTATAAAATTTCTAAGACCATTTCTAATTAACATCAAAGATTACGTTATGAAAATGAAAAGCAAAAGGCATCATGGATTTAAGTTATCCTCTAAGATGTTAAAAAATATATTAAAATATAGCCACTAGTTAAAGAATATGATGTGTCACATCCATTATTTCCTTTCTTTGAATATCATTACTTTACATTTGCACCATCCCTTGTTTCCTATTAGCACCAACCATCCAATTCCTTTACTCATCCCTCATTCCCATCCATTCATCTTATACCTCTGAACATCCCCAGAACTATCACCTGTAAACAATCTCTCAGAAACTATCATATTTCAATTAATACCTCATTTGCTATAAAACGTATCTACCCTTTAGCTCTAAGAATGTAACCTTAAAATCTCTCCCAATTACAGAGAAGTATCAAAGTTGCAATGCATGATTATCAAGAAGTTTTGCATACTTAGAGTATTGAGGTTGTAGGTACTGATTACAATATAACAGAGACTTTCACAACAATCCTTAAAAATATATTGTAGCCACCTTCTGCTCCCCTTTTACAGATGAAAAAAAAATGACACTGAGAAAAATAGTATGAATTCGAAAAACTTTTAAAGGATTCAACTCGAGATCTATTTGGCCCCAAAGCTCATGTTATTTCTATAACACAAAGTTAAGAGCCATAAGTAATTACCAGCTCATGTAATCTTCCAAGGCTCTGCTGCTGGGTGTCTTACAAACGGATTTTTGGTCAGTCCTTTTAGGTATTGATATTGGCGGTGACTGCTTGGAAACTAAAGAAGCAGGTTGATCAAAAGTGTTTTGTTTCTGCTAAAACAAAACAAAAATATCACTTCTAAAACAAATAATAAAAATATGAAATACAAAGCATGCTAAAATAAGTAGACATATGTATTCCAGACTTTCAATAACTTTTTGATGTTGCTCTTTCTAAATTCTAAAGCCTGTTATATTCTGCTCAAAGGGATTACAAGTAGAGGGAAAGCACACAGTATTGTTTAACAAAACAGGATCTAATGTCCTGCCCTTCAGGTCTATTGTAACCAGTATTGAATTTTTATAAACTAAATAAATACCCTGTGCTTCTAAAAACTAGTCTTTGAACAATAAAATCACATTCTCCACTTATATGTTTATGGGGAAAATGGCCAAATATTAATTAGTTAGCATAATTTGAAATAGCAAATACCTACCTAGTGTTCTTCATAAGAGACATAATGTTTGTAGAATTTATCTCATAAAAATTCCAAAGCACTGATGAACATCCTCCACAGGAAGGATAGGTAAATTACAAAGTGCAGGCTGAATCTGGCCTGCCACCAGTTTTTGTAAATAAAATTTTACTGGGACACAGCTATGCTCATTTGTTTACATACTGTCATATGGCTGTTTTCATGCTATAATGGCAGAGCTGAGTAACTGCAACAGTGACCATCTGGTCTGTAAAGCCTACTAACCTTTTACAGAAGACTTTGCCAACGCCTGTTCTACAGCCTCTCAACCAAATACAGAACCAAATTTTGTCTGAATGGTATTAGTAACTGAGCACTCACTACTGTCTAAGGAGGTTCATTTCAACTTCGGTACAGCTTTAGTTATCAGAAAGGATTCGTAGATGTTTAGATTAAGTCAGTTTCTCTATTATAATTTTAACCCCCTGGTCCATGTTATGCTCTTGAGAACCACAATGGATAAATCCCTTCTACTTCTTACATTTTTGTCCTTCAAGTTTTTGAAGATAGCTAGCATGACTGCTATTGTCTCTTTTCCTGGATAAATTTTCTATTTAATTTAAGATTTCCTCATCTATATTTGGTCAGAATGGTATTGAGAAACTGTCGTAGTAAGATTATTCAGCAAGGAAAGTGGAAATATTGTAGTCATAGAGTGAGATGTTTGCATTTGAGATTCCAAAGATCAGAATTAAGGATATAGGAATGGGCAGCTAGTTGAAATTAAGGAAATGGTTATGAAGGAGAAAGAAGTTATGAATTTGGAGGCTAGGTGTAGGACTAGCAATACATAGGGGTATAGCAGCCATGAAAAAAAGATGATAGCTGTTGGTTTGAAGTAAATTGAAGTGATTCAGAGCCTAATAGTATCTTGAAGGAATGATGGGGAGTCATTAGATGTTTAGAGATGATAGCAATGAGCAAGAAACAGGATGGTATATTCAGAAGGCAGAAGCTTCAAAAAGGCAGGGCTTTTGCAAGAGAAGAAATGGTCTGGACATGACAACAAGAAGCATAGCTGTAATGCAAGCGAGATGTGAGACAAAAACAACCTCCACTTGAGAGGGCTGCTGGAGAGAGCAACTCCAAGAAACTGCCTAATCTCTTTTTCTTTTTCTCCCAAGTATACTATTCAATGGTTTTTGGTATATTCACAAGGGTGTGTGATCATCACTATTTAATTACAGACTATTTTCATCACCCTAAGGAGAAACTCCACATCTGTTTCCACTCACCTCCATTCTCCACTCTTCCCAGTCTTAGTGGCAACCACTAATCTTTCTCTCTACGGATTTGCCTATTTTGGACATTTCTTATAAATAGAATCACATAATATATGGCCTTTTGTGATAGGCCCCATATTGTTTTCAAGATTTATCTATCTTATATAGCACTTATCAGTACTTTACTATGTTTTATTGTTGAATAATAAAATAATAAAATTAAAAGGACCACATTTTGTTTAACTAACTGATGGATATTTGGGTTATTTCCACTTTTTGGCAATTATGAATAGCTGCTATGACCATTTTTATGCAAGCTTTTCTGTGGATAAATGTTTTCAGTTTTCTATATACCTAGGAATTGCTGGAGCATATGGTGACTCTGTTTAACCTTTTGAGGAACTGCCATTCCATTTTCTACATATCTTACACCATTTTACATTCTCATCACCAGTGTGTAAGGGTTTCATTTCTTTACCAACACACTGTCTCTTTTTAATCACAGCTGTCTTAGTGGATATGGAGTAGTATCTCACCGTAGTTTTGAGTTACATTTCCCTAATGACAAATAAATGGTTTTAAATTCCCTTACCATGTTACTGAATTACAAGTTTCAAAAGGAAAAAAGAGATGCTGTTTAATATGATCCATGATTCAACATGTCAGGATTCATCTCCTTTAATATTTGTTATCTACTTCATTACTTAGAACGGTGGTTCCCAAAGAGTAATCCAGGTAAAGCAAAGAAAGGGTGGTCTCCAAAACCTTTTTAGGAGATCTGAGGGGTTAAAACTATTTTCTTAGTCATACTAAGGCATTATTTGTCTTTTTCACTTTCATTGTTTTTTGAGTATATACTGAAGTTTTCTGAGGCTACAAGGTATATGATAATAAAACAGACTGAATGCAAAAGCAGGTACAAGAAATAGTCTTCTGGTAAGCCAACCATTAAATAAATTGTACAACAATGCCACTCTCCTCTCACTACAATTATCTTGTTTTGAAAAATACTTATTTTTCAGAGAGAATGTAACTGAGCATAATAAAGGTCATATATGACAAGCCCAGATAACATCATACTCAATGGTGAAAAGCTGAAAGCTTTTCCTCTGAGATCAGTAATAAGATAAGAATGCCCACTCTTGCCACGTACATTCAACATAGTATTGGAAGTCCCAGCCAGAGCAATTAGGTAAGAAATAAAGGCATTCAAATTGGAAAGAAAAAAGTAAAACTGTCCCTATTTGCAGATGACAGAATATTATATATAGAAAATCCTAAAGACTACACCAAAAGACTGTTAGAACTAACAAATTCAGTAAAGTTACAAGATACGAAATCGACATGCAAAAATCTGTTGCATTTCTACATATTAATAATGAACTACCAAAAATTCACAAAACAATTCCATTCATGATTACATCAAAAAGAATAAAATACTTAGAAATAAATTTAACCAAGGAAGTGAAAAACCTGTACACTGAAAACTGTAGACATTTATGAGAAAAATTAAAGATGATGTAAATAAATAGAAAGATATTCCATTCTCATTGATTGGAAATATAAATATTGTTAAAATGTCCATAATACCCAAAGCAATCTACACATTCAATGCAATCCCTATCAACATTCCAATGGCAATGGTATTTTTCACAAAAATATAACAATCCTAAAATTTGTATAAAACTACAAAAGACCTTGAATAGCCAAAACAATCTTAGGAAAGAAGAACAAAGCCTAAAGTATCACTTCCCTGATTTCAAACTATTTTATAAAGCTATAATAATCAAAACAGCATGGTACTGGCATTAAAACAGACACATAGATCAAGGGAACACAATAGAGAGTACAGAAATAAACCCACAAATACAAGGTCAAGTAATTTATGACAAAGGAGACAATAATAAGCAATAGGGAAAAGAGTATCTCTTCAATAAATGGTGCTGGAAAAATTGGAGAACCACATGCAAAAGAATGAAACTAGACCACTATCTTATACCATGCAAAAAATTAACTCAAAATAGATCAAAGACGCATGTAAGACCTGAAATCATAAAACTCCTAGAAGAAAACATAGGTGGTAAGGTCCTTAATGTAGGTCTTGATGATGATTTTTTGGATCTGACACCAAAAGCAAAGACAAGAAAAACAATAAACAAGTGGGACTACCTCAAAGTAAAAAGCTTATGCATAGCAAAGAAAACCATCAATAAAATGAAAAGGTAACCTATTGAATGGGAGAAAATATTTGCAAATTATGTATCTGATAAGGAGTTAATATCCAAAAATATATTAAAAATTCACATAACTCAATAGCAAAAACAACAATAAGAAAAAAAATCTGAATAAACAATGGGCAGAAAATCTGAACAGACATTTTTCCAAAGAAGACATACAGATAGATATATGAAAAGATGCTTAACATCACTAATCATTATGGAAAAGCCAATCAAACCACAATGAGATATCATCTCACACCTGTTAGAATAACTATTCTCAAAAAGACAAGAAATAACAAATGCTGGCAAAGATATGGAGAAAAGGGAACACTTGTGATGCAGTCACTATAAAAACAGTATAGATGTTCTTCAAAAAATTAAAAACAGAATTACCATATGACACAGCACTTCCACTTCAGGGTACTTATCAGAAGAAAATGAAAATACTAACTCAAAAGATATATACACCTTCCCTCAAGTTAACTGCAGCATTATTTATAATAGTCAAGATATGGAGACAACCTAAGTATCTAGTGATGGATGAATGAAGAAAATGTGATGTGATACACACACACAGGAGTATTATTCAGCCTAAAGAATGAAATCTTGCCCTTTGCAAAAACATGAATGGGCCCTGGGAGCATTATGCTAAGTGAAACACCCAGACAGAGAAAGATAAATACTGCATAGTATCACTTGTATGTAAAATCATTAAAAAAAGCTTACAGATTGTTGTTTGCCAGAGGTGGGATGGGGCCTTGAGGAGGTGGGGATGGGCACACAGGCCATGGTCAGAAGGGTGAAGGTAGTCAAAAGATACAAACTTCCAGGTATAAAATAAGTCATGGGGATGTAATGTACAGCATGGTGACTATAGTAAATAACATTGTATTGCATATTTGAGAAAATTATTAAGAGAGTAGATCTTAAAGTTCTTATCACAAGACAAAAAAAATGTGTAGCTAAGTATGGTGACAGATGTTAACTAGATTTATTGTGGTGATCATTTCACGATATATACAAATACCAAAACATTATGTTGTACACCTGAAACTAACGTTTTATGTCAATTATACTTCAATAAAAGAAAATACTTATTTTTCATAGAAGTGTATCTATGTTCACGTGTAATGGATTGTTTTTAATATATTAATAAGTGTTTTTAACATTTTTGGTTTTACTTTCTAATACAGTAAATACTGGTAAATATAACCTATGTGAACAAAAGCTCTTTAGGGGTCTTGATAATTAAGAGTATAAAAAGGAGTCCCAAGACCAAAATATTTTGAGAACCACTGAGTTAGATTATAACTGAAAAGAAAGTGAGGAAAGTATGTCCATGGATTGAAATAGGTATGATTCTCCAGGAGTCTATTAGATAATTCCTTCGGAAATGACACCTAGCCACTGAGAATGATCATTCAAAATGCTATAAATTTACATACATTGTCTAGTCTATATTTTCTACTTTATCCATGAGGATGACAGGAGGAAACTGTCAAATGCTTTGGTTCACATTGCACTAGGTCAGGGATAAGCATATTTTCTGTAAAGGGCAAAACAGGAAACATATTAGGCTTTGTAGATCAGATTAGGTCTGTTGCAATTACTCAACTCCCCTGTTGACATTTAAAAAAAAATAAATGGGCACAGCTGCACAACAATAAAACGTATTTACAGACAGACTGGGAACCAGTTTGACCCATAGGCTGTAGTTTGCTGACCCCTGCCGCCAGTCAATAGCCATCTAGAAAAACTACTGAAAACAGAAAAGAATTCAACTTGACGTATACTCTTGCGAACATATGACTGTTACTGGTCATTGTTTTGTGAGTAATAATAATGTTCCTTAAGTAGACTATTCCACTAAATATGGCGCATAAGGATTGAATAAAATAAAACATTTAACATGATCATCACATGAACAATGGCAATGTTCCACCTGAGGGAAAACAAAAGTTACCTCTGTATCAACTTTTCGGGTTATCTCTGGAATCTGCCACTGGTTTGAAGATGCAGCAGGATTCTGGTTTACACATTCTGACTTTCTCTTAGACTGCCATTGTTTCTGGTTACTTTCTGGAACCTTTGGCTCTTCATATTTAGTTTCTGAAATTGTTTTTGTTATTGTCATTAAAACACAAGAACATTTGATAATAACAATATTAAACCTAAACAATAGAACACATTGCAAACTGTATTCGCATTTGCTCTTAAAAACAGGAAACTAAAACCTTAAGCCAGTTGTTGACAATTTCCTTTTGCAAGTCAATTTTACAAAGCTGCAACGCAGCCATCTTCCTAAATTGTTACCTAGACTTTTTTTTTTATCAGAGACCATTCTGAATTTAAATGCTTCTGGTCTTTACCAGAAAGCAAGTAAATAAATACTTTTTAAAAAAAAATATATATATATATGTCATAAATTCTTACTAATAAAAAGAAGACAAGTCACAACTTTTCATAGACCTCGACTTTTTTACAAAAGTTTTACCTTAAACTGGCCCACAATTTACTTTTTTAAGGGTCTGTAAACAATATATTTACTATTCTATGAATCTTAATGTTCCATTCCTATCATGACAATAGATACAAAAATCTTAAAATATTCGAAATTGATATACAAAAGGGATAACAAATTATGACCAAATTGTATATTCCTAAGTGCAGTTTGCTTAATATTTGAAAATCAATTTAATTTACCATAATAACAGAATAGAGAAAAAATATATATAATCAACTCAATAAACTGAAAAAAGCATTTGATAAAATTTAATACTCAACCACAAAAAAGCCAATGGTAATCTAGGTATAAAGCAGCAACTCTGTTTTTATACTTGATAAAGAGTAGCTACAAAAATCTACAGAAATTATCATCTATGAGTAAAATATTGAAAGCTTCCCTCTAAAATATAGAATGAGACAAGAATGCCACCTTCATCCCTTCTATTCATCATTACATAGAAAGTTAAAAGGCTTGGAAGGAAACAAAATGTTATATTATTTTCAAACAACATGAAAAAATCCATAGGAAAATATTAGAATTATCAGTGAATTTAGCAATATCACTGTATCTAAAATCAATAACTAAAAATCAGTTGCATTTTTACATATCAGCAACAAAGTAAAGGATAACAAACTTTTAAAGATCCTATTCATTATCATAGCATAAAAAGTATCAAATATTTAGGAATAACTCTAGCAAAAGATAAGCAAAATCTCTACACAGAAAACGATTCTCTCAATGTTTTAAAGACTACTTGAATATGCCGGGTTAGTGGACTAGAAAACTTATCTGTTAAGATGTGAGCTTGTCCCATTAGATCTCAATCAAAATCTCATTAAAAAAAAAAACAAAACAAAAAACAGAATCTGATAGTTTCTAATATTTATGTGGAAATCCAAAGGCCTAGAATAGCTAATATTGCCTTGAAAAAGAGCAAAGTTAGAAGATTTACATAGATATGAAGAAACAAAGTTGGAAGATTTTTTGAAAACTGTAAAGACTTACTGTGGTAATTAAAACAGGACTGTATTGCACAAAGAGACAAAGAACTCTGAAACAGAGAAGAATCTAAAACCAGACATCACACACGATCACCTAACTTACAACAATTTAGTTATGGAAAAGAGGGTCTTTTCAATAAGTACTTCTGGATCAATTGGATATCATAAAGGAAAAAAGAAAAGAATCTTGACACTTGCTCTTAAATATATAAAAATATTAATCTCAGATAGAATATAAGTCTAAATGTGAAAAGTAAAATGACAAATCCTCTAAAATATATGAAAATATCTTTATGATCTTAGAGTAGAAAAAGATTTGTTTAAAGGAACTGAAAACACCACAAAAGAAAAGATTAATAAATTAAAATGCGTGAATTAAAAATTTCTTTTCATCAAGTCTTCACCACATAATGGGAGAAGTCACTTGCAATACATATATCCAACAAAAGATTTGTATCTAGATGATATAAATATGTCTTAAAAATCAATGAGAAACTGAAAGAAAATCCAATAGAAAAATTGATAAGAGATTCCAACAAGTACTTCACAAGAGAATACCCAAATGGCCAATAAACATACAAAAAAGATGTTCAACATCATTAGACATCAGGGAAATGCAAAGTAAAACCACAATGAGATTATCACTTAGCAGCATCAGAATGTCTAAGACTAAAACCCAATAATAAAACAACTGAGGAGACTATGGAGCAAGAGCAACATAACTTCTAGTAAAAAGTATAACCACTATGGAAAACCGTCTGGCACTACCCACTAAAGGTGAACATATGCACAGCCTGTGACCCAACAATCCATCCTCTGAATACACTCAGTAGAAATGCGCATGAATGAATTATTTCATAGGACTAAGCCAGTTATGATTTGGGCAGTTTTCTGGCACAAGTCTTCATTTAAAAACATAAAATTAGGTGTCAGATAAGTAGCACTAGCAAGCATATTTGGCAAAGATGATTTTTTAATCATACCTGTTTACAACAGATGTCATGAAAATATAAAATGTTTTCCCCAAATATTAGGATTAAGAATCTAATCCCAATCAAAATAATGGCAAAAAGACTTTTCTAGGGCGACTAACCATCCCAGTTTGCTAGGAACTGAGTGCTTTCCTGAGACATGGGACTTTCTGGGCTAAAACCAGGAAAGCCCAGGATAAAATAAAATGAGTCTGGGCAAGCCTTGTTTTGTCCCAGTACCCCTCCCTGAGTCCAATTAAAAGAAAAAATTACATCCAATCTGACAACTTTTGTTTGGACAATGATCATCCCAATTCATGATCCTGTTCAAAAAATCTTTAATGGTACTCTGACGTCTAAAAGAACAAAAAATTTAAACCAGCCTTTCAATGTCTACCAAGTCTCATCTCCCATTTCTATACTACCTGTTATGGTTTTCAGCATAACTAGACAGTTTTTTGTTTCTAAGATGTTTTATTCGTGTATGCTATTTCCTCCCCCTGAAATACTCTTGCTCCTATTCCTTCCTATTTAAACCCTAACAGTTCTTCATGTTTTTTACTCCTTATTTCCCCTAAACCAAATTAGTTTCTCAAATTTCTCCTCCCTCTGAATTCTCATAACATTTTATTTATGCGGTTCTCATGACATTCTCTACATTCCACTCAACATTATATTTAGCAGTACATCTCCCACATGGGATGGCAACCTTCTTGGGGCCCTGGCTCATTCATTTATATATTCTTAAAACATTTATCATAGTACTCATATGGTGGAAAAATCAAATGTTTGACACGAGATGAAAAGGAGAATTGTCAGGTAAATACAACTTCGGTGCCTTTTCCAGAAAATATCTGTCAAGCCAATTGAGAAATATACCTCAGCTCCATTGTACTTTCCTTCCACTATTCCTTTTATGCACTTTTTAAGCAAATAAACTTCCTTTGCTAAAAACTCAATACTTTTTATACACTCTATATAATTCAGTTGAAATACAAGATAAAGGAACACGGACACAGTCATATATTTCAAATCTTAGGTGGCTGGTTAGTATTCATAAGCAACAAAGTAGTTAATTAAAGTAAGTCTATCAATTTTGTCACTCTTACCTTCTAATTTTCTCAGAAGACTTGATTTCGTTTTACTCTTCACGGTTATTGAATCAGTAATAAGTTCAGAACTCTTCTCATCTGACACCAGAGGGTCTTTGGAATGGACACTTTGGACAGACTATATGAAAAGAATAAGATATCAAACAAAAGGCTCATAATAAATAGTAGTATTACTAATTTGTCTTAGTGTTCAATATACTAACATCTCATCTATGTGAAGATATTCCTAGGAAAATTATCTATTAAAATCACATGTAAACTCACAAACTCCAAAGATTAACCTCTTAAATTACTGATTAGAGCAATGAGAATGGCTATAACCATAAATCTGGCTATTTGGCTTTCAATGGGCATATTAATTAATTGCTAAAATGTTCACTAAAATAGCTGTGATTAGTTAAAATTATTATTTAAAGCAAAGACCACAAAAGAGAGGAATTATAAATTTGAAAAGACCCACATTGTGATGCTAGGGGTCTAACTCAAGTACAATAAGGCTAAAACTGTTTCCTGTCTTTGAAGTTCACATAAAGTTGTGCCATATCAGAACATCAGACTAAGCCCTCACTTCTGCCCATCACAATTTATTCTCTCATTTTTGTCTAAGATGCCCTTCCAGATCAGTAAGCACACTAAGAAACCATAGCTGTGGGGAATAGCTTTCCCAGCTATTCCCAAACCCAGGCCAACAAATCTGCTTAAACAAAGAATAGTGTTACTTCAGTTATCCCAGATCCTTGCTCTACCATCTCAATCTTAGAGAAACAGTTTAGGACTTCTACACTACTTCCCATTAGTGGTCCTACATCTCTTAGGGGCTTCAGGAACACTGTTAAAAATATTGTATAAACTATGGGTCCTTTCCACAGAAAAAGCTTCATGGACCCTGGATCAGGAACCCTTGCTCCATATAAAAACTTAGAAAGCGAAATACCTTTAAATTTCTCAATTCACAGGAATCGTTTCCACTTGATTTAGATCTAGGCACAATCATCTCCCGGCATTCTGATCTAGAGGTCTGTCTATTACCCACACAAAAAAATAATTTTAATGTTTAATCCAAAATTAATTTTTTCAATATATTACTTTTCCATTTTTAAAGTTGGCCTTTAAACAATATATACATTTTAATCGGGAAAATCTCTTGAAATGTTATTTTAAAAAATAACATGATTCTAGTACAAATGTTATTAAGTTAGGTGCTGAGCAATGACAAAATTGATAAGAGATGAGTAGTAGGTGACTGCCTACTTTACTATGTAATAAGTAACAGTTGGAATGAAGGTACAATTGTGGGAAAGAAGAAGGGAACAACAGTACGTAGGTGAAACTACACTTCGGCTTAAAGATAAGAACTACACTATAAATATAAACCCTTCTGTGGACCTCCACAGTGCCTAGCATACATGTATCATAACAAGCAAGAAAACGACTGGTTTGTTTTTGTTTTTATTTTCTTGGAGTGTGAGAAAGTCTCCTTTATTCCTCTGCTAGGTATTTGAAACAAAGATAACAAGATAATAGTCATCTCATAACATTTTGGAGCTTAATCTTGACAATCAATTAATTTTTTAATATCAATATTTAGTCGAGCCCTAAGTATAAAAGGAATTTAACTATAGGAGAAACCAAGTAAAAACAATCAGTTGTATTTCTAAAGTTTACTCGCCTCAAAATAAATAAAGTTTACTTGCCACATGGTTCTCTGGAATGCAAGGAGACTATATAACATTTCTAATAGAAATGTTATATAGCGATTAGAGTTAAGAATAGACCAGAAAAGCTCTTGTAGGTAAGCTAGAACATTAGATTCCCATTTCTTTTAAGGAAACAAACACCCAAGTTGAAGGAAAAACACACCGGATATGATAAAAAAATATTTCATCTCTACCTATTCTGCTCACTTCTTGATGCCCTAGCCTCTGAAGCAAATGAATGAATTAATCATCTTCCCTACCAATAGCTGCTCTTTTCCTTGACCTAGCTGGAAAATAAATCATTCCCACATCTTTCTTCATCACTGCTGTGGAGACTTCTATGTACACAGTGAAAAGAGACTCTTACCAGAGAGGTTATCCGTAAGTGGGAAATGTTAAAACAACAGGAGTTCGGGGAGGTTTGCATAGGTCTTTTAAGCTTCGGGTTGACTTAATACTTTTTCCTCCATGTTTCCTATTTTTTAAGTTCCTTTCATGAATATTTTTAATGAGTGAAAAAGCAAAATAAAGTAATATTCCCCACTCATTCCTTTGTCATTTAGAAACTCGGTAACTTTTAATACTAAATAAAAATTTAATTGTAACTTTATTATGCAGTAAAAGACTTTAAGACCATTCTGCCATCAATCTTCGAATACTGAAAACAAATTAAAAACTAAAACCCAACATACCTTTTTGCAAAACTTGGTACAAATGAACCATCAGTGTCCTCGTGACAATCCGGGCTATTTAGAAGGTTAACTGGGACTCTTCCAAATGGGCATGACTAAAAATGTTTTGAAAGATTAAGTAACCAACTAGGAAATAAACAAAGACCTCACAACTACCACCTTAACCAAAGTAGATTAAAACTAACTTACCCGTTTAACTTTGTGTGTTTGTTTTAAGGAATTTTGATGACTTATCTCTGCATCTTGAGGGGGCACATTCTCTCTAAACAGAAAAAAATACCCCCAATTTTTAAAAAGAATAATATTAACTTATGTATTTCCATTAACTACTAACCGCTGTTATCACTGTTACATAAAAATGTATATGTAAACATAAAATAACATAAAAGTATGATAAGCGTTTAAAGAACTGGTTCAGTTTCCTCACCCATACAAAAACCTGGCTTTTGCAGTCTGTCCTCTGGAATCACTGATATTTCTATTCTGTAAATGTCCAAGTGAATTGGGGAATGATTCTTGGGCAGTTAACACTGTAGATGCTGTAAAAATTTTGAAATTATAATTAAATTTGTAAAGACATAGGAATACACAAAAAAGTAATCTCACAAACAATACTTAAAAAGCCAATTCATAGATCTGTCCCTAAATAAGATGTGCAGACATGAACACATTCTAAGATAATTCTCTCTAACCATACTTTATAATTGTTTCATATTACTTCACTGTTTCCCTAGAATAAACACACATGCCTTATTTCTAAAAGCAAAAAGTGATTCTCTTGCTTAGATTAAGTTGTTTTTAACATGACAATCAGTGAGAGTATAATCAACAAAAAAATATCCAACATGGTAGTAAAGACTTTATTACTTCTAAATGTCTCACTTCATTTAAATTTGAAATTTAAACTTAGATTTTTGACTATTCTACATAATATTATTTTTCTATAAAATATTACCCTGAATTTTTTTTCACAGGCTATTTACCACAGAAATGTATTAGCACACAATAATACATTTACCTGATAAACTCTTCTTTTCCTCCTCTGAAAGCAGCTGCTTTTTTTGCAGGTTTAAATTCTGAATGGCAATTTCCAGCATTTGCAGTGGTACTGCTCCACATTCTAGAGCTTTATGAAGAAGTTGTTTTGCTTTTTTGAAATTTCCTAACAAAGTAAAAATTAATTGTCATTTTAATGCAGCAATCTTCACTCTCCAGATACTTATTCATTAGGACTGGGAAAAAAGTTTAAAAGCTTTAGAAAAAATATTTATTTCAGGGCTCTTGCGCGTTAAGTTATAAGCATAAAAGCAACCTCACTTCTAGTAAAAAATTCATGTCAAATAGTTTACTCATGTAATATATAATTCTGCATTAGTGTATCACCATTTTCCATTTGCAGAAGTAAAAGAAGTGTAACAAAACAGTTATGGAGTGAGGGCAGCAAAAGCTGATAAGAACACTTAGGACCTCAGGGAATTTAGTAAAAGGGAAAACTAAGCCCTAGATGTTATTAGTCCTGAGAGTGTCCATCTGTTACAATGCAGTACAATAACTATCATTCATAATGACATTTAGTCAATAAGAAAGGTTGACATCTTTTGCTAAAGGGAATCCTCTATCAAAAGAATTCCTGTAAAAAAAATATATATGATAAAGATTAACCTTTAGCTATCAAACTTGGCTACATCACCTCAAAAATGCAATATTAACTACCATAATTACCTTTCTGACTACAAATTACCAAATTTTATTTCAACTGTAAATGTACCCAATATATTTAGTATTTTGTTTATAAATACTAAATGTATACATCATGCATCTCATAGAATATGTAAGCCACGTTTATGGGAGCCACTGAGCTATGCTATGCACTTGGCACTTAGGGTATAAAGATGATTAAGAGATGGCCTCTAGCTTCAGATAATTTACAGGTTTTAAGAATACAAATATATTTGATAGCAGTTAAGTCTACATTTATTGAGAATATTAGGACAGCAAAGAAAGAAAGAAAGGCTTAGATAAGAACTAGTAATTATGGAGCATATGGACCCATTTGAGAATCTGAAAAAAATCATGGAATGTCCTTTACTTCTACAAAAGTACACATACATACAAAACTGCTCATAAAATTTCAGGATGTTGCATATTTCCTGAAAGCCTATTCATCAACTCTGTTCAGAATAATCACAATTTTGACCTTGAGGCTACTACTACATTGTAGCGGTAGAGATAAAGTACATTTCTTTTTTACAGATCGCAATTTGAGATTTTCAATGATTATGTATTCTAATGATGTAAAAGTTTACAATTTCTATTGATAGGCCGAAATACCACAAAAATTTTTTTTAAGTAGAATGAAGGGAAGATAGAGAGGGTCCTAAAGTTCTGGCCAAACTTAAAGAAGCAAAAATGGGCTTCCGCTGCCTCAGCCATTGGGTGGCTCTGCACTACCCAATGGCCAGGGGCCTGAACAAGGGTCACAAGGTGACAAGAACGTGAGCAAGCTGAAGCACAGGTGCCACCGGTGTGCCTCACCAAGCACATGAAGTTCGTGCGGGACATGATCCGAGAGGTATGCGGCTTTGCCCCCTACAAGAGGAGCACCATGGAGCTGCTCAAGGTCTCCAAGGACAAGCGGGCCCTGAAGTTCATCAAGAAAAGGGTGGGGATACAATCGGTGCCAAGAAGTGAGAGGAGCTGAGTAACGTCCTTGCGGCCATGAGGAAGGTGGCAGCCAAGTAGGGCTGACTCCCTTGCCCCCTGCAATAAAGCCTTTTCAGAACCAGGGGAGAAAAAAAGAAGCAAAAATGAGGAATTAATTTTCCTAGGCAGGAAAGGGTTGATTTTTCAAAACATCACCTAATAGTGCACAAGACAGATCAGAGATGATTCAGGTAACTAAGACTCAGAAATCATCTAAACAAGTAAAAGTTCAAGGTTTTCAAACTATTTCCTGAGTTTGTACAATCCTTTTCTCCAGCCTCAATCCTGGAGAATACTCTTCTAGTAACTGAACTCTGCTTTGGGTGGGAATTCTGGTTGAGCCAAACCTATAGTGTACTGTGTGTACTTGGTGGTAAATGGGATCAGGGATGGAGCAGAAACAAGGCTGAGGCAAAATAGGAACACATGGCCAAAAGGGTAAACTGAGGGTGGATCCAGAGGCCCCAGAAAATGAGAAAAAGACTGTCCTGGCCCTATACAAAAAGTCCAGACAACAAAGAACAAGGTGAGTGGGGAAAAAAAAAAAAAGAAAAGAAAAAAAGTTTTTGTATAAGTTTACCTTTTTTTTTAAAGGGAACTACCAGTTAATGCCACAATCATATTTTGATGTATATTTTGGTGCTACAAAACTGTAGCATAAGGAAAGCTTATCTAAGTGCTATTTTAAATATCTTATATATTTCATCCCACGAATATCCAGTGAAGAAGCAATTTTCCTTAGACTTTTCCTGAATCTAAGCACAAACATGATGTTCATGCTAATTCTCTGGATTACTCTTTACAAGTGGAAGAGCTAGTATAACAAATAGTCTCTGCATTTACATTTAGGTGGAAGTCTTCCCCCACAGTCTTATCTGATCAACGTATGACTTTTGCCTCAGTTTCCTACTTCATACATATAATTTAATATTAGGATATGAGTTACAACAGGAAGTTATCTTTTACTTAAAATTTAGACTTGATATTTCAAATTACCTTGTGACAGTTCAAATTGTGCAAAAGATATATGTACAAAAGCAAATTTCTTGCAGTTTGCTCTGGCCATCTGAAAATAGTCACGTGCATCATCTGGCTCTTGAATACTGTAATAAAGATTTCAGAGTCAACTTTTCAGAAAAAGTACAGAGCTACCTAAGTTTGATAATTCCTTATTCTATTTTCCAAAAGACATAGGGTATTGTTTTTTTTAGGTGTGTAAAATTAAATACCACTAAGTTATTTTTTAAAATCTTTTTTTAGTCAGTCAAGAATTAAGAAACTTTTGTGGAAACATGTACATTTTAAAGAGAACTTACATTACTCACTTGCTAATTATAAGAAAAAGGATTTGTTCAAAAAATATTAATTTTTTTACAAGTAATCCTGACCAAAATATTTTAATTTTATCTTTTTGTAACGTAGTTATGTTATGTAACATAGTTAAATGTAGTTAAAATGCTAATACTTACGCTTTTAATTCAGCAAATCTCACTTGAATTCGAGCAAAACTCTCATTTTGGCCATATTTATCTGGAGGAAGTGCTTCAATTGCTTGACTGTAACGACCAATCAATTTATTTAAAAGGGCATCATTTAGGGGGATACTGTTTTTCTCTAGTTTGAGCAACAAATTCAACCAGTCCTCTGGGTTGTTGGCCATCATCATAATTTGGTTAACAGTCCCCGAATTATCTGAATAAAGGGAAAAAAAGTATAAAAAAAAGTAAGAAAAAAAGTATAAAAAAAGTAAGAAAAGACATAAAAACAAACATTGAATTGCACTTTTCCTTCAAATTACAGTTATCAGTGTATGCAATATCAATGTACACAAGCTCCTTAAAATACTTTTTAAAAATTTTAATAATTTTTATAAATATAAGCTTATTTAGTACATATATATCTTTTATGAGGGTATATTTTACTTCAAAAAAAAGCTATATATTTGGAAAGAAAAATTTAGAAATAAACTTTTTTATAAGTAGCTTTAAAAAACCATATACAGCCTAAGGAAATGTTATACTGTAGCACCATAATTCTATTTTAGTATCCTAACTACTCAAAGAAAACCTAAACCTCTCCCTCGACTATCAGTATTCATTAAAAACTTAGATACTTAATACCCCAGTCCTCTTGTAATCTTTTTTTATCCAACATTATCTCTATGTATTTCAAACTTACTTTTAAACCAACCAAACAAAATCAGTTTACAAAAGATAAGTAACTGGTATGGTCATTTTTTTTTCTCCCTCCAAGTTACCTATATTTCTCCATAATTTTCACAATGTATTTATTTTTTACTTTCTTTAGTGTTAAATGCTTTAAAAAGACAACTTGAATTAATGTCAGTTTCCTGTTTATGATATTTTAATCATTACTATTTTCGTCATTTCTCAGAGAAACTATCATTCCTTCCATCAGTTTCAGTTAGCCTAGACAGGGCTAAATCTTTATTTTCGCAAACAAAATTACTGTTTCTGCTTTCTACTAAAACGGAACATTCATAACTTTGTTTTTTTATATTAAATGTAATCTGGTCTGATCTTAACTTAATTTTCCATTTTTCCTCCCAATGCTTTCTTAACAAACTGGTCTGTGAGATGTCTAAAAAACACTGTCTTTGTAGATGTATTCCTCATGGCTCTGAATACCCCATTCTGCCTCTATTCAACACTTAAAGCATTGTCTTTATTGATTTAGTATTCATTTGTTGCTGAACATATATTACATGTAGCATAATGGTTTCATAAATTCTTCTCATTTAGAAACCATGGTTTTAAGCATCTGTGAATCTTCCTCAATACTCGATCTAATGTCGTACATCCCAATTATCAATATATGTTAATAATTTCTTAACATATATTTGAATGAGCTAAGGATTTAAAGAAGGACTTTGAATGAGCTAAGGATTTAAAGAAGGACTCATCTACCTTGGTATACAAGCTTTCTTAGCATTATTTAAATACACATAATAAAGTATAGTGGTACTCTATTAAGATTTGCTTAACACCAACATGTCTTCCATTTATTTTCCATCCCTCATCCATTTAATCGTTAGTATACACATGACAAACTTATCCAAAGGTCACTTTTCAAATGACCCCAACAATATGAAATATAGTAAAGAATTAGGCTTCTGAGCTAATACTTTTTATAAAGGTTGGGCATTAAAATTTGGGCACTTTCGCTCATTAATCATTCAATAAATATTTAAGTGCCTACTATGTGCCAAGCACTTTGCTAAGTAGATATAACAAAACAGATTAAAAAACATGCCCTCACAGAGCTCACATTCTAGTGAAGACAAACAATAAACACATTAATAAATCAGATATAAGGTGATTAGTACTATAGAGAAAAATAATAACAAGAAAGGGAGATTGGGGACACACTTCCACTTTAGCAGGTTGCTATTTTAAATAGGTGAGTTAGGGAAGGCCTCACTGAGATGATATTTGAGCATGGCTTGAAGAAAGTAAGAATGGGCAGCTATCTGGGGAGTGGTGTTCATGGCAGAGGGGAAGAGAAAAGGCACTGGGGTTGAGCTGGTCTAGCATATAAGAGAAACAGCAGAGAAGCCGCTAGGCTGGAACAGAGTGAGCAAAGGGAGTAGGAAAAAAAGGCCAAGAGAGTAATAGGAAGATTCTCCAAATCAGAAACTGAGTGTTTGACTTTAAATTTATACATAATTCTATTAAGATTGGTGAGGCTTTCGTAGTTTGCAGCAAAAAAGTAATAGAAAAAAAATAGTATATCTACTGATGACAGGCATCAGTAGAAATAACAGCAGACAATAATTGAAGAGTTAAGAAAACTACCAAGTGCACTGTAATAAATGGTAAGTTTCCATTTTTCAGAAAGCAGAAAATTGTGGTAATAAAAGAGTTAAAATATAAAGTATGTGTACAGTACTCTAAATGGTGAGCATCAATTACTGACAAAATTATATTATCTGAACACACAGTGGTTAACATTTTATTCCTTTTCCTTAAAGGGCACTCAAAAAGGAAAAACTCACCTGTAGTATCAGCAGAGACTTTATTCAAGCTTAGCTCATCAGTAAGGTCTTCATTTTTAAATTTATTTTTAAAATCTCTCACTTTGTTGATTATTGAATCAATTGTCAATTCTCTGCCACTTAAATCCTCAGCCTCCATTTCTAAGAAAAAAAAAATGGAACTAGTCACAATTTCTATTTTTACTAGCATTAAAAAAAAAGTTGCAGCTAGCCTTTTAGAACCAGAAGTCTAAAGCATTAGCTATGTGAACACATCTTAACAAAGCTATATGAAGGCAGTATTTGTGAAGCCTTGTGCATGAAAACTGTGCATATCTGAAATTTGGCCATCAAAGTTTTCGAAAGGCTAAGAATGTTTTCTTTCCAACAGAACTTCCAGGAAGCCATTCACAACACAGAAATTGCTGCCCTTCTTTTCAAACTTTCTATTTTTCTTCAACATACTGAATGCCTTCCTTTCACTCTTTCTCCAATTTATTTTCTCTGGGCCACCTGCAAATTGTCATTTTAAGAAAATGTGATGGAATGTTCGTTTGGATTCTGGTAGTGACATACATACATAAAGAATCCTTTTGGTAATGTGAATAGCCATCCCTTTAGTCACTTGCTTTATATGCACAAACCTGCACACTGCAAA
The DNA here is from genome assembly GCF_902729225.1 of Pteropus medius. Classification (NCBI taxonomy): domain Eukaryota; kingdom Metazoa; phylum Chordata; class Mammalia; order Chiroptera; family Pteropodidae; genus Pteropus; species Pteropus medius. Next base: position 14,203,151 of record NW_024354500.1, read on the forward strand.
GTCTTTCAAAATAGAATATATACAACATAGCCTTTTACTGATAAATGGGATATCATAAGGTTTGTTCTAGTGCATATCTGGTAGAATCATGATTTGCTAACTTAATCACTCTAATATCAAGAATCAACTGTATTCATATAATATCGAGCACTTGCTCATCTGCGTGGTGGTGATATTTGGTAAACAAAGTGTCGGCAGTCTGCCTGTCAGTCTCATCTTTGTAATTCTCAAACATCAACCCAGTAACCCAGGATCACTGATATCCATACCGCCACTGATCTCAAGTTTAACAATGAAGGGGCGATAAAGTGGGCTTCTAGGTATCACCTCTTGAAGTCAGGTTCGAAAAGTAACTGTCAGAACACAGCCACCATCTCCTCTCCCTATTCTAAAACACCACACAAGAGAGGATATGTCTTTTGGGAGACAATCTCGTGTACACAAACTCTCCCCAGGTGTCTCGCCAGGCCCACTTCCCAGCGCGGTCCACACCCATCTCCTGCTTCCGGGATCATAAACAAAATCTTTGGCTACACCCACTGGATTGGCGGAGGTAGCTAGACCTCCCCTCCCCCTCCAGCTCGTTTAGCTGCGCCCTATGTCGCCTGCCCCAATCTGAGCCGCCCCCATCCCGCCCCCACTGCTTACTCACCCGCGTGGCTAAAGAGCCTACACACCAGCCGCCGCCGTTCCTCCTTGAACTTGCGAGGCCGAACGAACTTCCAGAAAGCCGATTTGAGAAGAAAAGATGGAATCCAAGCCCTTCTGCGCAAACACGTTTGAATTTCCCCGCCGCTATTGCCGCGGCCCCCTATTGGTCGGTGCTGGTCACGTGGAAGCGTCTTCCGTGATTGGTTCGTGTCCGTCGACACCTCCCCTTTCTCTGTGTCCCTTGAGTCCCGCCCAGGAAGGTTCGCCCTGACGCCACCCGCGCGGCTTCTGGAGTCCTGGGTTGCTGGCGCTTGATCTGCATATCCCCGGCGCCTGGAGGCCGGCTTTTCGGCACCTCCCAGTTTAACCGCGCCAAATTTTTGCTGGGGAGGGAGCCACTCCGGGGAGGAATTACCCGGTGAGAGGAAGACGGGGGCAGGGACGCTGCTCCCAGCATCTGGACCTAAAAGGTGCCCTCTGAGTAGGTCCTTGCCCACTGACCACCACCCCACTCTTTTGTCCTCCACGACCCCGCTCACCCCGGCGCTCCTCACTGCCGGGATTAGGCAGGATGTGGCAAGAAAGGATGGTTCACAGCGCTACCTTCAGCCCTGCCGCCAGCTCAAAAATCTCAGTGCTTTGTGTCCTTGAGTTTCCACACCCTTTCACGACCCTTAAGTGATTCCATGCTTCGTCTTCAAGCCAAGGCACTCCCTTTTGTCAGAATTTTGCGCAGAACTAACATGCCAATCACGATAGCCATATCTGACCTCTGTTTAATCTCCACTTCCCCTCCCTACCCCTCGCCGCTCCCCGATCCTATCCCACTTAAGAGCTCAAGTGTTCTCACGGAAAGGTCACTTCTCGAGTAATCTACGCAGGTGCGGGACTCTGCTAAGTGGCTTTGTGATCCAAGGCAACGAGATGTCTGTTGTACCAGCAACTTGACATGCTCTATGGGAGGAGAGGTTGTTTGGTTTTGTGTATGTGTAGGAAACTGACTGCAACTGTCACTTGTTAACTCCAAAGCTGTTCTTAGAACCTTGCATTCCCAGCTCTGGCCAGCCACCTGGCCACCGTGAAAGCCTTTCCTCACTTAACGCATCTTTCCATACATAATGGCTGGTTTTTTGCTTCAGTAGAACAAAGTGATTTGCTACACGACATCATGGTTGACTAATCACCTTTGCACCGTTGGGTCTAACACTGCCTTTAGTTGGAAGAAATGTACTATTCCACCAATTCCTGTTGATCTCTTTAGCGTCTTAAAATTTGCATTTTTGTGAAAATACTGCTGCTGAATAACTTCACCTTAATACTTCTTTCTGTACATTCACTCCTTTGATGATCTCCAGTCTTATATTTTTAAGTACCATCTATACATTAATGACTCCCAAATTCATGTCTCCAGCTGAGTTCTTTTTCCTGAACTCCCGACTCATATACCATTGCCTACCTAACATCTCCACTTAAACCTCTCATATGCATCATAAACTCAAAATGTCCAAAACAGCCCCTGATTTTCCCTCTTCCTCCCATACCTGCTTACAAAATCTCCTCTGTTAAAGACAAATTCATTGTTCCATTTTTAAGTCAAAAATCTTGGTGTCATTCCTGACCCCCACATCTAATCCATAAGCACATATGTCAGGTCTAATAAGATATTCCTGGAATTCTACCACCTCTACTGCTACCACCCTAGTCCCAGGAATCTTCGATGCTTACCTTGATTACTGCAGCAGCCCCCTGGCTGGTCTCCTTGCTTCTGCCCTTGCCTCACCTCAATTTATTCTCCAGCACAGCAGAATAATCTTAAATCAGATCATGTCACTCCTTTGCTCAAACCCCTTCAGAGCTCCCTGTTTCACTCAGAATAAAAACCCAAAGTCCTTACAATGGTCTAGAGCTGCGATGTTTAATATGGTAACCATTAGCCACGTGTGGCTATTGAGCACTTGAAATGTGGCTATTGCAACCAAGGAACAGAATTTTTAATTAAGGTTAATTAAGGTTAATTAATTTAAAATTAAAAACTAAAGAGTTCAATTATTGGAAGACTATTAAATATATTTGGAACAATCAGGTATGTGAATTAACCTTTTGAAATGTAAATTTTGTTAATGCAGATTAAATACTATACATACTGGATTTTGAAGACTTAATCTGAAAAAATAATGTAAAATGTTATTAATAATTTTAAAAATATTGATTACAGTTTGAAATTATATTTTTGATATCTTGTATTAAACAAAATATATTATTAAAATTAATATCTCCTGTCATGGACCAGAAGAGACTAAAGAGATATGACAACTAAATGCAGTGTGGTATCACACTGAATTCTGGAACAGAAAGAGGATATTTATGGAAAAACTGATGAAATCCAAATAATAAATAACTGAAGTTTAGTTAACAGTAACATACCAAAGTTGGTTTCTTAATTTTGACATATATACCACAGTAATGTAAGATCTTAACAGTAAGGAAATTGAATGAAGGTGTATACCAACTGTACTATCTTCACGACTTTTCTGAAAATCAAAACTTACTCCAAAGTAAAAAAAAATTAAAATTTAATTTCACCTGTTTCTTTTTACTTTTTTAATTTTGCTAATGAATATTGAAAATTACACAATGTGACTTCCATTGTATTTCCATTAGACAGCAGTGGTCTATCAAATCCTGTAGTTTTATCTATCCGACCTGTTTATCATGTTTATTTTTTGACTCTCCACTACCCCGCTAGAATTTATGTCTCCTTTGTAAGTGAAGTTCCAGCGAAGATAATATTATACTACAATTACTCATTTGGCTTAAAACCACCTTCATCTGACAATGAATAAACTTGTTTATTTTCAGTTAAGATTTTCAAAAAACAATAAAATTCACCAAAGGATTTTGACTTTATTTTAAGATGGAAAGTTTCACATCTTTTTTACATAAAAGTTTAGACTGTGTAACTTTGTCACTTTTTTGCTAATCTGATGATTTTCAGTCAGCACATCTGCCTTTATAATTCAATTATTGAAGTCATTTTTATGAGTTCGCAAAGTCCCAAACTTCAGTTTCAGAAACTGTTTCTCATACTTGGATTTACTTTGTAAATGGGCAGATGTTAAATTTCTAATCAATAATAAATCCAGTTCTCACAGCATGTAATCAGTTATACACTGCTTTCTGGTGATTTATTCTAGTATAACATGTTTTTAATGTACCTGATTTGGGTACATATAGAAATCGTGGGAACTGGTAAGAATGGTGAGAGCCTGTCAGGAAAGCTATATACTAGAGAATGGATCAAGCCTTTCCCAAAAGAAGAAAAAAACGCAAAGGACAGCTAACAAAGTTCTCCATAGATTATGAAGAAAAACAGCAATAACCGCATAGATTATGTTCTAACCAAGAAGAGCTGCAGTGACAGTTTGGGACCCTACTTGGACATCAGATATTGTTTAGTTATTCAGGCAACAGATTATATTAACAAATGGCAGGAAAAAAAAAAGTGGAATTCCTATTTTCTCTACCATGGAGAATAATATTCAAACTAACAATCTTAAAAACAAATATAGTTGAAACTTGTCAGGTAAGGCTATATAAGAGAGGCATTTAAATTTCAAATTCTCTGATATAAAATAATTCTCTGAATTATTTTCTTATTTTAGCCATATGTTTTCAGTCTCTGCTGTGAAAAGGAAACTCACTTAACTGTGTAATGTACTTGAGAAACAGAATATTGAAAAATTTGCATTATGATCCCAGAAACATGTTCATGATCTCTGAAAAGTCATGATAAACAGGAACAATCATAGAAAATTAGAAATGTACAATGTTTCTTTTTAGAAAAGGTAAAACTTGGAAGCTATAGGTCTATATAATCTTCATGTGAACTTTTTGGAAGCAGATATCTCATGGTCCATTAAGAAAAACCCCTATAGAATATCCTAAATTCTCATCGTATTTTTTTTTTTTCTGTGAAATTAGGGAAGGCCATAAATATAGAATATCTTAACTTTGGCAAAGAAAGTGATACTCTTATTGTTTTTGTAGAAAAGAGAGGGGAATGTAAGCTCTATGCTGTTAATGTGAGATGATTCTGCAACTCTACAGACCATTATTCTCAAAAAAATATCGCTAAATGGTTTGAGGAGAACTTCAGGTTGACCCCTAGTGGAAGGCCTCAGAACTCTGTCCTTGGTCTTATTTTAAACTACACATTTTATCTGTATGACAAACAAATAGAAATAGTGTTTATTAATTTTGCACGTACTAATTAAAACAAGAAAGACAAAATGTTAGAGAATAAGGACAAAATGAACAATATGAAATTTATAGAAATAAATGTAAAACCACACATGTAGGTTTATAAAAACTCTCAAATACATAATTAGAGTACAGCCGGTTGCAGAAACATGGTCTAGATTTATACTCTGAAAACAACAAAATCTGCACAAAATAAATAAAACAAACATTAGACATTAGCAGCACAGGAGAGTGATCTCTGAGAGTAGAGAAATAAGTGAGCCCTGAGGTTGTCCCTAGATTACTTCCTGGAAAGAATTACCAGGCTGCAGTGTAGGAATGGGGAACACAAGCATTACCTGGCATTCTCCGTAAGTTGAGATAGAATTCAGAATTTGGGATAGCCAAGACAACTGAGATTCACTGGGTACCAGAGTACCAGAGAAAAGAAGGCAGTACAGAGAGAACTCTGGAAATCTATAACGAAGCCCCTTGAGGCTCCAGCTGAATACTGATGAATACATGTGTCTGAGGAAACTACCCTAAGGCCAGAGGAAAATAGTAGCATAAAGAATGGAGGGAATATTCTCGAGAGCTCATAAAGAGCAAGGAATAGTTTATGTTTCTCAATAGAGCAGCGGGCAAAAGACACATGCTATTACCTCAGTACCGGGGCAAAATTAGCCTTAGACTAAAGGCTGCACTAGTCCAGCCTAATAAGGCTAAAGAGCAAGACTTGAAAGGATCAGACTGTTTCCATAGAATTTAACTTTATCCCTGAACAAAGCTCAAGAATAATTATAGAAATAGAAGAAAATTCAAACAGGTCAAATTCACAATGTCTGGCATCTAACTGAAAACATTACAAGGTAGTTTAAGAAGCAGGAAAATGTAACTCTAAAAAAAGACACAAAAACTAATTATTACTGTATTTCATATGTTCCAAAAGTAAGAAAATATGAATATGTTAAGGAGAGATGTAGAATATATGAGAAGACCCAAAACAAACATCTAGAGATGAAAAATATAGTCTCTTCAATAAAAAATACATTGGATAAGATTAACAGTAGATTAGACATTGGAGAACAAAAGACCAACAAATTTGAAAACAGCAATAAAAACTATGCAAAATGAAACACAAAGTTAAAAGATACACAAAAAGTAAACAAAACATCTATGAGCTATAGGACAACTTAAAGTGGACTAATGTAGATATCACTGGAGTTTTCAAAGGAAAGGAGGGAGAACTGAAGAATGTATTTGAAGAAAAAATAGCCGAAAATTATCCCTATATGACAAAAACTATTAATCAACAGATTGAAGAAATATGACAAACCCCAACCAAACACAAGAAACTTCATAAAAATTGTACCTCGGTGAATAATTAAATTGCTCAAAAGTAGTCATAAAGAGAATATCTTAAAAAGCGCTCAGAGGGGGGAAAAAAAGACACGTTACATAAAAAGGAAACATCATAAAGATGACAGCAGAAACAATACAAGCCCATAATCAGTGGAGCAATATATTTAAAATACTGAAAGAAAAAAATATATAAAATTATATACCCTTTAAAAATATTTTTCTCTATGAAGGAAAAATAAGAATATTTTTGACATACAAAAGCTGAAAGAATTCATTACCAGAAGACTTACACTACAAGAAATATTCAAGGAAGTCCTTCAGGCAGAAAAATTGTGAATCTACATAAAAGAGTAAAGAACACTGAAAATGGTAAATATGTGGGTACATAGAAAGGACTTTTATTTAAGAAATATCTTTAAAATGTAACTGACTAAAGGAAAAACAATAATAACAGTGTATTGTCAGATTTATAAAATATACGGAGGTAAAACATATGACAATAATAGCACTAAGACCAGGAGGAAGGAATTGAAAGTACATTGTTTACAGTTTTTCAACTGTATGTAAAGTGGTATATTACTTGTGATAAGTTAAAAATGCATTGTATAACCCCCCACTGTCTGTTACTGTAGCCACAAGCCAGTAGATCTCCAGCACTTAAAATGTTACTAGTCCAAAAAGAAATGTGCTCTAAGTGTAAAATACACATCAGAATTCAAAGAGGTCATGTGGAAAATAATATAAAATTGATCATTGATATTTTAATATGGTTACAGGTTAAAATAATATGGGTATATTGGATTAAATAAAAAATTATATCAAATTAATTTTATCTGCTCCTTTTAACTTCCTTCTAATGAGGCTATTAGAAAAATTATTAATTACATATGTGGCTCACATTTTATATCTATTAGATAGTGTTGCTAGAAACCATATAGCAACCACTAAAAAGCAAAAACAAAACAAAAACAAAAAAGCAAACAAAAACAAAAGTTATAGCTAATCACTGAAATGAGGGAAAATGAAAATATTTAATTAATCCAAAATGAAGCAGAAAAATCACAAACTAAAAAAGAACAGATGAGGAAAATGGAAAAAAATAGACAATGATAGGTTTAAATCTAACTGTATCAATAATCACTTTAATTATACATGATCAAAACACCCCTGAAAAGGGTGGAGATTCTCATATTGAATAAAAAAGCAATTCCCAACTATCTGCTGCCTCCAAAAAACCTGTTGTAAACATGAAGACACAAATAGGATACAATTAAAGGAATGTAAAAAGGTATGCCATGTTAACACCGCTAACTACAGAATCAGAAAAACCTAAACTTAGCAGAGGTCTATGAAAACAGAATTAAGAGTTTTTGACTACCTAGGTAAATGATCTTTGATCTCTGAGCTAGAATATTTTTTGACTGTGTCCTCAGACACGACGGATCTAGAGTAGAAACTTGTCAGAAGTAAGTGCATCTGCTGGAACTCTAGATCAAGTGCTTAAAACCATCTCAGCATCTAAATCATAAGTATTCAGACAGCTGTGAAAATAGGCACTGTTTCTCTCTGATGATCAAGAGTAGATATTGATATGTCTATTGGTCATCCGTATTTCCTATTTGGGGAAATATCTATTCAGGTCTTCTGCCCATTTTTAAATTGGATTATTTGTTTTTTCGTTGTTGAGTTGTATGAGTTCTTTATATATTTTGAATATTAACCTCTTATCGGATGTATCATAAGTGAATATCTTCTCCCATTCAGTCAATTGTCTTTTCACTTTGTTGATGGTTTCTTTTGTTGTGCAAAAACTTTTTAGTTTGATATAGTCCTATTTTTTAAATTTTTTCTTTTGTTTCCCTTGCCCAAGGAGATATGTCTAAAAAGAAATTTCTAATAGCAGTATCAGAGAGGTTACTGCCCATGTTTTCTTCTAGAAGTTTTATGGTTTCGGATCTTACATTTAAGTTTTTAATCTTTTCTTGTTTATGGTATAAAAAGGCAATCCATTTTCTTTTTTTTTTTTTTTTTTTGCATGTATCTATCCAATTTCCCAACAGCATTAATTGGACAGACTGTCTTTACCCATTGTATATTCTTGCCTCCTTTGTCATATATTAAGTGAGCGTATAGGCGTGGATTTATTTCTGGGCTCTCTATTCTGTTCCATCGATCAATGTATCTGTTTTTTATGACTGTACCATGTTGTTTTGATTACTGTAGTCTTGAACTATAGTTTGTTATCGGGTAGTGTGATACCTCTGACTTTGTTCTTCAGTATTTTAGGGTTATTTGTTCAGCTCTCTGAAAAATGTCATTGGTATTTTGATAGGGATTGCTAAATCTACAGGTTGCTTTGGGTAATATGATCATTTTAATGATGTTGATTCTTCCTACCTAGGAGCACGGTATATGCATCCATTGATTTGTATCTTCTTCAATTTCTTTTTTTAATGACATAATTTTCTGAGAACAGGCCTTTTACCTCCTTAGTTAATTTGATTCCCAGGTATTTTATTGTTTTTGATGCAACTGTAAATGGGATTGTTTTCTTACTTTCTCATTCCGAAAGTTCATTATTGGTGTATAAAAATGCCACTGACTTCTGAATATTAATTTTGTATCCTGCTACTTTACTGAATTCATTGATCAATTCTAACAGTTTTTTTGATGGAATCTTCAAGGTTCTCTATATATAGTATCATGTCATTTGCAAATAACGAGAATTGTACTTCTTTCTTTCCAATTTGGATACCTTTTACTTCTCTAGTCTTATTGCTTTGGCTAAGACTTCCAATACAATGTTGAACAGGAGTGGTGAAAGTGGGCATTCTTGTCTTGTTCCTGATCTTAAGGAAAATGCTTTTAGCCTTTCCTCATTGAGTATGATGTTAGCTGTAGTTTTGTCATATATAGCCTTTATTACGTTGAAATATGTGCCCTCTATTCTCACTTTGCTGACAGTTTCTATCATAAATATGGTGGATATTGTTGAATTCTTTCTCTGCATCTAGCAATATGTTCATATGATTTTTATCTTTCAATTTGTTAATGTGATGTATCACATTAATTGATTTGTAGATATTATATCAACCTTGCATCCCGAGAATAAATCCAACTTGATCATGGTGTATGATATTTTTAATGTATTGCTAAATTTATTTTGTTGAGGATTTTTACATAAATGTTCATAAGAGATATTGGCCTATAATTTTCTTTTTTTTTGTAATGTCTTTGGTTTTGGAATCAAGGTAATGGTGGCCTCATAAAAGGAGTTAGGGAGGCTTCCCTCTTTTTGAATTTTTTGGAATAGTTTGAGAAGAATAGGTGATAATTCTTTAAATATTTGGTAAAATTCACCTATGAAGCCATTTGGTCCAGGACTTCGTTTTTTGGGAGGTTTTTGATTACTGATTCGATTTCACTGGTGGTAATCAATTGGTTCAGATTCTCTCACAGTTCTGGAGGCTGAAAATTCAAGACCAACATGCTAACAGAGTTGGTATCTGGTGTCCCCTAGACTTGTGGTTTACATATCAGTCCTTGTGATCTCTGAACTGCTAACTCTTTTTCTTGAAGGATAACACATGTTTGTAGCTGAATAGCTCTGTTTTCTTGTCCTGTAGAATCCTAGATATTTGACAGTCTGCCTTCATTCTGTCCTGTTTTCTCAGTCTCTGTCTTAGCTGATAGTATTTCTGCTGCTATAATCTGATCTTTAGTTGTAGCTTCAACTGAGATGGCTGATTAAATCCATGGGTAATCTCCATATGGAGTGATTGTCCAGCCACATGCTTGTTCTCTTCAGAACAAGCTTTCTTGTTTTTTTGCAGTACAGATAGACTGAGAACTTTCCAAATTTTCAAGTCGCGATATTTTTTTCTTTTTGCTTAACAATTTCTTCAATTTATCTCTCTCCTCTTGCATTTTACTATAAGCAATAAAGATAAACCACACTGCACCTTCACCTTCAATATTTTGTTTAGAAATCTCTGCTAAACATCCAAGGTCATCCCTTGCAAGTTCTACCAAAACACTACAATTCAATTCAGCCAAGTTTTTGTCAGTTTATATGAAGGATCATCTTTCCCCCAGTTTCCAATAACATGGTCCCCATTTCTGTCTGAAACTTTACTAGAAAGAATCACCGTTAACATCTATATTTCTACCAGCAATTCCTTCAGGCAATCTAGACTTTTTTTTTTTTTTTTTTTTTGGCATGTGTCTCAAAACTCTTCTAGCCTTGATGCATCAATCAGTTCCAAAGTCACTTTCACATTTTAATTATTTGTGACATCAACATCCCACTTCACAGTGCTAAAATCTATATTAATCTGTTTAGGCTGCTATAACAAAATGACATAGACTGGGTGGCTTAAATGACAGAAATTTATTTCCTCACAGTTCTGTAGGCTGGAAGTCTAAGATCAACATGCCATCAGGGTTGGTTGTTGGTGAGGCCTCTCCAGCTTGCAAATGGCACCTTCTCAGAGTGTTCTTAAATAGCCTTTTTGTTGTGTGCAGGTGAGAAAAGCAAGAGAGATATCTGGTGCCCCTTCTCCTTTCATAAGGACATGTCACATTAGGGGTTAGGATTTCAACATATGAATTTTAGGGAGACATTAACATTCAGTCCATAACAACCGTAATATGTATATATGTGTATATTATATACGTCAGTATATACAGTGACTAATATAGTTATAACTATATATAAAACTATATATATATATAAAGCTATATAAACACATATACACACATTTATTTAATGGTGGATGAACAGATAAAAGCAAAATAAACACAAATGAGTAATCTCATTGGGAAACCCCAAATATTTTAAAAATGGAGACTATTTTGATGATGGAGTGGTGTTCCAAAATTTATTCTCTTTGCAAATCACTCTTCTATACCTGCTAATGAGGCCTTTCCATTTCTTTGAAAAATCCACATTCCTTCACTGTTTCTGAGAATCCCCTGAGTTTTGCCTATGTTCATGTACAAGAATATGCAGCTACTGCATAGCATCGTAACTGTCTTCTTTTGTCTGCTTAAGCCACTCTTCTCAGGGTCCTATAAGGTCTGCAGGACATCTCAGCCACTTCCACTATTGCATTACTACTACTGAGACTCTATTAAATCACGGGTTGGATATGTATGTTTACCAAATTCCTGACCACATGGCTGCTCTAATGTGAAATGTAGGCCAATAGAAGTTTGACCTCTGTGAACATCCTGGGAGAGGCAGTTGCTAGATAATTTTTCTTGGTATGGAAATCCTCCAGCAGAGAAGAGAAAACCAAAGCCATCCCAGTGTCTCAGAGTGTCCTATCTTTTTGTCCCCTGGAGTAGAAAAGAGTTGAGATATTTGAGTCAAAACATCACATTTTAGTGTGTAGAGTGAGTGTTGTGGTAGGTCATTGAGTGGTGCCACTTGACATTTTCTCAGGACCAGCTCTTAAAAATTTAAGTTTCTTGAGCATTGAGGGAGAGTGCTGTTAGGAAATGGAAATGAAAAATCTCAGTACATGTTAGTGTAATTTCTCAGATCATGATAGTCACCTGCTTATAATATTCATAGCCTTCTTAATAACTCAGATGGGAAGCCATGCTTATTACTAAAGTCTCTAAGGCCAGGCATATTTGGCCTTTTCTAATTCTTCAAGCCCTTCTCATCATACTTTTTTCCTCTCTCACGAAGCTCTAGCTCTCTGGCCTCCTCTCAATTCCTTGAGTACACTGAAATGCTTCCTGTCTAAGGGCCCTGACTTTTATTGTTGCTCACCAGCAGATCTTCAGTGCTTGGCTCTTATACATCTTTTAGGGCCCTGTTCAAATATCACCTCTTCACTGAGGCCTTTCAGTTGCTCTTTATCACATCATCATGCATATTCTCTTCACAGTACTTATCGCTATCTGTAGTTATCCTGTTCATTTATTTATCAATGTGTTTATTATCTATCTCCTCCTAGCAAATAAGCACTTTGAAACTAAGATTCTTCTTTTCATACTTGTTCATTGTTACGCCAAAAACATCAAATATCTAGCATATTGTAGGTAGTTAATAAAAATGGTTGAATGAATAAATTAATGAATTTGTTTGTTTTGCTCACCAGACTATGAATTATACAAGAATTGAATCAAAATGTTTTGCTCACTACTATATTCCCCCATACAGAGGATGTATTTAATGAATATGTGCTGAATAAAAATGAAATAAATATAATAAGTTAAGGGACACCATTAAAACCTTAGGCTATTTCATTTTGACTAGATCATACAGTGGCCCCCCCTTATCCATGGGGGCTACATTCTAAGAACCCAATGGATGCCTAAGACCACAGATCACATCGAACCTTATATATACAATGTTTTTCCTATACATACTTACCTATGATAAAGTTTAATTTATAAATTAGGTACAGTAAGAGATTAACGACAGCAACTAATAATAAAATAAAACAATTATAATAATATACTATAATAAGAGTTATGTGAATGTGGTCTCTCTCAAATATTTTATTGTACTCATCCTTTGTTTGGCTTCTATTGACCTGACAATATTGTCAGAAACAGGATCATTCGCTTGGGGTGATTGCAGATCATTGAGCCATAATGCTATCAATGTTTGAATGTGAGAAGCAGACCGTATCTATAGTTGAATTTGTCGATGGTCAATGACTGGAGAAATTTAACATTTTTGGACCTCAGCTGACCACCAGTAACTGAAACTGCGGAAAATGAAACCATAGATAAGGGGGTGGGGAGGGGGAGGACTACTGTAGTTAACTGCAGCAGCATTTTCCATCTGTGGGTACATGAGCCTGCATCCAGCTCTGAAGAGACCATGAAAATGCTAGTGGTATGCATATTTTCCCAGGACCTCACAAACTTGTAGGTGCGTTCAAGGGTAAGCTGAAGACTACTAAAATTTCAGGACTTATTCACCTTATCTGCATACTACTGGTCCTCAGCCCCTGAGTTGTTCCTTTTGGCATTTCTGAGAGTCGCAGCGGGTTTCTTACTTGTGATCAAAAACAAATCTAGCCTCACTGAATACCACATTTCTCCTCCAAGGATCGTCACTGCTCTCCCAAATCCTGTTCCTCCAAACATCTTGGTCTTCTGCAAACCTCATTGCTACTCCACTGAGCACAAAAGACTTTACCGCACAGTATGTGGTTTTTAGAAGTTCATAGTAGTAAAATTTGGTGATCTGTAGCAAATTGGGTTTACCTCTCTTATAACTTTCAATCTGAGAGGTTAAAAACATGCAGTGTGTGTGTGTGTGTGTGTGTGTGTGTGTGTATGTGTGTGTGTGTGTGTGTGTGTGTGTGTGTGTGTGTGTGTGTGTAATGTTTTATGGAGTGTTCAGTGAATACTCTTTCAGTTCTTGCTTATAGCCCACACTTGGCTTAGGACCCAGACATAAATGTATGGGACTGGGCTGGGAACAAAGCTACATTCAGAATTCATTTTCTGCTGATTAAGGGTTTGTAACTGGGGAGCTCACTGCACTTCCCTCCTTCTAGAATGAGTTCTCTCTCAAGAGTCTCTTCAGCTCCCTTTCAATCTGACTTCTGTCAGAGTATCTCATAGTTTACCCCAAATGCGAGTAGCTCATGAAGAAGACAAAGTTCAAGTTCTTTCCCAAAGGTTCTTCTGGCCCCAGGAAAAGAGACTGGTTTCATAAATTCCCAGACATGCTTGGACAGGCTTGAACCTGTGAGAATTACAGCCCAGGGTTAAACTGAAACTTTGCTATCCTGATGATGCACAAGGAAATCTTCAAATGAACTCAGCAGTGACAAAACATCAAATTACATAAAGCCATCTTACACCGTTGGCAATAAAGGCAGCCAGCAGCAACCCAGAGCTATACCTTGTATCTTTTGTATCACTAAGTCTTTGGAGGACCCCAGTTATCAATCATTTGCTCACACCAGTTACTGCTGAAGCTCCAGGATATTTCTAGGGAATCTCCTGCTTTGGTCCACATTTAGGGCCCTGGAAACCCTGCTAAGGCTGATAGTATCTGTGGTGATGGTGCAGCTTCTCAGTGCCCCCAGAAAGGAGCCAGCTTCTCTAGGGGTCTTGCCATTCCTTGCCTCTGAAGTAAACAAATACTAAGAGACTCACCACCTGTTTGGAATGAATAATTAAAAAAAAAAAGTCATCAACATTAATTCATAGAGAACATTTATAATAACTAAAAGACAATTAACTTTGTAATACAGAGCTGTGATAATAAACATAATAAACAATATTCTGAAATTCTAAAACTATTTCTCTAGATTAATTATAAGACATGAAATGGTTTAAAGTCTTTTCCTGTCTATCATCTTTCTTTCTCTCTCATCTATCTATTTAATCTTACCTAAAATCTTCTAATTATAGTGTATGGCCATGCTACCCTGAACATGCCTGATCCTGGCTGATCTCGGAAGCGAAGTAGGGTCGGGCCTGGTTAGTACTTGGATGGGAGACCACCTAGGAAGACCAGGTGCTGTAGGCATAAAAACAAAATTAAAAAAAAATCTTCTAATTGTGTCCCCCATGAGGGGCCTGAATCAACTTATTCGAATATGGAAAGTAGCTCAAGACCTTTCTTCAGTTACTTAAGAAAAAAATGTAAAGTGTTATTTTATTCTAATATTTTGGGTCCTAAAATTTCCTTCTTACACTTATTAAATGTGTATCTTTTAGTGATAAGAACAATGTCTTAACATTTTCATATTGTTCTTTATTTCTAAGCTTCTTAAGGATTTCACTCATCAGAGCACACAGATGCAGCTAGGTATTTATCTGGGGATAAAGTCACCCACACACAGCCTCTTACTCAACCACGTGTACACACAGGTCTGATTAGAGTTCCATTTGCACCATAGACATCCGGAATAGTGACTGCAGCACCTGTCAGAGGCTCACTCCCTGCTTTATCTGATAAAGCAATGTTGCACAGGGAGTGTCCAGAAGCTAGACTAGTCCTGTTGGAATGGAATCCACAGATACCTCAGGGATGAAGAAGGGAGCTACAGGGTCCCTTTCTTCTAAAAATAATAAATATGAGAAAAAACTAAGAGGCTCCTTTCCCATTGACTCTATTGATGAGTGCAGGAAAAAGAGACAGATAAAAGAAAAGCATACATTGGTAAAATGATAATGTTTGACAACCTAGGTATAGGTATCCTATAGAAAATAAGTCATCTGATTTTTAAAAATGAAAGGAGAGGGAAAGAGAAATAGGACTTCAAGAAGACAAATACAGCACTTATTTTAGAAATTTAAATTGGTTAGCTTTAAAAAGTTTCTTTGGAATATTACTTTAGTAAAGTTTCAATATTTAATTGGTGATTTAGAATTCTGAACTTTAGTTATTTGGAAAAGAAATATATCTTACTATATAATCATATCAAATAAGCCCATATCATTATGTAGTGATTGTAGTAATAATGGCAATCAGTTGTAAGTGAAGGACTATCAAAAGTAATACCAAGAATGATGTTTTATTTTTGTAACTTTTAAAGTGCTTTCATTTAAATGGTCTCATTTGATCCTCACATCAGCTTATAAGATAGGCAGCACAATTTTTTATCATTTTACAGGTAAGAGTTTGAAGCTTAGACTAGTTTAGGGACTTGTTCTGGGTTACACGTCTGGGAAATAGCAAAACTCATACTAGGACTCTGGACTTTTGCTTCCCAGTTCATTTTTATTTCTGATGGAATGATCATTCATAGCTCTGTATTTTCTGTTGCTGAAAATTGCCATTAATTTCCAGAGCTGAGTAAAGTTTGTCCATGGGTGAGTATAATTTGCAGTACTTATCCATATTGGATCAGTGCATTTTGTTTGTTCCCTTTCATGTGCTTTTGTTTGTTCCCTTTCATGTGCTTTTAAATAATGTGTGAATCAACTTAATAAACAACTCAGCTCACAACTTTCCTTCGGGTTCTCCAAGAGCCCTAGTCCTTAATCACAGTTTGTTGGCAGACAGCTAAGTGCACCATTCAAAGATTATCTCTTCCACCTACTCCACCCTTTGACCCAATTTCTCTCCAAAATTGGCACCACAGCTTTTATATTGCATATACTACAGAAGGTTTGAGTTTCCTTTAACCTATCTCAGCAATTTTCATCTAGGCTATATACTCACTCTGAGAAGGGCAGAAGTAGGAAAACATATGTATAAGGACATTGTCACTTATTCTCTTCCCCACCCATTTCCTAGATCTATCCCTTTCCAATCAGGTCCAGGAGTAAACGTGCAGATGGGATAGACTGGAGACTGTTCGGGGTCACACAGACCTTGAGAGGAACATATAAATATTGTCAGTTCTGAAAGATCCCCAGAAGCCATGAAAGCTCCACATATGACCCTCTTCCACAGAGAATATCCTGCTTCACTTAGACCTATCTGGTGACCCTGAGTCCCTTTATAATCAGAAAAGGTCCACCCCTCACATTTGTGAGCTCCAAAGCAAGAGTATAAATAGAGGTCTGCATAATATGTGTTTAAATATTTAAAAGTTATAGATCAGGCTAACAAGCCACAAAACGAAGTAAGTTCTCTCCTCCTACTGCAACAACAGTATGTCCATAATAACAAAGTTGAAATACATGTTTAAACTATGGCTGTTTTTTACTGAAAGGCAAAACATAAAAGACATTTGAATTTAATTATTACTCTACATTTTAGACATTTTTGTTGATGGTTCAGTGATGTTTGGATAATTACATAAAGTATATAATTTATTAGTTATTTTTAAATTGATTCATTCCAGAATTTCTTGTTTTCATTTGAAAAAGGTCACTCATTACATTACTCTAATTAAGATTTTTACATAGTTTGTGCTCTACTACAGTAAAGCGCTAAAGAACTAAAAATTAATTGTAACTGTATTGAGAGTACAAAATTTGAATATATTTTCATCAAAAATTAAGATAAATATAAAACTTAAAATTATTTTACATATACTTTTATTACTTAAATTTGCATTAAGATTCTTTTTTAAAAAACTTTATTAAATCTTATTTTCATAAAAATAAAGCTATTCACAATTCTAGCATTGAATTGTGCTAAAATAAATAAGTATCATACTTTATACATATTGTATCTAGATCAGCATTGTCCAATAGAAATATAGTGCAAGCACGTATGTAACTTTTAATTTTTTAATTAAAAATTTTATACATTAAAAAAATTAAAAATTAAACATTAAAATTTTTAAATAATTTAAATATTTTATTTAATCCAACCTATTAAAATATTATTTCAACATGTAATCCATATAACAATAATTAATGAGGTCTTTTACATTCTTTTTTAATACTAAATCTTCAAAATTCGTTGTAGTTACACTTATAGCACTTCTCAGTCGACGTAGCTACATTTCATGAGCCCAATAGCTACATGTGGCTAAGGCTACCATATTGGATAGTGAGTATTCATTGATTGCCATGTAAACTGATACAAATACCAAATTAATTGGTGAGGGCCCTCAGAAACACAAGTTGAAACACAAAGAGAAACAAGAAAGTGGATGCTCCTCCATACGATTAGGAATGATGTTAAGAGGAAGAACTTGACCTGTTAATTAATTTGTTTTTCTCTTACCTAAGGACTTCTATCACTCAAATCATCTGAAGTAGTATCCATTTCCAGTGTAGGCAGTGGCACAACCCACAAACCTCTATGGGTGCAAGTGTCCTTTGTTTTAAAGGACATAGGACAAGAGGTTTGGGGAACCTCTTAGGTTCTCCTTAGGCCTGAGTGGGGTTAGGAACAAGAGTGGATGTTTAGAGTTATAGATCACTCTGTGCAGTGCTAAGCACCGACCAGTGAGTTAAAAGAGATCCAATCTGTTTGTTAATAATTTATTTGTTGTTGTGTTTATGAGAATTGGGGCTCAGAGGAGGAGCTGCTTTTGCTTGGTATGTGAGAGGAACTGGACAAAGCACCCTCAACCTAGCTGGCTTCCCAGGAGCACATCAGAATAGAAAGGAACTGAGATAGGTCAGTTTAGTGCCTATGTTTTCTTCTATGTATTTTATTGTTTTAGGTCTTATATTCAAGTATTTAAATCATTTTGAGTAAATTTTGTGTCTGATGTCAGACAGCAGTCTAGTTTCATTCTTCTGTTACGTGGTTTTCCAGTTTTCCCAACACCATTTATTGAAGAGGCTTTCCCTTCTCTATTTCAGGTTTTTGGCTCCTTTTTCAAAAACTAGTCATCCATATATGTGTGGGTTTATTTCTGGGCTCTCAATTTTGTCCTATTTGTATGTGTGTCTTTTTTCTGCCTGCCAAGCCCATACTGTTTTGATTATTGAGCTTCGTAGAAAGTATGCTATCTCCAGCTTTGTTCCAGTTCTATACTTAAAGGGAATACATTTTAAGAAATACAAAAATCAAAAGCAAGTGTATACCATTTTTCAGTTTATATGCTCCAAACTGGAAGAAGGATATTATCTGTAGTTATAATCATGGTATGTATTTATGTTATAATATGTTTTATCTAACCAAAATATTGTTTGTAAATCCTGTTTGTTTAATTTAAGTTAAAAAATATGTGTAACCATCTTTGTATATCACTGTTCTGAATTTTAAAAATATTAAAATACCCCACAATTTAACTCTTTAAAAAATCTTGGATATGATAGACTACATTTTTGTTTTAATATTATTAATTTATTCATTCTCATCTCCACACATTCTGGCCATTCAAAAAATTATAATACATATTATTATGTTCATATTTTAGAATATGGAATCCAGCAATATTTTGTAGTTTATTAAGAATATTTTAATTTATAGATGTGTTTCATATAAGTTTATTAAGAATACTTTGACATGTTGTGCCATATAAGTAACTCAGTTAACCTACAAATGAGAAGGAGAACAGAGAGATGGAAGTAATCTTTTGGTCTCTGGGTTCACACATATATTTACATGCCACGAGTCCACAGGCTTGGGGTTGGGCTTGACTGAGAGGCTGAGATGGGTGGCCTCTCTTCCCATGTGGACTTTCATCTTCAAGGAAGCTAAATGGACTTTTTCATGAGACCATAGCTGTGGTCCAAGAATTTGATGGGTGGCAAGGCTAGTTCTAAGAGGATGAGTGCATAGATATGGTTGGTGTACTAAGAAGACTTGGAATGCACATTCTCCATTTAGTATTGCTAATCTTCAAATTTGTCCTAAGTAGCCAAATATTTAGATACAAAAATGAAGATTCTTGTAGTTAGTATTATTATTATTCTAACCTGGCAGTTGAAGATATTTGTGGCATTTCAGTAAATTGGGCTATTTAGTAATCTAAGGCCCAATGCACAAACCCTTAAAAAGCATCTGTTTGTATCATGTTGGCTGATGTCCCATTGGTCAAAGCTGACAAATGGCCAAATCCAGAGTTAGCTTAGAAGGGGACTCATAAGGGCATGGATGCTGGGAGGAAGGATTCATGGAACATTAATTTGATAATCTACCAGAAAATCTTTGAAAATTGTAATACATAATTATCTTAAATAATTAAAATAGGAGCATATTTTGTCAATTAAAGATATCATCAACCTCAATGCACAGATTTTATTTGACATATTTAGTATTTATATTTAATTATAAATAATTTATATTTAATTAAATAATTATATTATTGCCATTTATTATCATTATTATTCTGTGTTTCATTGAATTCATAGATTTATTTTAAAACAGCATTGTTTTTTTCTTTCCTTACATTATTCTTCTTCTGAAGTCCATTAAATGTAAGCAAGGAATTTATCAATATAATCACGACAATTGCATGGTGAGTCAAATGTTTTAGTATTTAAGATTTTTTTCTTTAGTAAAGAAAGTTAAGCATGTCAAGGGATCAAGGAAAGCTTAATATTTTAAAACTATTTTCATGGACAAGTTCTCAATTTTAAAATACTGTGTCAAAAAAAAAATCCAATTGCATATATCACACAAAACACATCTATAGACTGAATTGGGCCTAAAAGTTATCAGTTTGCAAAACTCTGGCTCAAATAAAAGTGAATGCTAAAATTAGTATTTTAGCATAGTAAGCCAAATTTGGTCCAGATAGGTCTTATGAGAGTTTAGAATGTTAATGTTTTCCACCATCTGCCACTTTCATATAATTTAGAAAAAAGATCAGCCATATGGCAGAATGTTACAGAATGATATACATATTCATTAGTGATAAGCATAAAATCGGTTTAATTTAGTTATACAGTTAAAATGCTATTCAAGAAAACTCAAATGCTAGTCTTTCAGCATGATTTTAATTTAGTACCAATTGATCAAGGTTGGCTAAATCAGGCCTGTTTTATGATTACTTGTAATCATTTTGTTTGTGGGGGCAGAAATGGAATGTGTAGGACCCTGCTACTCATAAGTATGTTCTGTAGACCAACACCGGCATTACCTAGGAATTTGTTAGAAATACAAAACTTTAGGAATGCCAGATGTACTGATTTAGAATCTGTCAATACATTTTGCTGAAACTGACTCCCAAATTTTTCATGAGCATTTAATTTTTTTGACTCAAGTTAATAGTTTCCCCGATAAGCCTTGTGAAGAAGAGCTATGTAGTAGCTTTTTGCTTGCCCTTTCTGCTTGCCTTACTTCAGGAGGCAAATGACATCAGTTTGACCTATTATTCGTCATGTCGATTTTCCATTGTAAAACTTCCTTTTGCCATTTGTAATTAATGTGGTCTGTGGAGTAATGTTTTAGATTATGTAAGTATCCTGTTCTTTAGCAATGATTCAGACAATAATTTTAGCATTCATTGATAATTCTAGCCAGAATCAATTACTACGGTGGTTGGAAAATCATGGCTTTTTTACTTTATCATTCCTTCTACATTTATTGGTAAGCATTTGTGTCAAAAGATATAAACATGTCATTTATTTACATTACTTTTGTGGAAATTGTAGTAATTTTATTTGGCAGTCTCTGATATAAGCTACTTCTATTTATATCTTTTCATTACATAATAAAGTCTGTGGTATAGGAAGCACTAAAATGGAAATACCAAAATAATAGATATGGTGGCATAAGCTTTTTTTTTTATTACTCATTTGCAGTTTTATAGAATACATGCCTTTACTCTTTAGCTCTCACTTTCCTATTCAGAAGAAATGTCTGTTCATTTACACCTGTAACGCTACAAAAAATTTTTAAAAATTCTTATATATCAATTACAGTGAATAAAATTTTATCAATATTCATCATACTATAATCTACTATTTCTTAGCTACTAAGTTAGTAAAACTCAGTGCATTGTAAATAACAATCTTCATGGTGCTTTGGCTTATTTATTTTTGCCAAATTATCATCAGGAGAGTTGAGACTGGCATTAGTAATTAGACAAGAAGTGGGATGCCTGGTGTGCATGTGTGTAGATGCTTGGCTATTATTTCCACCTCCATGCTCAATCCTGCCAAGTTAACAAGATTTACAGGTGATACATACTTTAGCTATATTTTCTAGATGAATCTATTATTTCTACTTATCTATCCACCCATGCATCCATCCATCCAGTCAATATTTGCCTTCTGTATTGAACATCTACTCATTTCCAGGTACTATTCTCAGAACCACAGATACAAAGATGACTATGATACAATTCCTACCTTTAAGTAATTATGACTATTGTCTAGGAATAAACCCTTCTCTAAGGCCATCTCTCTTTTCTTTTCTAGCCATTTCTTCCAAAAATGTGAGCGCCTGCTTGCATTTTTCTCCTCAATGCTGGTGCAGAGCAAGGCTCCTTTTGAGAATTGTTATCCATGCCTGCTGCTTCTGGAAAGCTGAAAATTGCTATGCATTACCTCAGACTCTCCTTTTAAGACCATTTGTTTGTTAGTGCAGCTACCAACCAAAGATCACTTTGTAGCAGCTACTCAGTGGCCTCAGGTCAGACACAGGTAGCAGCTAATCTTAGCCTATACTGAAGCTCCCCCCTAGAGGCCCCAGAACCAATACAGCAGGTGGCCAGCCTCAGACCACATCTGAATACCACAAATGACACACCGGAAGAGTGGACTTGGCAGTCACCTGAGGCCCGATAAAGTGAGTCAGCCCTTGAATGATAGCTGTCTGCTGAAGTCATGGCCAGTCCTCACAGCCAGTCAGCCTGAGGGTCAGTGCCACCCATTCACTTGTCAACAGCAATCAAGACTCAATTACAAAAGGAAAGCACACACAACCCATACAAGGGACACACCTGGAGCACCTGACTCATGTGAACAGGGAGACTGCACCATTGGGCCCCACAGGACAATTACTACATGAGGCCACTCTGCCAAGACTGGGACATAACAGATCTATCTAGTACATAGAAACAAACATAGGGAGGCAGTTAAAATGAAGAAACAAAGAAACATGTCCCAAGTGAAGGAACAGTACAAAACTCCAGAAAAAGAACTAAATAAAGTAGAGGCAATCAACCTACCAGATGTAGAGTTGAAAACACTGGTTACAAAGATGCTCAAGGAACTTAGGGGAAAAATAGACTATCTCAGTGAGAACTTCAACAAAAACATAGAAAACATGAAAAAGGAGAAAGAAAGCATGTATAAAAAAACTAGTCAGAAATGAAGAATACAATAACTGAAATGAAGAATATATTAGATGGAATCAACAGATTAGATGAAACCAAAGATCAAATCAGCAATTTGGAAGGTAGGGTAATGGAAAACACCCAATCAGAACAACACGAAGAAGAAATAACTTAAAAAATAAGGACAATTTAAGGGGCCTCTGAGACATCAAACATGACAACATTTGAATTATAGGGGTACCATGAGGGGAAGAGAGAGAGCAAGAAATTGAAAACCTATTTGAAAAAATTATTTCTTCTAATAACCTAGCAAAGGAAATAGACACACAAGACCAGGAAGCTCAGAGAGTCTCAAACAAGATGAACTCAAAGAGGACCATGCCAAGACATACCATAATTAAAATGCCAAAGGTTACCGACAAAGAGAGAATCTTAAATACAGCAAGAGAAAAGCAGTTGGTTACCTACAAGGGAGCTCATATAAGACTGTCAGATGATTTCTCAACAGAAATTTTACAGGCCAGAAGGGATTGGCTTGAAATAGTCGAAGTGATGAAAAGCAAAGACCTACAACCAAGATTATTCTACCGAGCAAGGCTATCATTTAGAATCGAAGGAAAGATAAAGAGCTTCCCAGACAAAAAAAAGGTGAAGGAGTTCATTACCACTGAACCAATATTACAATATTACAAGAAACATTAAAGGTATTTATTTAAGAAGAAAGAGAAAAAAATAAAAAATATGAATAATAAACTATTACAAAGAAAAAAATGCTCACTGAGAAAGGCAAACACATAATAAAAGCAGTAGATCGACCAACACTAAAGCTAGTACAAATGTCAAAAGGCAAAAGTAGGATGATCATGTGTACTTACAACAGAAAATTAAGGGATATGCACGCACACATACACAAAAGTAAAAAACTGACAAAAACATAAATGCAGAGGGGTGAGTAAAAATGGTAATGATTACAGAATATGTTTGAACTTAGGAGATCAATTTAAAATAGACTGCTATAAACATGGCTTGGTATATATGAAGCACATGGTAATTATTAACCAAAAATATATACAATAAATAAAGAGAAAGAAATCCAAACAAAACACAACAGAGAGTCAACAACATACGAGAGAAGAAAGCAAAAGAATAAGAAAGAAATAGAGCACTTCAAAAACAAGCAGAAAGCAATTTATAAAACGGCAATAACTACATAACTACCAATAATTACTTTAAATGTAAATGGATTAAATGCTCCAATCAAAAGACGAATAGATAAAGAAGTGGTGCATATATAAATGGAATATTACTTGACCATAAAAAGAATAAAGTTTTATTAACTGTGATGTGAATAGACCTAGAGGGTATTGTGCTAAGTGAAATAGGTCTGACAGAGAGAGACAAATACTATATGATTTCTCTTGTATGTGGAATCTAAAAAACAAAATAAATAAGCAAGGCAGAAGCAAACTTATAGGTGCAGAGAACAAATGGACGGTTGCCAGATGGAAGGCAGGTTGAAGGGCTGGGTGAAAAAAGTTGAGGGGATTAAGAAGTACAAATTGGCAGTTACAAAATAGTTATGGGGATGTAAAGTACAGCTTAGGGAATGTAGTCAATAATATTGTAATAACTATGCATGGTTCAGGTGGGGACAAGACTTATTGGGGGGGATTACTTTGTTAGTTACATAAATGTCTAACCACTATGCTGTATACCTGAAACTAATACAATGTTAAATGTCAACTTATTTGAAAAAAAAAAAGAAAGAAAGAAAAGAAAAAGACCACTAGTTAGAGAAACTATATTTTTCTCATCTGCTATAAAATGATTGAATGGAAAACATGATAAATAGAATAGAGTGAGAAGTATTTGTGGTGAGGGGACAGATAAAAATTCTAAAGAAAACTTATATTCTCCTCTCCTAGTATAATGTTAATGCAATATTAAAGATTAAAGAATATAGCTCATGTTATTCTTTTTAAGGACATTAAAAACAATGAACTATTCTAAGTAATCTAAATTATATCTGTGGTGGCTAAATCTGTATAATCTTTTTAAATTATCTTGGTTTTGGGGGAGGTATTTTCTAACATGAGAATAAATTATAGAGTGCTATGATTTTTTCTCATGGAAATAGTTATCAATGGTTATTTCATTGTTGTATATACAAAGTAAATTTTAGGACATTATATATGATTACTTAATTCAATTATTAATGAAGAGAGAGATATATCACAATATCTTTTAAAAAATCTTTTCAATTTCCAATGAAAAACTTATTCTCTTTGAAGTGAATGTATTGGTAGTGAATGATGTCAGTGGTGAAAATGCCATGCATTAAATAAACTTTAATATTCACTGTCTCTTTTGACCCATACAACAATTGAATGAAGTAGATAGGGAATGGATTATCTTCATTTACCAGATAAGGAGAGCCATAAAGAAAGACTAGAGACTTGCCCATGCTCACACACCTTAGAGCCAGAGATAAAAACAGAACTAAGGCCTCCTGATTCTTAGTCCAGGGTGTTTTCCATTATAACATAATCATAATATCTTCCTAGGTGCTCTTAAAATCTATGATTTGTTGCAGACAAAAAGTCAAAGGAAAATTCAATCAGTAAAATAAGCAACCTACTAGCTAGGATCTAATAAAACGTGTTCAAAATATGTTACTTTCCTTCAATCTTATCCTTATTTATCCCAGATCACACACACATACATACATACATACATACATACATACATACATACATACATACATACATATCAACAGAAATTTACCAAGGGTAAACTGAAGTGTTGCTGAATCTAATTCATCTTTGGCAATTAAATGTTGGGAGTTTGCTGACCATTTAAGTTAGTGTTGTAGCCACCAGCCCCCAATAGACACACGGACCACCAGAAATCAGTGAGTTATAGAAAACACACTCTTTATTCAGCCAGCTGGGTCTGCCAGGGGTACGCAGATCCCAAATTAAACAGCCTCGAAATGTAGAGGTACAGGGTCTTTAAGCCTTAAACCCCATTCTTCATCCCGTTTTAACACACAAGTCTATTTTTCTTCTTTTTACTAACTGTTAACCCACAGGTCAGTCGTGCAAGCGAGGGGTACAGAAGCAGAAAGCTTATTGTTAGTGCGTTATGTTCCCATGAGCAATAGCCAAACAGTAATTTTCCAGCCAGCACATTCCCCACTGGCCTTAGCGGAAAATCAAATCCTTGATTCTTCATGAGGAATTTGTTCATAGCCTCTATTTTGTATTACTAAAAGTTTAATAGAATTAATTATCTTCCTTATATATGCAAACAAGAAATTGAGGAAACATGAGTCAAAAGTTAACAAGAGGAGGAAGAGGATTAAAGGTCCACTACAGCAGATAGGAGGGTTGTTAGCCATGGTGACCAATTGAACATCCTATGAAACCAGTTATTTGATTCTAGTCTTTGTTTTTCCCTGGCATCTAAATTTCTTTGTACTAGTAGTAAGCTTTCTCTAATTATTCCAGAGTTATTGGCATAGAAGCAAAAGGTTTTACCTTGAGCCATACATAATCCGTCTTGTTCTAAGAATAATAAATTTAAACCTCTTTTATTTTGGAGGACTACTTCTGCTAGTGAATCGACTTGAAGTTCTAGCCTGCTAAGCTCAGTTAAGTTTAGGGGAGTTCCTACCCTGACATAGTAAAGGGGTTTTGGGTTTAGGCACCACCAGCAATCTTGTCCTATGTCTGGGGTGGTCTTATTTAAGACCTCGTGTATTGTCGTTAGCATAGTTATTAATGCTCCTTCTGGTTCTGGTTGTGGCTGGTTGAATGCCTGGGCTAAAGAGGAAAAAAGGAAGAAATAGAGGGTTAGACTTATGAACGCCTGAGTCTTAGCCTTAAGGGCCTGTCTTCCTGAGCTGTCCACTCTTGTGCTGCCTTCATGTGGGAGTGATGAATCCATGATGGGACGCCGTCTACGTTAACTGCAGTGGGTGTCGTCAGGTAGACAGTGAAGGGTCCTTTCTATTTGGGTTTCTAGTCCCTTGGAAGTGAACTTCTGGACCCACACAGAGTCCCCAGGCTGAAACTGATGGGGAAGTCCGTCCCCTGGGGTTGAGTGGGCAGCACCAACTCGGGACCAAATCTCCTTCTGTACATTTTGAAGGCCCTGTAAAGACTTAAGTAAGACAAGGTTACATAGTTCTACCTTTTTCTCATCTTCTATTCTAGGTACTAAAGGTGAGGGTTTTCCAAAGAAAATTTCAAATAGGGTGAATCCATTAATATACGGAGTACACCTGGCTCGGAGAAGAGCGAAGGGGAGAAGTTCTACCCAGGTCCCACCAGTTTCTAACCCTAACTTGACTAGTGTCTCTTTTAGGGTCCAATTCAGTCACTCTACTTGGCCTGAACTTTGGGGCCAGTAGGCGCAGTGGAGTTTCCATTGCAAATTTAGGTAGCTAGCCAATTGTGATACCTTTGCTACAAAGGCTGGCCCACTATCCGACCCTAAAGTTCTGGGGAAACCAAATCGAGGGAGGATTTCTTGTAGTAGTTTCTTAGTAATTACTAAGGCAGTTTCTTTCCTGATGGGGAAGTCCTTTACCCATCCTGAAAATGTATGTAGGCCCCCACAGTCGGGGTTATCTCAGTGAAATCTATTTCCCAGTGGTCCCCTGGATAAGTTCTTCTTTCCCTATGCCTAGGTTCTTCTATCTTCCCCTTCTTT
The DNA here is from genome assembly GCF_902729225.1 of Pteropus medius. Classification (NCBI taxonomy): domain Eukaryota; kingdom Metazoa; phylum Chordata; class Mammalia; order Chiroptera; family Pteropodidae; genus Pteropus; species Pteropus medius. Next base: position 14,230,690 of record NW_024354500.1, read on the forward strand.
GGATTAATTTGGGCACAAGCCGGGCATCGCGAGGCAATCTCCTCTGCAGTTCTTCTCCCTTCTAACAAGTGAAAGTAGGGGTCTAAAGCTTGGAGCATCTTAGTTCACTCTAGGTGTGTGGTCTGGTGTAGTTGGTGGAGGAGAGTTTTTCCGAGGGCCCGTGAGGGCCTGATTTTTCTATCTGGGGTTGTCCACCACTCCTGTTGGTTTCTGGTGGCTCCCTTATCTTGAAAATATATGTTTTCTTCCACCGTATAGGTCGGAGACGGAGGCAGTTCTGGGTAAGGGACAACAGTCAGTAGATGTGGTGTGGGCCTCACTGGCCTTGTAGCCACTGTTCTTGCCTCTGCATCAGTTCGTTGGTTTCCCTCAGCCTCAGGACTATTCCCTTTTTGATGCCCTTTACAATGAACAATAACAAGAGTCTTAGGCATCTATATGGCTTCAAGTAAGGCTAAGATCTCCCCCTCGTTCTTGATGTCCTTCCCAGCTGAAGTCAGAAGCCCTCTTTCCTTGTAGATGGCTCCATGTACATGTGTAACAGCAAAGGCTCATCGGCTGTCAGTGTATATTGCGACTGCCTTATCCTTTCCCCATCTTAGTGCCTCAGTGAGGGTGATGACTTCGGCCTTTTTAGCACAAGTCCCATGGGGAAGAGATGGTGCCAGTTAGAGTTACGACCGCTGCCCCAGTGTACCTTCCTTCCTGCATGAAGCTGCTCCCATCCGTCTGTAAACAGAACGTCATCAGCCTCAGGCAGAGAAGAGTCTTTGAGGTCTGGCTGCAAAGAACACACAGCATCAGTGAAATCTATGCAGTCATGAACAGGGGTCTCGGGGTCTGGGTCTGGCAACAGATTGGCTAGGTTGATGACAGTAGCTTCAGATTTTAGCCATACGTTTGGGGTCATCTGGTGCCTTCCTGTTGTTGAACACCTTCTGGGCTATCTCGACAAGTTGGGACAGGTTCATCCCCGCAAAACCTTCTAATTTTTTGTAATTTACACAGGATATCAGGGGCTGCCTGAGTAGTAAAGGCTACATTAATTGCCTCAGGATCAATGAGGGTATATACCCGGTACGCCTCCTGTAGTCGTTCAAGAAATGCTCTGGGGGATTCCTGAGGTCCCTGTATAACTTCAGTTACCTTAAAAAGGTTAGTTGGCTGACGAGCAGCCTTCCTAATTCCCCCAATTAGAATCTGGTGGTATTGATCTAATGCCGTTCTCCCTGCCTGAGAATTGTGTCCCCAGTCTGGGTGGGTAGAGGGAAATTCCTCCTCAATCTGTTCCCCTGTTTCCTCAACTCTCCTTACTCTTGCAGCTGTCTTTTGTGCTTCAGCCCAAATGTATCCACGTTCTTCCGCGGTGAAGCGGGTAATTAAAAGCTGTTGGCAATCGTCCCAGGTGGGGCAGTGAGTCTGAAAGACACTGAGAGTCCCATTAATGTCTGGAGTTTCTCAGAGAAAGGCGGATTCTGTGCTTTCCAGTTGTACAGGTCACTAGTCGAGAAAGGCACATAAACCATAAAGGGCCTGTCTGTGTGATGTCCCTGGGGTGGTGCTTCTTGCAAGGGGAGGATGGCCGGTGAGGTGGTATTGGCTGGTGCCCTGGCCAGAGCAGGAGCAGGGGGCCCATAGGGGTTACCTGCCCGCGTCCGAGGAGGTGAGGTGGTGCTATTTGGCCTCTGTTGTCCTGGATTATAGGGTGAGGGAAGGTCACTGTCCTCCAGTGGAGACTGGAAGACTGAGGGACTGGGCTGTCTTGGAGATTCGGTTGCCATATGTTTCGGGGTGCCCATGACTAAGACTCACGCCCCTAGAGAAAGGGCACACCAGCAGAGCCAAGTGGGGGGTTCTGAACAAGGTTTAACCATTGATCAATGATCAGGATGTCCTGGGTCTCCCATGACAATCTTCTAAACATTCCTCACTAAAACCCCTGTCAAAAGAACCCTCCGGAGGCCAGTTTACACCAAAAGACGGCCACTCAACTTCACACAATGTTCTTAGTCTGCCTGGAGAAAATTTTATGCCATAGTCAGCTCCTTCTACAAACCCTTCTTAGAAATGTCAGGAGACACCCCAAGTGTGCCTTCTGTGAACTTGGGCTTCCTCCGATTGCTTGTGTGGAAAACACAAGGCAGACACTCAGATGAAAACAATTACTGGGGTGTAGGTGGACCCAGAGAGGTCTGCTACCTACAACTCAGACAAGACCAAAGATAATAGACAGAACCCAATGACAGGGCACAGGAGGCGGCATCCCATGGCCTTGCCATGGTCCAGGAGATATGACTGCATCCAGTCTCTCCATGGACCCCTAATGACCAGTCAACAGAAACAGAAAGGTACCTTTTTATCCAGACGTTGAGGCCTTGGAGATTCCCATCGGGATCAGGAACAAAGAGTGTGTCCTAAAGGTTGCGTCCTTGACGATTGCATTGACCCCATCACGTCATTCAAGGGCCCTGGAACGTCTCAGGTTGGGCACCCCTTTGAATCCATAACAAGGACAGCAACCGCTTCGGAGGCTGGTCTAGTCTTAGATCTCAGGGCCACTCCCTGATATCTCGTTGGGGCCTCCAAATGTTGTAGCAGCCAGCCCCCGAAAGACACACGGACCATCAGAAATCAGTGAGTTATAGGAAACACACTCTTTATTCAGCCAGCTGGGTCTGCCAGGGGTACGCAGACCCCAAATTAAACAGCCCCGAAATGTAGAGGTACAGGGTGTTTAAGTCCTAAACCCCATTCTTCATCCCGTTTTAACACACGTCTATTTTTCTTCTTTTTACTAACTGTTAACCCACAGGTCAGGTGTGCAAGCGAGGGGTACAGAAGCAGAAAGCTTATTGTTAGAGCGTTATGTTCCCATGAGCGATAGCCAAACAGTAATTTTCCAGCCAGCACATTAGCTCTACCAGATAGACCTTATTACTTACAGACTTGATTTAGTTTCTGAGTAAAATTATCTCAGTAGGGCAGAAGGGCATAATTTTTCTTTCATTTTCTACTTTGACTTTAAAACTAGGGAGAATTTTATGATCATGTAGGTCCTATTCACCACCAAATCCCTGAAATTTAATTTTGTATACTCTCTGGTAAGAACAACACTTTTCAATTTACAAAGAAACTTTTCTCCATAGAATGCTGGTTGGCCCCAGGTATGAAATTGACTGGTCAATTATTTTAAAGAAAAAATAAAAGTTGTAGAAAACATTTGTGTTGTGAAGTAATTGCTCTTGATTTGATTCTCAAAATACGATGCAGTAGTGTTTAACATATATAGTAGAAACTCAATGAATGTTTGATGAATGAACATGAGTCAGTTAATATTTATTCATGACAACTTAGCTATTACCTTTTCTAGTAAGCCACTAATATCCCCAGCCTGTTTGCAGATTCTCCTGTTTTGATTGCACTCCATCATACTTCTGTCTTAATTTGTCAACAATGTTGTTGTCGAGGTTAATATCATCGTTATTACTATACTTATTGGGTGCCAGAGGCTGAGGCGGTGAGATTAACTCATTTTCTAAGGTTACATAGTTAGTGTTGATGAAAAAAAAGGGTACTATAGAAAATAACCTCACAGAGTGATCTGATCATAAATTCCTAATTGGGCAGGTCATGGTGGGTAGTCACATCCCAGGCCTAAAACTTCTTTAGGGAAAGGTTTTAAACCAGCCCTGTCCATTGTCCTTCTGCATCTTGGTTAACACACCTTTGAAATGCCAGAAGTAATACCCCTCGAAGGGGCTATTAACCTTCAAGAGAGCATATAATCTTATTAATTATCCTCTCATCTAATCCCCACCTTGCTTTCTCCCACCTCCATGTTCCCTCTTTAATTTCAAATGCATAAAAAGAAGTTTGCAATTCTCAAATGCTCTAGAGATCTTGCTCCCTGGCATATGTCGTCACTTTGGCTCAAATAAACCCTTACGAAAATTCTCTACAGGTTTGGATGTTTCTTACATTGACAATGGAAAGAAAGAGTCATTTATCATCAATCACCACACTTTATTATACTCATCTTTTCATTTATCTCTCAGCTACCCTGTCAATTCTGTGAGAATTTTCCCTGAGTCAGTGTCAGCTTTGAATAACAACAAGAACAGCAGCAATCGACATTTACTGAGTACTCGTACTACTTTATATAGATGACTTTGTTTAAGTTTCACAATATGCTTATGCTAGAGATACTATTATTAAACCTATTTTACTGTAAGATATGTTATTTCTTTAGATACATTCTTAGAATTGAAATTATCGCAAAAGATTATAACTTTTTCACATTTTATCTTATGATTTTAAAAATCTTTATTTTTTAGAATAGTTTGAATTTAAATGAAAATTGCAAAGAGAATACAGAATTCCCATACACTCCACGCTCAGTTTCCCTTACTACTAACATCTTATGTTACAATTATTGAACAAATAATTGTGCCTTGTCACAATTATTGAACAAATATTGAGTCAGTACTTTACTCAGATTTCCTTACTTTTTACTTAATGCTCTTTTTCTGTTCCACGCCCTCATCTATGATAATATATTACTTTTAGATTTCATGTCTCCTTAGGTTCCTCTTGGCTATGACAGTTTATCAAACTTTCCTTGCTTTTGATGATCTTGACAGTTTTGAGGAGTATTAGTTAGATATTTTGTAAAATGTCCCTCAATTAGCACTTATCTCATGTTTCTCACATGATCAGACTGGGGTTATGGGTTTGGGGGAGAAAGACCACCGAGGTAAAGTGTCATTTTCATCATATCAGAGCAAGAGTACATACTATCAACATTTCTTATCTTTGTTGATAGTGACCTTGTGGCTGAGGTAGTGTTTGTGAGATTTATCCACTATAAATTTACTCTCCACCCCCTCCTTTCCATATTATACTCTTCTGAAAGAAGTTACTGTGTGCAGCCCTTACTTAAGGAGTGGGGTGTTATGCTCCATCTCCTTGCATAATTATTTTGAATTCTTCTTCAAGGGATATTTATCTCTTCTTCTCCATTTATTAATTTATTCAATCATTTATTTATACAGTATGGACTCATGGATATTTATTTTACATTTTGAGTTATAACGTAATCCTACATTATTTTCTTGCTCAAAATGTTTCAGCTTTGGGCATTGGGAGCTATTCCAGTTGTCCTGTGTCCCTTTGCTGTACCCACACCAATTTTTTTTTTCTTTAGTTTCTGACACTAAAAGATGTTCTGGGATCATCTTAAACATTTCCTGCCCCAATACTAGAACTAGTCATTTCCTGAGGATTCCTGGTTACTTTGATTGGAAAAAAATTGTATTAGAAACTAAAATCTGGGTACTAAGTGTGCTCGTTGCTGGAGATGTCAATGCTTCTCAGCTTTCTCAGCTGACAGAGCAAGGCCATATATGTGCATGTATTCATCTATGTATATACACGTATCTATAAATATATCTATATGTAACAACCTCTATATTAAGTTTATATTGGTGTCTCTAACTGTAACTTATTAGCACATGGATCATTCTAGCCTCCTCTCCATGCTTACCTATAAACTTCCACTCTAACAGTGAGAAACACGGCTCACACGATTTGCCATTTGTTTACTTAATTGTTTAACTCCAGTTGAACTTATAGCAATATTAGAATTGTTGATTTGTACCCTTGTGGAAAGCAACTTTATCAACTAAAGTACATTACCAATGTGCAGTTCCTTTTGCCTTTAGTCTTACAGGCTGTACTCATTTCCAAATTTACTTAGGTCAGCAACTTTTACCCTGGTCCTCTTCAGTGACGTTGTTCCATACATTTTGTAACAATTCTATTTTGGGATTCCCAAACTTCTTAAATGATGTTTAAAACTTTAAGCTCACTCTTTGCTGTAAAGTTCTATGAGTTGTCGGAAATGCATAGTGTTATTTATCCACCATTATACTGTCATACAGAACAGTGTCACTGTCCCACAAAATCTCTTGTACTAGATACTTTCATCCTCTCCCATTCCCCTCAGATGCTGAAAACCAAAGGACTTTTTACTGTCTCTATATTTGTGCCTTTGCAGAAATGTTGACTGGAATCATACAGTATGTAGCCTTTTCAGACTAGTTTCTTTCACTTAGCAATATACAAAGATAATATACATATCTTTATAGCTTATTTTTCTTTATTGCTGAGTAATATTCCATCATATGGATGTACCACTATTTGTGTATCCATTCATCTACTGAAAAGCAGTTTGGTTGCTTTCAATTTTTGATGATTATAAATAAAGCTGCTCTACACATCCATGTGCAGTTTTTGTGTGAACCTAAGTTTTCAGATTAGTTGGGTAAATACCCAAGAGCACAATTTCTGGATGGTTTTGTAAGACTATGTTTAGCATTGTGAGAAACTACCAAACTCTCTTCCAAACTGGCTGTACCAACTTGCATTCCTGCTACCAGTAAATGAGAGTTCCTATTGCTCTGGAACCTCACCAGCAATTGGTATTGTCATTTTGTTTTTATTAGCCATTCTAATAGGCATTTAGTGGTTTTTCACTGTTGTTTTAATTTTCAGTTCTCTACTGACAAATGACATTAAGCATCTCACACATTTATTTGCTATCTGTATATTTTCATTGGTGATATGTCCAGATCTTTTGATTATTTTCAAATTGATTTGTTTGCTTTATTACTACTGAATTTTAAGAGTTCTTTGTATATTTTAGATACAAATCCTTTATTGTATAAGTTTTTTCACAAATATTTTCTCCAAATCTATGGCAGTTTTTCATTCTTTAAATAGTCTTTCACAGACAAGTTTTTCCAATTTTTATGACATATCAATTTTTTTTCTTCCATGGATTGTGCCTTTGGTGTTGTATCTAAAAACTCATCACGAAAATCAAGGTCACTGAGATTTTATCTTGTTTTCATTATTTTACATTTTACATTTAGGTTTATGATCCTATTACAGTTAATTTTAGTGAAAGATATACTGCCTCTGTCTAGTTTTTTTCCCCTTTTTTTACAGAACCATTCATTGGAAAGACTATCCATATTTCACTGAATTGCCTCATTCCTTTGTCAAAGATCAGTTGACTATACATGTATGCGTCTATTTCTGGGCTCTATATTTTTTCCATTGTTCTGTGTGTCTATTCATTCCCCAATACCACACTGTCTTGATTCATGTAGTTTTATAGCAAGTCTTGAAATCAATTAGTATAAGTTCTCCAATTTTGTTCTTCAGCATTGTGTTAGCTATTCTAGATCTTTTGAATTCCATAAAAAGTTTAGATTCAGTTTGTTAGTATTTACAATACATCTTGCTGGGATTTTGATTGGTATTGCATTGAATGTACAGACAAGGCTGGAGAGATTCAACGTCTTAACAATATTTAGTCTTTCAATGAATGAACATGCAATATCATTTTTATCTATTTATATCTTTTTGATATATTTTATTAGGACTTTTTGTAGTTTCCATATATAGACCTTGTATAGAATTTAGATTATATAGCTAAGATAGATTTATACCTAAGTATTTCGTTTTCTTAGATACCATTGTAAATGGTAATGTTTTTTAGATTTCAAATTCCAATTGTTTATTATTGGTAAAGCAATTGACTTGTATATTACCCTTGTATCCTATGAACTTCCTATATGCATTTTTAATTCCAAGGGTTTTGTTGTTGTTGTTGATTTTGGGGGATTTTCCACATAGCTAATCATGAATAAAGATAGTTTTATTTCTTCTTTTCTAACCTGCATACATTTATTTCCTTTTTGTCTCATTGCACTGGCTAGGACTTCCAGTACAATGTGAAATAAGAGTAGTGATAGAAGATATCTTTGTCTTTTTTACCATTTTAGGAAGAAAGTGTCCAGTTTCTCATCTTTATGTATAATGTTAGCTGTAGGTTATTTGTAGAGATTCTTTATTAAGTTGAAGAAATTCCCTATGTTCTTTGTTTGCTGAGTTTTTATCATGAATAGATGTTGGATTTTATCAAATGCTTTTTCTGTATCAGTAGATAAGACCAATATGATTTTTTTCCCCTTAGCTTATTGATGTGAATTACACTGATTTTTGAACGTTGAACCAGACTTGCATAAGGGGAATAAATCCCACTTGATCTTGACCTAATTATTTTTATACACTGTTGGATTCAATTTGGTAATAATTTGTTGAAGATTTTTATAGCTATGTTTATGAAAGATTTTCAATCTTTAGTTTTCTTTTGTTGTAATATCTTTATCTGGTTTGGGTACTGGGGTAATGGTGACCTCATAAAATGAGTTAGAAAGTGTTCCCTCTGGTTCTATTTTCCAGAAGAGATTGTAGAGAATTGATATCATTTCTCCCTTAAATGTTTGGTAGAATTTACCAGTGAAACCATTTGGGACTGGGTGCTTTCTCTTTTGAAAGGTTTGATTCAATTACTTTAATAGATATAGTTCTATTCAGTTTTCCTATTTCTCCTTGTAGAAATTTTGGTGGTTTGTGTCTTGCAGGAAATTGGTCCATTTCATTTAAGTTATCAAATTTGTATGCATAGACTTATTTAGAGTTTTCACTTATTATCTTTTCAGTGTCCATGGAACCAGTAGTGATGACCATTCTTTCATTTCTGATGTTAATAACTTGTCTTCTTTTTTAGGTTAGTTGGCTTGGCTAGAGGTTTATCACTTTTATTAATGTTTTGAAAGATGTAGCTTTTGGTTTTGTTTCTTTTCTCTGTTGTTTTCTTATTTTCAATTTCACTGATTCCTGCTCCAATTTTTATTTTCATCTCCTTTAGACTTACATTGCCCTTCTTTCTTTAGTTTACTAAGTTGCAAGCTAAGATTAATGATTTTAGATCTTTTAAGTTTCTTTATGTATTTCAAAGCTGTTTTAAATAGCTTACCTTTTACTGACCCTTTCCTCTCCACTAGCTTTTTGGTCTGCCTACCTCCTGACTTCAAGTAAGTTAGAAACAAAAAGCTTCTATCATGTGTTAAACACTTATTTGGAGTTTTTCTGTAATATATAACCAGACATAATACTAAATGACACAATTAATATGATAGAAAAGTAGAAGATCCTATGAAGGTGCATAAAATGGGGATCCAACCTAATTATGAGAATCAGGAAGAGCTCCACAGAGGTGATATATTAATGGTAAAGTGGCATTTAGCTCTAAGAGGTTATGGAGAAGCATTCCAAGAAAGGGAAAAGTCCAGAATAGCTTCACCGTAGAGTGAAGGCTGAAGTGGCAGAGTTGTCGACATGGCACGTGAAGGCTCTAGAGCTTTCTGAGAGCAGTGGAAGCATTAAGAGGTTTTAAATGAAGAAGTACTCTTCGAAAGAGTACTTAAACTGCTGTGTGAGAATAAATTGTAGGAGGCAATAAATATATGCAGAAAGACCAGTTGAGGTGATTTTGGCAATTAAGGGGAAGAGGAGATGGTGGAGGCTTAGGTTAAAGTGTGTATAGTAGAGCTGAGGGGAGTGGAAGGAGTCAAGGTATGTTTTACATGTAGAATTGGCAGGAGTTTGTTGTGGATCGAATGTGGGTGGTAAGGGAGAATAAAGTGTTAGTGATGACTTATGGGATGTGTGGAAATAAAGAAATATGAAAGGAGAACAAATGTGGTGGTTGTGTTGGGGGGCAGGTTCTAACATGCTGAGATGCAAATGTCTGAGGTACATCAAAGAAAAAGTACCATAGAAGCTGTGTTATATGAGCTTGAAAGAAGCCTCTAACCTGGAGATATCCATTTGGGAGTTATAAATAGATGGCAACCAATGCCATGAGAATGGATCAAATAATTTAGGCAGGAAGTTTAAGAAAAAGAAAAAAACTATAGAAAGCAACCAGAAAGAATTTTGACATTCAAAGGTCAGAAAAGAGGAACTGGTTAAAAAGAATGAGAAAGTGGGACCAGGTACATAAGTGATGCTACAGAAGCCAATGCTTTCCCTCAGTTTTTGCCTTTCAGTTTTGTCTATGGATTTTTCAGAGTCAATACTCTTTCTCCAATGTCCAAGGAAGGTCATTCATTTTTATGTAGTCATTCATTTTTGTGAGTGTTCCACTGTACAACTGTTGGGCCCCAAACACTGTGAAGATGATATAATAAGATGTAGTAAATGAAGGAACTGGAAACCCAGATAATATTCAATTGAGAGTCACAGAACCTTTCTTGGTGTAATTAAGCTAAGAAGAACTAGCAGAGATACAATGGTTTGACATTGTTATCACTAGCCCTTGAATGCATGACTTGAGAAAGACTATAGACTGAGTGTATATACTGAGTGACTCCAAAATAATGAATATCCAATGCAAGATATTTGTAGTTGAAATTGTTGAGAAGAGAACAGAATATGTTCCTAGAAGTGTGAATCAGAACTGCCAGAGGTTATATAGTTTAAAAAAGACCATTAGGCATTCTGATACGAAATTCTGTAGAGGTGTTGGTGGGAGAGCCTAACATCCACAGCCTACAATATGCCCAATTGAAAATTATTATAATAAATCCAGTAAAAGATAAATAATCTGGGAAGATATATTTCCAATATATATAGCATAGAAACTGTTAATTATTGCATAAAATCTCTTATAAATCAATATGACAAATAAACACAATAGAAAGTGTGGAGATAATACAAATAAGGCAATTCTCAAAAGAAAGATGCAAAAATTCCAATAAACATGATAAACTGTTAAAGCAGCAATGAAATATCAATATTTGTCTATCAGATAGATAATGATTACAAGGCACAATTAAATTTAGTAAGGAGAATGGGGTGTGGGGAAATGAGCACACTTTCATAGATTTTGTGAATTAGTACATTTCTGGAGGGTAATTAGGCATCGTGTATCAAAAATTTTAAATTAAAACTCCCTGACTCAGAAATTTCCCTTGCAGAAATTTAAGTCAATGAAATAATTAGACAAGTTAAAAACATTGTGTATAAAGAAATATTAATAGTCAAATTGATATAATAGCTTGAATTGGAAATAATCTAAATGCTCACATATATTGTAGTGGCTAAATAAATTATGGTATATCCATATAATGAAATATTAAGTAATTGATATCCTTATATTGAAAAGTGCTCCTGATCTATTGTTAAGTTTTTAAAAAGCAGACTATAGAATAGCATTATCACAAATAATAACCATTTGTGTAAAGAAAGGAGAGTTTATATAAGCATGTAAAAATCTATAAAAATACTCTATCAATAATGAAAGATGAGATTGTGGGGGATTTTTATTTATTGTATTGTTTATTTTTTGATACTCATGAATTATCTATCCATTTAATATAATAAAAATAATTGTATACAAGGTAACAAAAAAGTAAACATCTTAAAAATTGATTAAAGAATGTGATTCCAAATTAGTTAAAAACTTGTATTGTGTCATGGGTACTACATATTTTTTATCTTTGTGGATAGGGGAAGAATGGTGAGGAGAACACAAAGACTGGAACTAATAGAAAGCAATTAGTATTACCAATGATTTTCTTCATTTTCTGTAACTATTATCCACTTAGCAAAATTTGACTCTGTAAGATTTAGTGTCTTTTTATAGCTCTTTTGATCAGATTACTTCCTTCAACTCAATAGATTCCTAGGTTGATTTTTCTTTGAAAGCATAGATTGCTGCCAATATTGACAATATGGAAAGGTGGAAACACTAGGGCAAAAATGGATAGCTTGATTTATGTTGTTAGTCCTTTATAGGCTCTAATGCATTTAGATCTTTTTAAATTTTATATAACATCATTTTTTATTGTAATCATATGCTATCCCTTGTTTTTTTTTTTGATATGTATCTTATTTGTACTCAGTCTCTAAGAAAGAACTCTCTGTCCTTAAAAATTTTGAAGATACTATGAATGCTTGTATTTGATTTATTCTCTTATGATGCCACCCAATCTTGGTTAGATGGCTGTCACACTGGGTGAGTAGACATGAAGGTCTCCTTCCTTTTGCACAAACAGACTAGGTAGGCTTTGTTTTTGGTCAGTCATTGGTATTTATAAACCACTTGTGAACTAAGTACTGGACTGTTAGTCTCCGTGATGGGTAATACGGCTCTAGAGTGGGTAAGTGTTAGAGTTCTAGCTCTTGGTGCATGTTTGGACATCTCGTCAATGTAAATAAACACACTACTTTTCCAGGTAGAATGTGGAGGAGATCCAAGTGCCACTTTTGACTTATATTTACCACTACTTGTCTAGGATTTTCTATGTGACAGGCGCCCTCTGGTGAATAGTGGGACTGACGTTGGCCTCTACTATAAAAGAGAAGCTGGAGAAATATTTAAAGCTCTTTTAACAATTTCACATTTATTAAACAAGTAAAGATGCTGAAGTTTTGTGTGTGTGATGGGGGTGAGGGTGGGGATCTATTTTCCATAAAAAACATTCAGGATTTCACAACATAGGAGTAGTAATTAATATTCTAGATGATGTTCAAACTAATCAGAACTTGGCTAGATCATAAATTATTGATCTTTACCTACTCTCCAAATGTAGATATTTGACTGAATTTTTTTTGACTGATACACATAACTCATGTTGAGACTTGAGAAACCATAATTTCAAACCAAAAAACTTTAATCTGGTAAATATACTCGATAAATTATATGTTATTTGGTTAATTTCAAGAACAGAACACTTAATGTATACTGGTTGCTTGAATGATACAACAAATCAGTTACTTTTTATTACCTCTTCTCTCCCTAAAGTTCTTGCCACTTATAATAGACTTTAATCTGAAATGTTCTGAAAGAAGTATGTTATACTTTTGACATCATTATAAATATTTATTATTTATATTACTGGGTTAGATCCTAAGTAAGAATTGTTAATAATTCTTATCCTTTAGGATGTTTCCAATATAAAATAAAGTCAAAGTATACAACTGGGTCAATGGTCAGTTGGAAAATAGATCACATAAATATGATAAAAGGTAGTATTTACATAATTTTAACAGTGTCAAAGAGCAGAAGCAACAACACGCTTGACTCAATAACCTTTAAATGGAGCATTCTAAACCAACAATTGGAGAAAAGGTAAAACAAAAAGTAGATGACATGTTTAACTAACAAGCAGCTGAAAAGGTTGTTGAACTAGTCTCAAAGGTCTTGTTTGATGTCAGAAACTATCAAATTACCAACGGTATGTAGTCTATTTTTGCTACTTTTCACGGGCATATTATCCTGCTGCCTCACACCTTATTATCCAAACAAATTTTTAAAATAAAAATTATTTTTTTCTTCTTTTGCCTAGATTGTCCTTTGTCTCCTGAGCAATTATCCTTTTATATTCACCTCATTTCCTTCAGGTCCAAGCAGACTTGCCTAACTATGAGGCCCCTATTCTCCTTCTTCTTCTCTGAACTCCTAATGGCTGAATTTGGCACAATTGTATCTCTTTGATTATTCCATGTATATTAAAAGGCTCTACAGAACACATGCAAACATTCATTCAAATTACAGTTGACCCTTGAACAACAAGAGGTGGGGGGGGGGCGCAGGTTGTTGGTAAGGGGTGCCGACCACCCACGCAGTCGGATATCCATATAGAAAATTGGTGTATTAATTTAAGTCGTTCCACCGCGGATGGAAAATACGCATTTGTTATTTTGTTAATTGGTTCATTCTCCATCATTGAAGCTTCACTAATTTAGAAGGATAACTTGTGCATTTCCCTTCTCATAGTGCCAAGCATGTGCCTGCGTGCTTGGGTGAAGAAAAGAGAACCCAAAGGAAATCGAAGTGAATGACAGTTAAGACCAAAACACCTGGCCTACCTCATCCTTAACCACAAACCGCTCATTCTTTCCTGTCGTGTTTCCTAAGACGTATCCAAGGAGGGTGCGAGGTCACCCGTGGGAAGGCTGTGTACTCCTCAGAGCCTGATGCCAGGGAGGGAGGCGAAGAAGGAGCACAGAGTTACTCGCGGGGAAAGGTGGCAAGGAGGGGCGACTGGAAAAGGGGGCAGGGACGACGCACGCCTGCGCGTCCCCGACCACAGCATCCCCTTGCAGGAGCCCCCGCGCGCGGGCGGGAGGAGGGACGCGCCGGCTCCTCCGCCCCGCGCGCGCCCACGTGACCGCAGCCGAGGAGATTGGAGCGGCGGCGGCTCGAGGCGGTAGAGTGGGGCAGTGCTCGGCGCTCACAGCAGGAACTCCTCCTCCTCCTCCTCCTGGGAGCCTTGACGGTACCTGCTCCCTCGACCGGCTCGCCGTCGCCGCCGCCACAGCATCCCCGCCGCCGCGACGCTCCGAGGAGGAGGAGGAGCAGACGCAGCCGGGCCGCCACCGTTGGAGGGGTCCCCAGCTGCCACTCGCTCCCTCGGCCGTCGCCTTCGAGGTCAGCCCTCCCGCGGGGGTCTTCGCTCTCTCCTCCCGCCGCCGCCGGCTGTCGCTCACTGCCGCGATGGGGCTCCTGGACTCGGAGCCGGGCAGTGTCCTGAACGTGGTGTCCACGGCGCTCAACGACACGGTGGAGTTCTACCGCTGGACCTGGAGCATCACAGGTAAAGCCGATCGCCGGCTTCCCCATCCTCCCCTGGCCCTGCGGGAGACGCCAGCCCCCCGGCTGCGGAGCGCCCTTACCCGGGCCCTAGAGCTCCCTGCCCCGCTGCAGCTGTTCGGAAGCTGCGGATCAGAGGAGGCGCTGGGGCGCGGGGACCGCGGGGACCGCGGTCGGGCACTGGTTAATCTGCTCTGAACGTTAAGGCCTCCCCCTCCCCCCGACGCTTGCACGGTTTTCCTCTGAGCTTCCACCATCTCTCATCAGCTTCTCGGATGCAGGAGCTGACATGTCAGATGGAACCTGTGCTGCCGAGAGCTCTTCGCAGGAACCGCCCCACCGTATATTCCCACTTTTCCAGATCTCATCTGACAGTTCTAACTTATGCACAGGATTGGTTTTAACATTTAGTAATATTCCAAACGGAGAGATGGCTGGGGGTGGGGGGACTCCAGTAGTAGCTGTCTTTTTGCTTCTTTGGGCTCCGGGTTGCTTTGACGCAACCTGCTTGCTAACCTGCTAATATTTTATCTAGCTCATCCATCTGTACTGTAATTTGGAATGAAAAGTAAAAAACAAAACAGACAAACAGCCCCCCCACCACTGTTTGGCACATTGAACCTTAGTATTAGTTTCTGAGACGTTTTCAACAGCAAATATGTTTCAAGTAATTGTCTATAATGGTTTTTGCGCAGTGCAGTCTGTGAGAGGGGGTGGCTAAAACACCGGAAAAGAAATGTCTTTAGGAAGGGGATCTCTACAGCAGCACCTAGAGGTTGTCCCAGAAGCCTACATATATATAGTTTTCTTAAAATCAGCAAACTTTTACCTTTAGCTGTTGGAATTTGACAGGGCCGTCAGTTGGTTGATTTATGCAGCTCTCCTTGCAGAATCAATTGTGATTTTTTTTTTTTTTTACATTTTACCATTTTTTTTTCAGTTGCTTCAACTGCTTTTGGTTTTAAGGCTTTTAAAAGTTTTCCAAGTAAAAATGAGGTTAACAGGATTTTAGAAATGATCTTATGATTTAAAATTTTTTAGTGCTTTTGCAGTATTGCACTGCATCCCAGCAAGAGAGGAAATTAACGTTCCATGTTATGACTCTGCCTTCCTTCCCTAGAAATGAAAATATATTCCTGTAGTTTTGTGTTTGTCATTAGAGTAAATGGAATAATTGTTACAGCACGAATTCAGTATTCTGCATGGGATATATGTTGTGGAGAAAATATGTTGCTAGAATTATTTCTGGATGAGACAAAATGATTCTTTGACATTGATATGGCTTTAATTTCTTTAGGAAAGTGTTCTTTTTCATAAACTCTAAAGTTTGACACTGAGAAGTAAGCAATTTGATTAGCCATTGCAACTGAAAATGGTAAAAAGAGTTTAAATTGAGTTTTTCCTTTTTAAGTCTCTCTTCTATGTACTGCTACACTGAGGTTATGTTGTACCTATGAAGCCTGGGAAAGATGTACCCTTCCCTTCATCTCTGAAGTGATTTTGGTTTTTTAACTTGCATCAGGGTTTCCCATTACACAATCATGCAAAGCTAAACATCAGACAAGCTCTATGACAGGTAATTGCACTTTGCATACTTTAGAGTTCATACATCGTCAAGGTTCTCCAATCTCCACATAGCCAGAGCCACACCTAGGAGTTGTCATTCCTGTCTATCATTCCCTTCCTAGCTCAGAGCTTTACCATCTCTTGAGTCTCAGAGAGAATTGAGAGCAAAGATAGAATATACCTTTCTGTGATGATTCTTTTCTAATGATGTTCATGTAAAAAACATCATGATGAAATAGGAAATTTGTGTGGTTGCCCCATATGAAAGCTTGCTACTCGCCTGCGAAGGCATATGAACTAATATAATATTGTGTGCCGAGCCTCAGGAGTGAGCAGTAGCTGCTGGGACACAAGCAAGTGACCTTTTACAAACAGATGGGAGGGAAGCTTTTCACCCATGCTCTGGCTATCCACTTACGAAACCTGAGACTGCTTCCTTGCTTTCTGTAATGAGCTACCTAGTGTAGGTAGATGGTATTTCTTAACTAACTTAGGGGCTTAGTGGGATATAGTCTGTTCTGTCTTGCTGCTGTGTAAGGAGGAATATTTTTTCAGGTTCAGATAGAAGCCTGTTGTGTCCCTTTTCCTTTCATTGCCTCATCCCTTTTCTTTGACTCGTTCGCACTGCTCCAATTCCAAGAGAATCTTGTCTCACTATAATGTCATGAAAATTATAGTGAGTTTCAAAGTAGAAAAGTAACTTATTAAATGAGGCTGAAGAAAAAGTTGATGAATCAGAAGTTTGGAAATGGAAAATAAAACTGGGTGGAGAGAGGAGATGGTCTTGAGAAATAGTGATGAGCATTGTGAAAGGATGCAAAATATTTAGGGAGAGCAAGAAGTGAGGGAGGCTCTGCGCTCTTGAATGCTTTCATTCCAAGGACTATATGCTTCTATCTTTCTGTTTTTTTTTAGTTCATTAAATATTTCTCTCCACCAAGATTTCTACCCAAGTGTAAATAATGTATTATCTACTTTGGTGGTCCAAGATATATATTTGATGATCCAAGATATTTTTGTCCTAGGGCAAATAGTTTCTGCAAAAATATCATTTTGAGCTATTATATCAAATGGTGCTATTTAATAAAACATATCTAAAGCATTGTATAAAAACTGAGCTTTTCAACAGCACATATCTAGCGAATATAGAATATGGCCCCTAGTGTATTAACACATAAAATGTTCCTTCTACTTTGCACACCGGAGTTAAAACTTTGAAAGAGCTGTACTTTTAGAAAACAAACAAAATTTCTTTACCTCCCTATATTATATTTTTAGATATTTTGAAAAGAAAGTTAATATAGGAAAGTATAGACTGAGACTGATATGAGACTTCGTACCAGCTGGTATAAGAGTAGATACTCTAATGGCATTGTGTTTATTTTTTTCTTCTATTTTTTTTTTTTTTTTTTTTTTTTTACTTTATGAGTACATTAAAATGATTAGAACTGGTATCCTAGACTCAAAGTGAATATCTAATCAAAGAAAGGCATATGTAATTCTTTTAAACTGATGAATCTAAATATTACCCAATCTGTAAATACCCAACTTATCTATATCATCCATTGTATTCATTTATTATTTTAATAAATACTTATTAGTAGCCTTTTGTGTAACTGACACGTAGGATAAAAACATCTTGGAGAGTTAATAGTCTGCATGCCCACAGTAAGGCCACCATATTTCTTTTTGACCTCATGTTTTTAAATGGCCATTGTCATGGAGTATGTATGTAAATGCATGTGTGTATGTGTGTGTACATGTATGTGAGGTGTGGGCGGATGGTTTGCATTGCTGTCTGTCTGCAGATATAGTACCTCACATTTTGATGAAAAAATTGTGTCTACCTGGGAGTCGAGGTTAGAGCCTAAAAGAACAGCCTAACTGGGTCCTTAAATTCACTTTGGAGGGGCAGAAGGGAGAAGGGGATAATGGTACAGGAGGAAGAAGGATGATGATGATGAAGTTTGGAAACTAGGCTTATATAATCAGTCTTTCTTTTCACGTGACATGGCTTGTGTAGGCACAGTACTTGGCTCTGGGGACACTTGGTCATTGCCCCCATGCAGTTTATGAAGTCCAGAGGGAAATTGCCATGGTCTGAGGGCAGTGTGATCTGTTAGTCAGGCCTAGCAGAGGTCAGAAAAGTCTATCTATACTCTTCTCATCTTTACTTCTACCTGTACTGCAGTCTTGAGTTGTAACAAGAATATTCAAGCTCTGTTTTTAGAATATTTTAGCTCTTTTGTCATGTGAAGTCGATAAGGATACTGTTGGAGACTACTTGGATAAGTAGACTAAGGAAAAAGGTGTCAAAAACTGAAAATCCATGGAAACCGGGAGTGTACTTAAGGGTTAGTGAGTCATCTAGTTTGCTGAGACTGGGGGCTTTGGGGAGGGAACATTTAACTTAATGTAAACAAGGTGGCTAAAAGCAGGTCTGTGCTTTTAATGAGGTTCTAGAGTTATCCTTCTCCAGTAACCTCCCCGAAGCCTCTTAAGAGGTCCATGCCATTATAGGGTGATTTTTTGGTTTGTTTGGTTCTTGTTTTTTCCTTCACTACAGTCTGGTGTTTGGTGGCAGATTCCTGGACTTTAATGACAGATGCTCTTGTCTGTTTCCCAAGGGTGTATAGCAGAAATCCTATCACAGATAGAATTCCAGGAGGGTAAAACAATGCAGAGTCTGAAACTGGTGTCAGGACACAGTTTTGAACAGTTAGATTCTTTGGCTTAGGGAGAAAAGATTTTAAGAATTACACAAATAATTATATTAGACAACACTTTTGTGATCTTAAGAGCCACAAAGAAGTTAGTCATCCTTTTAAAATTCAATTTGCTTTACTTTTTTGTCATATGATAATGTCATTAGCAAATGATTTAATGTTATTAACAAATATTATTTTGGATTTGTGTCATTTATTATATTGAATCACTTATTTTAAATTAAACATATTAGCACATAGAGAAGAATTGTGCAACAGAATTTGTCTTTTCTCACTTTAGATAACTCCTTTCATTATCAAGACATTTCTCCTGTTAACAAATTAAGGAGCTATTTTAATTTCTCTTGGAATAAGAATGTATCAGAATATATTTTTAAAAATTATATGGGTTTGGACTTTTAGAAAAGAGAAGGGAGGAAATACATGTTTCAAAACAGTTTCCGAATTTTCTTTCTGTCCTGGTCAGTCTTTCCTTGCCCACAGACCTGCAGCTCTAGCCAACTTGGAAAGCTCACCCTTGAGTAAAATATGTGCATGTCCAATTTTATGTTTCCTGTCATACTGTTCTTTGTTTTTACTGTTCTTTCCCCCTCTACCTCTTCAGATGGATTTTCATCAGAATCCAGCAGAGTTTCCCTCCTTCCTAAAGCCTTTCTTGGCCATGGTACCCTGGAACTTTCATTCCTTCATTTGATCCCATTGCCTTTAGCAATTTCTCATATACTTCCAGTGCCATTCTTTCTGTGACTATTGTCTTGAACTGTTTAAACCATTATTGTTTACCTGTTCACGTCTTTGTATTTTTCTTCCCAATATGAGAGAGTGCCGTGTATATTTGTTAATTTGATATGTATCAGGAGATGATCCCCCCTGCCCCTTAACCTAGCATAATTTCAAATAGTGATATATTTTGGTTGCTAGGGAATGCAAAGAACACTGAACTGGGATTTAAATGACCTAATTAGCTTCGAGAGTTTAAGCAAGTCCGTTTGTTTTACCAACCTCAATTTTTTTTTCATCTGTAAATTGAGAGAGTTAAATTAGGTAATCTCGAAAGTCTCACCTGGCTCTAAAATTCTGGATATAGATGTAACTTTTAAAAATTCTTTAAATAGATGAAGCAATTTCAGATAAACATACATTGATCAATAATTCAAAAACCTCATTCTATGTAATAATTCAAATCTTTTCCAATAAAACTGTTATCAGTCATGCCCAAATAGTAAAAATAACAGATTCATATATAGTTTTTTTTACTTTCTCTTATCTGCTCTATAAGAAATAGGTACAAGAATAGAAAAACAAAGGGATACAGGTATTTAAGCACCTACTTTGACATAGTACTGCATATGTTGCTACAATACTGTACTTATTTAATAATCTAGGTATTCCTTGAATATTTAATGATTTTGTCAAAGTAATAGCAATAACATTAAAGACTAAGTTTATTATACATCATGTATATAATGTGTAAATTACACATTACATTTATTATATAATATGCAAGTTCTGAGAATGGTTCGTTACATAGTCTTGGGCAAGTTATTCATAGTTCTTTAATTCTCATATTTCTATCTCTGCTATGAGAGGGTTGGAAACTACATGATCTGTTAAGGCCACTTTATTGAATCCTAATATCTCCTGAAGCAATGTTTTCTATAGTCTAAACTTAATCTTACTTTGTATTTTTCTATAAAAATGCAAAATTTTGTCATATATCATTACAGAACGTTTTCAGTCATAGGCACTTTATCTTTGAGCATTTCTAATTTAAATTTGGAAGTATGGCTTACAGTGTTTATAAATTGCTAAAAATATGTAGGTCTTAGAATATGGGGAAAACAAAAGAAACTAAATGGTTTGAGTATGAGTATGTTCCTTAACTAAAAGGCTAATTTTAAAAATCTTACTTTTGTCATATATTTTTCTTCATGGAATATCGTCATTTTTAAACGAATATCCTCAATATGGTATTTTATTTGTTTTAAGTTTTAATTACAATAGAAGTCTTGGAATTTGAAAGACAAATGCATAAATTCACTGAAAGAATTACTGTTAGGTTAATCACATAAAGGCATTGTGGTATTGAACTGGAGTGGTCAAAAGAGTAAATTTCTCTGTTTTCATTTTCATTTGTCAAATGAAAACTTAGGCACAATGTATGTATTGTTAAAGAATTTCATATGTTTTAGCACACTCTCATAGCAGCATTATTTATGATAACCAAGAGGTAGAAGCAGCTCAGATGTCCAATGATGAATGAATGGATAAACAAGATGTGGTATATACATACAATGGAATATTATTCAGTCTTAAAAAGGCAGGAAATGCTGACACATGCTATAATATAGATGAACCATGAGCAGGACATTATGCTAAGTGAAATAAGCCAGCTACAAATAGACAAATACTGATGATTCCATTTATATGAGATCTCTAAAGTAGTCAAATACATAGAAACAAAGTAGACTGGCAGTTGTGGGGGTGGGGGTTGGGAAGTGAGGAGTTGTTTAATGGGTACAGAGTTTCAGTTTTGCAGCTTAGCAACCAGTGTACTTAATACTGTTGAACTATACACTTAACAATGGCAAAGATGGTACCTATGTGTGTGTGTGTGTGTGTGTGTGTGTGTGTGTTTTTAACACAATTAAGAAAAGAATTCTATATATTATGCAATTAATATGATAGCACCGCTAGAAATTATCTTTCTTCAGTGTTCAGTGGTAAAATAGTTGATTCTTTTATTTTTTCAGCTTATAGTAAAATGGCTTTATAAAGAGAGTACATAGCTGTTATCTTAAAAATAATTACCTGAGGGACTGGAAAGTAGCAGATAACAAGGAAGACAAACTTGCCTTTGTATTTTGCTTTACAGCTTTACCAAGAACTTCATAATAGCCCTGGGAGGTAGGCCTGGCAAGTATTTTTTCCATATGTTTAGAAGTCCTTGAGAGTCATAGAAGCTAAATAACTTGCGGATGAACATTATAGTAGAAATGGGTCTAAACAGGTTGTTTTGTCTCTCTGTCACATTAGCCAAGCAAGAAAGCAATAATCAGTACTCTGACCTATGTATCGTCTTATTTTACCTTATCTTATACTGCTATCTTATCTACATGATATCACTATTTAGAATACTAAATCTGAACAGTTATAATACCACTAGAGAAAATTTAAAGAAAGAGGAATGCTCAAAGGGAGTGTAAGGGCTATTGTATGAGATTAAACTAAGAAGCGATATTTATTTATATAAATTTATTTATACCATGTACATGAATACATATAATTTACATATAAAATATAAAAAGTGGTATTTTTCTTGAGAAGGTGAAGTTTACCTCTATATGATGGAAAAGGCCAGGACCATAAAACAAGTATATTCAAAGTGAACTATGAAAGTGTTTGCCAAATTTCATAATACAAGAACTAGAAACTGTTGTTATTTGGTGAAAGGGAATAAATTTAGGATTGACAGTATTTTACCCAGTGGATATTCAATTTATAGAACTGTTAGCAAGAAAAGATTTTGGCCAAAATTCCCATTAAAATACACATACACACTCTGACCGTATCTTCGGTCTTTTTTTTTTTTTTTTTTTGCCAGAGGGAAACACTATTTCAATTTTCCTAAAGCCTTAAGATCATTGACAGCACTTAACGGGGATGTTTGGACTCTGAACTCCCAGGTTAGCACAGAGAGGAAGTTTTATGAATGCTTTTTCTGAGACCAGCAAAATGCGAAAATTGGGTGAGAATGAAACCACTTATCTGCATTCTATCTTGGCTTCCAGGGTAGGAGGCATTAGTCTTCTGTATCAGTACTGTATCTGTATAAAAATATTTTCCCCCAGACCTTGTCTTGCTCTTCCCATTGACATTGTTTCTCTTTTCCCTATGAACTGGCTTTTATGAATATGTCTTTTTTTTTTTTAACCATGAATTTAGATATCATTTGCACATGGTGAAACTCACTGCTATTTATTGAGCTTCTAGTTTGGGACCATTATGGACTATAAAATGCTGTGGTATACATTGTGGTATACATACCTTATCTTCTATAGTGTTGATAGCATCCCTAAAAGATAGGTATTAACTAGTCTGTGGTAAAGAAATAGACTTCAAACTACACAGCTGGAAAGTAACAGAGCTGGGATTGATTCAGGATCTTTCTCCTTTCCAAATAGTGACCTTTTCATACAGCATTACAGCCTCCCTATTCATCCAACAAATACTGTTTTATTGTCCAGTAATATTCGTGAACCTTTATTGGATGCTTATTGAGTGCCAGGCACTGTGTCCAACGTTTTATATGTATTTTCACATTTAATTTTCCCATACCTTTGGTCTAAGTACTGTTATCCCCATTTTCCAAGTGAGTGAACTGATTTTCCCTGGATCTTATCCATCTAGTACTAACCCTCCCAAATTCAATCTCAGAGTAATCAGTCTTCAGCTTGGGTCACACACTGAATCACTTACCTCATCTATGTTATTGTCTTTTCTCCTTTGCAGCCTCTGAAACCATCTCTATCGCTTTCTGCTGGAAATTCTATAATTTCTCTCACTTTCTACCTTTATCTTGATCTTTGCTTAGGCAAACTTGGAACCAAAATTCTTTTTTCCTCTGCTTCTTAACTCCTTCCTCCATGCTTTCAGGCTCTTGGGTGACTATTATACAGCTGAGTTATATAAAATGTTTTGCCCTCTCTTTCCAACCCTGTGCTGATTACTCTCAGGCCATTTGTTCCCTCATACCTTCAGACATTGCATTGCAGCTTACCATGGCTCTGCTGGTGAAGGTCTTCATTCCTTCCTGTCTGCCCATCACACTCCAACCTCTTGGTTATTTTTTAACCCAGTTTCTTCCTGGTCCACCTCCTCATTCTGCAAGAGCTTCCTTTTCCTTACATTCATCCAGGCACTCTTTCAAGCTCAAGCCATCATCCTCTTTCCTGAATACATAGTGGCTTAAGACAGAAATTTCCCCTGCTCATCACCCTGACTCAATAGGAAACTGATCTAACTCTCATTTATCTACCACCTTCAGAGTTTGTATTTTATTTCTAGAGTATATCTCAGATCTCTTCTTGTCCCATTGTATCAAGTTATATGAAGACCCTTTCTCCTCTCTCTTTCTGCCTTTCACCTCACTGATACTCAAGCTCTTACTTGGCTTAGAGATTGTATTAAGAATCACATTTTAAACTTAATTTAAAAATACAAAAAGAGAATCACATTTTAGACTAGAACTTGGAGGAAGCCTTATGGTGTTATTTAATTTGTCCCTGTCATAGAGATAAGATCTTTTGCAAACTCTTCTTGATGACGGTTATCTACATTTTTCATTAAAAATTTCTTTTAACAAACATTTAAGGCTTCTTACGTACTAGGCACTGTTATAGAGATGCATCAAGCAAAAAGGGCTGTGGCTCTGGTCCTCATGACATTTATAATAAATGAAGGAAGACATGCCTACCTCCTTAAAAAAAAGACAGTTTCCCATTGGGGTGATTTTAGTGCAAAATGTGATATTGAATAACCATTATTTTTGCGATGTTAGTAAAGGCAAATGGATTTTTAACATTATTGCCTGCATATTAGTGATTAGTAACCAAGTATAAAAAAAGGAGTTAATTTGCCACTGTGGGTTCTAACTTACTAAGAAAGAATGAATAGTTTTAGAAAATAATATGTCGTACATACTTCTTGATGTTTTGAGTATACTCCCGAAGCTACTTATTATTTTTAATTGGTTGTTAGACTTGTGTTTTTCTTTCTTTTGTGGTAGGTTGAATAGATTTAGATGTTGTTAGAAGAGAGAGAAGAGGCTGACTTATTCAGGTAGACTCTAGAAACAAATTAATCAAACTTTTATGACTTGATTATGTGTTATATAAAGTAGGCCCACATTTCTAAGAAGACTAGAGGAATTCTTGGATTTTAATGTGTAAATCACTTGGAAATCTGATTAAAATACAGATTCTGGCTTAGTAGATCTGGACTGAGGCCTGAGATTCTGCATTTCTAGTATAGTTCCAAGTGATGTTTTTCTGGTGGTGCATGACCACACTTTGAATAGCAAGTGAATGAAGTTCTCCTAACTTCTTTGATGATATGCTGCTATGTACTACCATGGAAAAGGAAGAATTTAGAAATGTCCTTCAGCTATTGGCTTTAAAATATATTTAAGAAAACTTAACAATGGCATGGCTTTTTATAGAACATTGAATTGTTTTTTGCTCCAGCAGGGACTTTGTATATCTTTTAGAACCATAGTGATCAATAACTGTTGCTCATTGTAAGAGCAGTTTTGGAAATGTCTTGAATGTCTATAGTAGCAGTAACCATAACAATAATAATTTATTTTCTGGATACTTTGTGACCTCCATTTCAGTCTGCTAGTGCTCGGCCATTTGCTGAGTGCATCTGCTACGCAAGCCTTTGTGGCTATAGATATAAGCAATACAACCCCTGCCTCGTCAGGAGTGGGACACAATGAAGCAGACAGTGACAGGACAGTTGCATGGTATGATAGAGGTAATCACAATGTGCTCTAAAAGTTTCAAAAGAAATGCATATTTAATACTTTCATGTACAAAAAGAGTTAATGTCAGAGGATCTTCCCACAGAGGGTTTTCAGTTTGAGCCTCAAAGCAACTCTGTGATTTGGACCATCTTATTTATTGCCCACATTTTACACAGGAGGAAACTGTGGCTCAAAGAGTTTTGGGTTCTCAGTCATTGGGCTAGAAAATGACCTGGTGAGACCGGAATGCAGTCGTTTGTACATCAGGTCCTGTTCCTCGCCCCTGTGCCACACTCCCTTTGCTCCATGTAACTTCCCAAGACCTCACCCAACTGGAATTATTTCCTACTGTAATCCTGTGCTTGTTCTTGTTAATTCTAGGAATTTAGATGTTCTAAAAATTAAAAATTTTATTCATTTTTTGGGGGGGAGGGGAGATGATGACCAGTTTAGACTAATTCGGGAAGAAAGTTCATGCTGACTGGTAGAAATCCTGAGTTCTAAAAAGCTTTAAAAGATACCAACCCTTCGGGAAAAAAAAAAGAGAGAGAGAGACCTAATATACATAGTGGCAATTTGTTATAAGAATTACAGTTGTTTATATATAAGCAGAGGTTTCTAAAGGACTTGGGTTACATCAAAATATTGGATGGATTACAAGTATTTTATTATTTATTAAAATATGGCTACATTTTCTTTAAAAAAAGGCGTTTTAAAGAAAATCCTGTCTAAATAATTCAAAATTCAGAATTAGACTTGTTATGTATTTGCTTTCCCAAATATGTTATAAAATGTATATTCTTCTAAGTATGTAAATTATAAATAAAATATTCTGTCTTCTCAGTTTAAAGTTTTCCCCTAAGATTAATTATTGATGATAATTTTACTTTAATTTGGTTTAACTCTTATTTTAGAAGAGCAGATGATCTTCTAAAAGTGGTTGAATTATTGTCAATAGTAATGACAATGCCAACATTTATTGAGCTCTACTCTGTGTCAGACACTGTACATATAGTACTGTATTCCTTCCAGCAACCCCCTGTTATCATCCATAAAGCTGGAGAGATTAAGTAACTTGCTCAGGTTTATTCAACTGGTAAATGAGGGAACCAGAGTTCTAATGCTGGTAGTCTGACTTGAGAGTCCATTTTCAGAACCTAGAGGTCTCCTCTAAATCAGGAAGAAAAGGCCTAGAAGACGTCGAAGGGCTCAACTTTCAATGGGAGGAGCTCAGATTATTCCTGATATAAAACACATTTGTGTAAAGATTTGAAGTGGAGAAGAAATTGCTTGCAGCAAGGCCTCCTCCCTCCCTGTCTGCTTGGCTGATTCCTCTTTTATTTTTCAAGAAGCTGTTGAAATGTCTGCCCTTGAAGTCTGCTTTGTCTCCTATCTCCTGTCCTAACATTGTTCTTAAGACTGATCTCTGATATTGCACACTCATCCTGCAAAGCAATTGATTTTTCATGTCTGTTTTCTCCTCTAAAGGACCAAATAACTTGCCCCAAATGACTTAAATCAGAAGAGGTAGAGAGTCTGACTTGAAAGTCTGTTCTGTCTGTCTACCATGCTGTGTGATTTTAAGAAACATCAGGTTAAAAATAAAAACCTATTGAACAGAAAGAACAAACTAATCAAGAACAGACTTACAAATATAGAGGACAATCTGGTGATGGCTGGGGAGGGGGTTGGGTGGCTGAGAGAATGGGGCGAAGGCTTAAAGAAGTATAAATTAGTAGTTGATAGGTGGTCAGGGGGAGAGCGAGTATGGCATAGGGAATGCAGTTAGCATTAATGTAATGGCTAGGTGGAGGGCTAGAGGAGAGAAAGAGCAATTAGGGGGATTATTTTATAAGTTGTATAAATGTCTAACCAATGTACTGTGAACTTGAAACTAATAAATAAAATAAAACAAATTATTAAAAAAATAAATAAAATTAAAAAATAAAAACCTATTGGTGGAGAGTGTTCAAGGGAAGCCCCATTTTGGATGGACAATTTTTATTCCCATTTTTTTTATGCAAGTGTAATGTACACATAATAAAAGTTATCTCTTTTTAGTGGAAAGTTTGTAAGTTTTGATGAACAAATACAGTTGTATAAACATTCCATGGCCTTTTAATACAGATACACTTGTATGATTGCTGACCAAAGTAACGTTTATAAATAATTTAGTAATCAGTCCCACTTGGTATGAGCTTTATGAAATGGTCAAAGTGTTCTAAATGGAAACTGTTTCCCAAGAAAGAGTTAACCCTTGTGGAAGGGTTAAAGTAATGTGTCTTGGTAGCTCTTGTTATTAAAATAAACTTTCTTGCTCCTGAACTTTATTTGCTTTAATATTTAGCTTTAGGTTTACTTAA
This sequence comes from Pteropus medius, assembly GCF_902729225.1. Taxonomy (NCBI): domain Eukaryota; kingdom Metazoa; phylum Chordata; class Mammalia; order Chiroptera; family Pteropodidae; genus Pteropus; species Pteropus medius. Next base: position 14,258,383 of record NW_024354500.1, read on the forward strand.
ATTTAGTTTAAAATTCGGATAGGGAGCTCATTACCAAAAAAGAGAGCTCTTTCTGCTTACAGAAAGAAAAACCCAGTGGTTAGAAATTTTCTGAATTTAGGTATTACTTACCTCCTTAAAATTTCTTTTCATTAGTTCTCATTCTATACTCCAGACATAGAGAATAAATCTAATCTCTGTTTAGGTCTTTTAATAGTTGACAAGCCCTCTTTTCAGGCTAGACATCCTTATAACATTCCCATACTCCTTGTGTCAAACATTCATGATCCTAGAACAGGTCTGCTAGATGTAGTACCTAGGAAAGTATAAAACTTGATTTGTTTGAGTATCTCTTGTCCTTTTTTTCTGCTGAGAAAACTTTGGTGGTAGGTCTTTCTTATATTCTTTCCCTTGAAGGAACATGATTGATAGTCACAATTCTATCTTAAAATATCACTTGTACCTGTAATTTAGAAAGAAATTGGGACATTTTTCTCCCTTAAAATTAATGGACATGTTGACTGAGTGGTACTGGAATAGTTGCTAGGATACATGAGGTGGATGCTTCACCTTCTTGGGCAAGTCTCTTGACCTATCAGAATCTTATTTTTATTTAAGATAAAGGGATCATTTCTATATCTAAAATTCTACAACTCTAGTTTAAATAAACATTTACATGCAACATGAAAAACTTAAAACTGTTGATAAGTAGGCTCAAGGTAAGAGTAAAATCACTAAGATGTGAAGGTATAAACATATTAATAGTATAAAATACAAAAAATAAGACAGTTTGACAAATAAAATAAACTAGAGTCAATTTATATTTGTGCCATACTGATCCCCTCCAAAAAAGCTTTTTAAATAGAGAATTTCCGAGAATGTTACATAAAACCCGTTTGCATCTTGGTATTCCTTAATGATAGAATTTGACTCTAGTGAAGGTAGGAGGGATGGGGTTTTAATATAATTTTCTCTCTTTCTTTTTCCTTAATAGATTCATTGTATGTAATTCTATTCATAACTGTGTAAGATTAGGATATTGACAACATACTAGACATATATTTCTTTTTACTCTAATATGCATAATCTACATTTAAATTCAGTGTAACTCAAATGACTAGGGCATTTAATTTAAATGTATTATTCTTTTTTTTTTTTTTTTCAAAATAGATCAAACCTGGCATTGCCAAGTGAAAAGGGAGGTAGGGAAGAAGGAGAGGACTTTAGGAAAATTTTAAACTTCCCAGTTTAAAGTCATAAATAAATACAGGGATGTAATGTGCTGCATGGTAAATATAAGCCTTGCTGCTGTATGATACACAGAAAGAAATTAAATCTGAGTTCTTTCCTCATCACAAGGAAAATTTTTTTCCTTTTTTTTTTTTATTGTATCTAAATGAGAAGCTGGATGTTAGCTGAACTTACTGTGCTAATCATTTCACAATATATGTAAAACCATCATGCTGTATTTCTTAAATTTACACAGTGATATATGTCAATTATTTCTCAATAAAACTGGAGGGAAAAGCAAAAAAAAAAAGCAAGCAAATGCACACATCTTTTTTAGAAGAAAGGCAACATAAGTTATTTAAACATTTGAGTTAATGAAAAGGTGAACAATTCATTATTTTAAGGTTGTATAAATTATGTAAAGCTTCAGTATTAATGATTTTTGTTTACCATTCTAATCCCTCATCTTTTTTGTTGTTGTTGTTCAAAAACTGAGTGATGGTGAATTTTCATCTTATTGTATGACACTATTGTGATGCACTCAGTTCTTTTTAGTGGAAAAGGGAACATATAAAAGAAATATAGGACATATGAATATAGTACTCAGGAGTATTCAGGGAAATAGCAATGCAAGTAATTCAGAAAGACACACATAACTGCAAAGGCATGGAGAAATTTCATGGAAATATTTTTGTAGGATGGGAGTTGTTATGCTGTGTTTCAGGTCATTGACAATTACTACAACTTCCATAATAATCACTGGAGGTGGAATTTTGAAAGCTCTCTGACCTTTGTGAACTGGAAGGGCTAATTTGAGAAGGATATGGTAATGAAGTGTGGCCTTTTATAGGCCGAAAACAGAGCTTTGTTAAGTGATTGCTGAATGAATGCCTGACTTGCATTTTGGGGCAAAGAAGTGAGAGCATTGCATTTTTTTCCTGGAGAAAGTGGTGTGGTACATTAAAGACATTGAGCCTTATAGAGCACACATGCACTCACTAAATACTGGGTTGAAGTGTTGTTGACTTTAGGTTAAAGCTGTGTGCCAACCTAGAGGAGGATCTGGGAAAGACTGTAGGAGAGGGCTACTGCACACTGAAGAAACCTTGAATATTAGCAAATGTACTATTGGATTTCACTGCAGGGATAGAGTATAAAGGACTAATAGGACAAAAATTATCCACTCCTCCTTTATTCATCAAATAAATGTTTAGGCACCTTGATAGGCCTTGCGATACAAGAATGAAAGACCCAGCCCCTGCCTTCAGGGAGGTTACATTTTAAAGGAAAGTCACAGGACAGTGTGATGAGTGCTGTAATGGAGTAGAAATGTACAAGGTACTCTGGCAGTGCAAAATAGGTCCCCTGATGAGTGAAAATTGATGATTTTCTTGATCCAATTTTCCTCACCTCCAATTCCATTCTTTCTCCTAATTATTATTTTTAAAAGGAACAATTTTCAGAAGTTAAAAAAAAAACCTAAGGGATCACCTTGTTTCTTGTTACTGAAGAGATAGTCCGTGGAATATGCGTTTCTTAAAAATGTTTTACTTGTGGCAAAACTCTTATAAAATTGATTCATAGTTGCATATTTGAATATTAACGGACAGTTGATTCATTTTAAATGAAATAATGTTACATGTATATTTACACATTTGTAAGTAAATGATTTATAGCTTTAGAGAAAAGCCCATAAATTGGTTACATTTATGGATAAAAAAATAGACTCATGTTCTCAAGGAAAGTTAGACAAATGTCTTGAATGTGGTGATTAACATTTAAATAAGTCATAGAACTATAATGATCTCTAACTTAATCCCCTAATGTAACTGTACTCTTGTCTTCAGTATCCAAAATATCGTAGGAAATGGTTTCCATTGCCCACAATGCTTCGGTTTACTAATTCTTTCCTGCTCTTAGGCATAGGAGGGGGCAGCTTCCAAACTGCACTGAAATATTTTCCGTGTTTAATATGGAAGACAAGTTTCTCTTTAAAATATTTATTTCTATGGAGTCTTTTATTAACTTTTCATCCCGAGCTTGTTCTGTATTTTTAGTGATCTTTCTTGTTCTCATTCTCTATGTTCTGTATAAAACGACATGTGCTATATGTCATGAAATTTCATTTTCAAGGCTGCTCACAAGAAATGGTCTTATTTCCTTGGCTTTTATGCCCTGTATTTTTGTTGAGACTCAAAGGACAATGATCTGTACGTGGTCAAACCAGGAAAACTAAGTCGAAACCTTATAATTCCTAATAAGTTCATTTAATAAAACATGTATTATCTAATGAATTTTATGTTATTTTGTTCTCCCTGTAGATAAACGTGTGGAAAATTGGCCTCTGATGCAGTCCCCCTTGCCTACACTTTGTATAAGTACTCTTTATCTCCTATTCGTGTGGCTGGGTCCAAAATGGATGAAGGACCGAGAAGCTTTTCAGATGCGCTTAGTGCTCATTCTCTATAATTTTGGGATGGTTTTGCTTAACTTTTTTATCTTCAGAGAGGTGGGTTTACTAAAGTCACTTTATAATGCTCCAGGGTTATTGGAATTTAAAAACTGAGACTTTGTAAAACCAATCATTGTAATATCGTACTCTAAGATAACTGTTAACTATACTAAAAGTAAATGTTATATTATTGACATTTTCCATTTTTGGATAACAAAAATATGAAAGTATAAGACAGTTGTTTAATATGGAATTTTGAAGCAGACAGACTGAATGCTAAAATAACCCTTATTAGCCGTTCTGACATTGGAAGTTATAAAACTTTTCTGAGACTCATTTCCTCCATAAAATAGGGCTAATACCTACCTACCTTCTATGGTATCAGAGACAAAAGTGAGATAATTTTTGCAGTGTTTAGCACATATTAAGCACTCAGTAAATAATTGCAGCTATTTATTTATAATTTTTATTCAGCAGTTTCATGTTTGTAATCTATGAAAATATGCAGATGTAAAATACCAATTTCAAGTTAAATCCTATTGCATAATGTCATTGTATTTTGAGTTGGGAGTAAAATGAGCTAACTGTTATACAACATTGTTGCTAATCATCACATACTTTTCTGGTCACCAGCAAATTCTTCTTGACATTTTGGAAGAAAATTCTAAAGGTTAGATTGACACAGCTATTTTTAAAGATAAGAATGAAGGAAATTTGTTTCCCTGAAGACTCCTCATTAACATTCTGTATGAACCCAGAGAACTAGCCTGGTGATGCTGGGAAAATAAATAGCACTCTTCTTTAAAAAAAAACAAAATCAAAAACAAAAAAAAAACACCTTCTTTTAATTGACATCTTAGACTGCAGAATCTCAACTTGGTAAAAAAACTTTAGTTTATTTGGATACTTTTACCTAATATGTTAGATGCACACCATTCTGAATCAAGAATAGAAATCAATACAACTTAGATCTGAGTCATAGTCAATCAGAATTTCTCTTAATGTTATGAAATGGACAGAGCTGGTGTCTCAGTCCAGAGTTACATGTGATTTTTAATTTAGATTCCAATCTCAGATAAACTGACACAGTAAATTTTACAAATTCCAACACCTTTAATATTTAATGTATTTGAATTTTTTAGTTAATATTGCTTTTTAAAATAATTTGAAATATTGCATATTTAGTTTTTTCAAATGCTGTATCTACTAAAACTTTACTCCAAATATTATTCTCTTTTTTTTTTCAGTTATTCTTGGGATCATATAATGCAGGATATAGCTATGTTTGCCAGAGTGTGGATTATTCTGAAAATGTACATGAGGTCAGGGTAAGTACATTAAAAATACCTTTAATTAGTCAAAGTAGGTTTCATTTTATAGTCCTCAGCCTGTGAAAAATGTACTTTTACTATAGTGGTAAGAGTGTACTGGATTGTTTTGAGTCAGTAAAGCTATGCTTTTTTAAAAAGTAGATAATTAAAAATTGGTTTTAATACCTCCATTGTCTTTCATTTGGTGGTGTGAGAGTGAATATGTGTTGGATTACTAGAATGCAATACTTAAAAAGAGTTCCATGTTTAGTGTAAATATGATAATTTCAGTTTTTGTTTTTGGTCAAGAGTAGAAATTCATAAAGAGAGTCTAATTTATTTGTTAAGAAAGTTTGAGGAAAAACAGCATTTATAAACTATGTAATATTTAGTAAATTAAGTCTAGCACAATTTGTATAGTTATAGACTAAGTTTTTATTGTATTTGCAGAAAAAGAAACCACTAGTAATATAATGTTATCATATTTTGCCTTCTAGTCACCTATATTAGTAAAATTACCATTTTACTGAAGTGGAAGAAACAATAATTATTTTGTTAAGTATTTATTGAACTCATATACTGTGGTTCATACTAAAAATTATATACACATAAAAATATATAAAACATATGTTATATGTTTCATGGTACATATAGTATATGTAGTAATAATATAATACGTAATAGCTTCCCTTGAAAAAATAGCTTTTTGGCATTGGAGTTGGACAATATAAGTATCAGTATTCATCAGGACCCAAGACCAAACTGCTTTAATGTATTTATCATTACATATCCATGCCTTCATTTCCCTGTTAGACTTATGTGCTGATGAAAAAAATCACCCTTTTAGTTGTCTTATTGGTTTTATTCATTCAACATATATGTATTGAACATCAATCATATACAGATAGTATGAGGGACACTGGGTGCACAGTTGGAAAGAGAGAAGAAATCCCTGCCTTTACGGAGCTGACATTCTAGTGGAGGGTGGATGAGGCAGATAATAGTCATGTAAATAAATGGTTAACAAGAAAATGAAACCTCTGATGTGACAGAGAGAATGAGGGGACCACTTTATAGAGATTCGTTGGCTAGGAAAAAAGTTCCTTCTGATAGCTGCATTTTCAGAGAACCTCCGTAGTAGAGAGCTGACTTCTGTGGTCTTGCTTGGTTTGGGGGAGAGGAAAAGGAAAAAGTGTTGAACTTAATTTCTTTGAAGACAGTGCACTTCGAAAAATCCCTTGAGTGAAACAATATACTAATGTTTTTAGGATGAAGGTTTAAAAATACCACTCTGGTAATTGTGAACCTACCTTCCTAGAATCCATAAACAGTCTGTTCTTTTAGAAGTTAGCTAATATGAGAAGTGTAATCTAGGAAGAGGAAGAATCAGATTCACAATGGATTGCATTTGAAATTTTCCTCCCTCTTCTCCTTTCCAATATTAGATGTAGTAGAATAAATATTTTACTCAGGACTCATTTTCGTATTCATTGTTATGTAACAAGAAGTATCACTTTTCATTTTGATGTAACTATTCAAAGGTATCTTATCTAATGCAGTTTACAAATGGAAGATAGGAATTATTTATTACTATTCATGAATTGTGGCTAATTTAGAGAGGCCCAGATAAAGGGAAAAGTGAGGCATTATCTCTTAACTTCTAGATAAAGTTTGTGCCAAAATGGTTATAGTTATTTTATTTTAAAGTACTAATATAATAGTGAATATTAAATATAGTGTTGCTGTGATTCGTTAACTATTTCAAGTCCATTTTCAACCATTGTATCGTTTTCAACAGTATTATTACCCAAGCAAATTCAGTACATAATTCTCAACCTGTAAATACAAGACTTTGATTTTTTTCTTTGGCCTTTCTCTTTCCTCCTTGCCCACACTTTATGTAATTTGGGTTTTCAAAAGCAAAAACCAAAACCAAAATAAACAAAAACCTGTGATAGCCAACATATGCAGGTATAAAATGAGGAAGGGTTCTATCAACTCTAACACATCTAAGCCTGTCTACGAAGGAATCTTTCAAATCCCTTACACAGAGAGGTTTATTCAGTTGTGTGCTGCCTTCTTTGTTATTTATACATAGGATATATGCGATAGAAAATACTTGTCATAAAAAAAGTTCTGTTTGGGTTACTATTATAGTAAGATTCTTGTAAAATAAAACATGTGTACAGAGGTCACCTCTCACTGGATCCTTAGGTACTTAATCTCAGCATGCATAGTAATCTTTCTGCACCATCTGGTGTCTTAATTAGAGCCCAGGAAAAGAAAAGACTTATTCATGTAAGCAGGATTATATTTATGACCTAGGAAATTTTGTTTATTTGTTTCAGCCTATCATTTTAAATATTTTACTACCTAATACAGACTACTGTGATTATACTTACTTTGTCACATATGTTAAAGTGACAGAGACACTAAGAGACCAGTTGCTATACATAAACATACTTGTAGGAATATCTGAAGTATAATGTAGGTTGCACATGAACAACTTAAATACCTTTACAAAGTAAATATCTCAGTGGCTCTATCAAATTGGAAAACATAGCAAAGTGAATGTGTTTACAGCTCTATATTTGACAGTTTGTTAGTATGTGAATCCAGCTATGTAACAGACAAATTTTCTCCAAATTGTTGGTACAGAGTAGATATAGATTTGGACTCTTTTCTTTCCCATTTTTTCCCCCATGGATTGCTGCCTAGGTTTCACACCTACTTAGGCAAAAATGATTCCATGCCCCCTACATTTTGTGCAATGAAAATTATTTAGGATTTATTTACAATAAGTAGTAAACCCTAGGATAGTGTCATTCTGGTATTTATACTATGCTTATCCTTTCTTTTTACAGATAGCTTCTGCTCTGTGGTGGTACTTTGTATCTAAAGGAATTGAGTATTTGGACACGGTGTTTTTTATCCTGAGGAAGAAAAACAACCAAGTCTCTTTCCTTCATGTGTATCATCACTGTACAATGTTTACATTATGGTGGATTGGAATTAAGTGGGTCGCAGGGGGACAAGGTGAGCACTTCCAGGAACATATCTGAATGTTTTAAATCATGTAGCTATGTTGGGTGGAAAGTAATTGAGAACCTGGGAATTTGACTTGGTTTATAGTTTACCAAGATATAACTTCTCAGTCTGAAGGTTCCATCTCCAGTCCAAGCCCAGAGCCCACTTCTGCTCTAAAATAGGCCTTAAGTCAACCTGTTGGTTTTTACTCAAAATAAGTACTGTTGTGTTGTGGACATGTATATTGGCTCATCTAAAGGCAATGAGACATTTACAAATCTATTTAAAAAATTATATGTACCATGACATTTTCCCCCCAAGAATAATGTAATGAAAAGCAATATAGGCAATAGTGCCCCCTACATTTTGTGCAATGAAGGGCCTACTTAGCTCGCTGGAGTACCCTACTTAAAAACTTGCCACTTTAAAAGTTCTTTGCCTTTGAGGAACATCCCTTTTTATTTATATGTTAAAAGACTGAATCTAAACTTAAAAAATACCTAGCATGTTCTGAAGAGAAGACTTGTACTATTTTACAACTTTTATTCCTAATCCATACTCAAGATTAAGGATTAGAAAATAATGTGGATTCATTTATTTCATGTCCAAATGGTTTATTGCCTAATGAAGTTTCCTGTATTTGTAATTGCCTCTATTTTCCTAAAGCATTTTTTGGAGCCCAGCTGAATTCTTTCATCCATGTGATTATGTACTCATACTACGGCTTAACTGCATTTGGACCATGGATTCAGAAATATCTTTGGTGGAAACGATACCTGACCATGTTGCAGCTGGTGAGTTAAATGCTTCTAAAATTTCTTCTGGTACAGCACTGAAAATGTTTGAGTTTATTGATTGTAAAGTGCTGAGTCATTTTCTGCAATTTTCTATTAGAAAGTTGACTCGGTGCTCCAGCTATGAGAGTTGAGGCTACTTGGCACTGAGCTAGACCTAGACGGTCACAACCACTGCTTTTTAAATGTCCTTAAAAGCCTAGACATAGCTCTTGTCTCTTTAAGAGACATATTCTTTAAAAATATCTGTGAAGAGGATGAGTGAAGACATAATAAGCACACCACAATTGGTACATAGACACATAGGACTAGAGAAACAATATAACTTCGTTTTCAGGTGAATTTTTTTTTTTTTTAACTTAAAATGTTATTACCTCTTTTCATCCTGCCATTGCTTAAATTTTCTGTTTGCCGTTCTATTTTTCAGTCCTTGTTAATAGATGCCATATATTTAGAATATAAAAGTTGAAGAAAAGGTATAGAGAGAACCAAGGAAGAGGTGGCATAAAGGAAGGGAACAAGGACCAGAGGACTCCTTTTCATTCTCTACCACACAGTCCTTAGAGATCAGAGTTAGGTATTTTCAATTGCTGGTCTTTAGAGCAGACAGTTTTCAGCACATACCCCTAGTAGGACTTCATGTCACATGTGGGTGCATCAGTGTAACATTCAGAGCTAGGCACTAGCTCAATAATCAAACTGGAAATCCAAAACCAATCTGGTAGCTATTCTTCAAGCCTTGGAATTTATTATAATTTCCTTTAATCATAGTGTGTACACAATTTTATCAGTGAATCACATTTGGAAATATTATCCATCTCTGCTTTAAGTTGCTAAACAGCTGGCTAACCAAACAGGAAACACAACTTTTGGGGAATGCTGGGTATGAAGTATTCATTTGTAACCAAAATGCTACAGGAAGCTTCCTCCAGTTTTTGTGTAAGTTGTTTGTACAGTTTGTGTAATTCATTTCTCTTAGTAATTAATAAATGGTACTGAGAAAATGAAGAGATGAGAAAAATCATGTGAACTTTTTATATCTATTTTGTCAGAGCCTACACCTGACTCTCCTTGAGCCATGCCATACTCAATCACACCCACGTACACACTCTTTTTCAGTGATGCAGGTTTTAAGAACCATTGTGAAATCTAAAGTTCTTAAAAATCTGGATTTTTCCATGGAAACTTTTAAAAGTCATTTAGTCTGACATAAATTCGGGGCTTATATGAATAAATTATTTTAATAATATTTAATATAATAATTAATACTGATAATAGTGTCCTTAAAAGAGAAATCATAATTGCCTATTCCAAATAGGATGTTAATTTTATGAAGGGTAGTGTATTTCTAAGCCAGAAGTTTTCACAACAGTTAATCATGTAAATTAATCTTGTAAAAAGTTAACCCTTGTTAACACTATGGAATTCATAATTTTTATTTTGAGAATCATTCACTTACTAATATATCAGAATTTAAATTGATTTCCTTATATTAATTAAAGGCATCTTAATTTTGGCTTTTCTTCTTTAAAACTCTTAAGGTTGAAAGTGATTCTCTTTACACTTACTCTCAAATATCTACTAAATTTTACCAAAAATCTTAGTTTTTAAAGGATGATATTAACCTTAATGTATATCACCTGTCTACAGTTTTGTAGGAAACAAATAATGAACCATTTTGATAAGCTTATTTTTGAAAGTATGTACACCATGTTACTGACAATTTTGCAGAAAGAAATCAGTCTAAAAATGTGGGAGGAAAACAAAACTTGAAGAGCCTACAATTCTCTTTCTTTCTCATGCCATTGACATTCCTGCTCATTAGATAATATTATTCAACATTATTCAACAAATATTCACTGAGTCTAGCCATGTGCCAAGGGCTCAAGAATCATCAGAACAACATAAGGTCCTGCCCTTTGAAGTTACATGCTAGTAGAAAGATGGGTGATCCAGAAGTCACCAAATGCAAAAGACAATTTTACATAGCTATAATTCTTACAAAGAAAAATAAATCACATAAAATGAAAACCTTTTGGTTAATGGGATTGACTAGGCCAGTTGGGTGGAGGTACTTTAGTTCTAGTCATCAAGAAGCCCTTGCTGAGGAGATGGCATTAGAGCAGAAACCTGAATGAGAAGGAGCCAGGTGTAGGAGCCAGAGAACTATTAAACTTTGGACAGTACGGCAAAATTTGGGTCTATCTTAGCTAAATAGAAGATTCCGATGTTGTTAAAAGTTGTTTACTATTCACAATAAACATATGCTGCATGTTTTTTTGGTTTGTTTTTCAGGTTCAGTTCTTTGTGACCATTGGGCACACAGCACTGTCTCTTTACACTGATTGCCCCTTCCCAAAATGGATGCACTGGGCTCTAATTGCCTACGCAATCAGCTTCATATTTCTCTTTCTTAACTTCTATGTTCGGACATACAACGAGCCTAAGAAATCAAAAACTGGAAAAACAGCTGTGAATGGTATTTCAGCCAATGGTGTGAACAAATCAGAAAAACTAGTGATGGAAAATGGAAAAAAGCAGAAAAATGGAAAAGCAAAAGGAGAGTAAATTGAACTGGGCCTTAACTGTTGTTGACAGTGAGGAAGCTCCCAATTTTATAAAATTTCAGGGAAAACAGAAGCAAATGAGGGTTTGGGGGTGGGGAGAACAAGCAAATGTGCTCCTATGTATTAGTAACCTTTAGATTGAGTAAAGTGTTAAATATAGTACCCAGATGTTTTATTTATGAAGTTTTTATTTTAAACATTTTTTTTTTATTAGCTTTGATGTTGTCCAGACCAAAGCAATTATTATGTGACTTCGGAGGTTCTCCCTCAGTTCACATCCGTTTGTCTAATGCATGAGATTTTTCATGTACCTTACATGTAGTCATTCTTCAGTCTGATGATCACAGAAACACAATCTTTATGAGTTTTTTGGCTAAATCACTAATTACCTACTGATTAAAATCAGTTACCTTACATTTTCTGGTCCAAAGCTGGAAATTTGCACATTTGAATTCATTTGCTGACTGGAATGGTCAAATCTCTCCACCTCTAGTCTGAGTACATTTTTGGTTGTAATTAAATTTTAAAAATCTAATGATCTCTGTAGACTCTTGATGATGATGGTGTTGGTGAAAATAAGAAAGAATTACAGTGAAATGCTTGCTGTCTGGTGACTCAGAGGTCACCATAACTTGTGGTACAAATCACTGTGGGAAACAATTTTTGTGATGAAAAGGCAGCCTTTGAATACTTCTATTATTATCAGAAATATATTATGAAAATTAAAATTATTGTCTGATTGGAACATGAGACAACTCATGTCTTTATTAGTAAAATCATAAAATAATTACATTAATGTGCTGTTAGAAGACAGTATGTTGATTTTTATCAGACTTTCCTTGTTTTGATTTGTGGCTGTTAACGATTTTTCATATGTGGAAATATACCTACCTCTTCTGTTGGAAAGAACATTTAAAATTAAATAAACTTTAATTAAAAAATCAAGGAGTCCTTTAACATAAATTTTAATATTAACTTTTGAATCCACTAGTATTTTCTGCTTTTTCACAAATAACATATACCAAACTTTGCTGTGAAACTACCCTCTTTCAATGTGTTTAATTTTCGAATGATTTTGTTTTTCATCGTGACGAAGTTGCAAGATCTTATTAACTAGATCTGAAGTGTAAACCCATTTTGGTGCAATATTCTTGACTCCTTGGTGCTAAAGACTATTAAATTCAGTGCTTGATTGTTACAAGATGTTAATTGTTAAGACACAAAATGAATAAAAGAGTAGTTGGAACCTGAAAGTTAAATTTGCTATTTACAAACTCGCTATTTCATGTAATATAAATGAACAACTGGAAATTCACTAGGAAAGAGAACTTGTACACTGGCTTATTACATAAGTTAAATTGATAGGGAATGTTAAACAGGGATCAATATGGAAGGAGAAAATGTGACCCTCCCCCCCCCCCAAAAGCATGAATATTTCTAAGTATCTCAACATGCCAAAACTGCATATTCAGGATGTATGCGTTTTGGGTACACCAACGATTTCAGAATAGTTTGTAAACTATGAAATAGTTATCATGCATTAAAATTATATACTTCTTCCAAAGGCATGCAGTCATGAGAATTACAGAAAATTTGCAACACATAGGATAGTTTGGTATAAGAGGATTCGACACCTTTGTTTTTGCTGCTCAGTGTATGATGACCAGAGATTCGTAATCTTTGTGAACGTCTGCGCTGGTTCCCCAGAGCTGTTCATGCCCTGCTACCCGATTTCAGCACAATAAATATACTCCTTTTGTGGGAAAACAGTATTTTGTTAATCTGTTTATTATAATGTAAATTATCTGCTAGATGCTATTTAGTCAATTCAGTTGTTAATATTCCAAATTATACCACTTTCGAATGCAGAAAAGAAATGAAACTAGAACTCGGATGTCTACAATTTCTGGTAAAAATATTTTTTTTATGGTCGGATATTTTTGCTTAAAAATTAGTTACCTTTGGAAGAGCTTTTGGATCCAGACACAAAACATATCATTTTCTTCTACTCTTACATTTGTCATTTCAAATGTAAGCTTTAACACTTTTTAATGCTGTGGGGTTTTTGTTGTTCTAAAAATAAAGTGGAGGAGCTCTTGTGTTCTTATTTTTAAATCATCCAGTCCTCACTGTACCTAACAGTTCCTTATCAGAGATGATTTCCAGATGTGATAAATATAGCCTCTTCTAGTAGCTTTCATAATTTCTCTAACATCACACTAAGTGTTATGCCTCAGACCTAAAAATCAGTGAAGGAGGATTGCATCTCCTTTTTGGTAAAACTTTGTCGCTAACTAAAATGTTTTCTTATATAGAAAACAGGAATTTTTATTAAATATTTGCAATGACTAGAAATACCTGAGGCATGTAACAGTACATTTTCCAATAGAATTGATGACCGTAGCCCTTTTTTTCTCTTTTCTGTGTTACTCTTGACTCTGTTTTGCTGATGGACACTGACCGATGACTAGTTTCAGTATTCACATTATTTATTTAGTCATTCTCTTTCTCTTTCCACACACTCTCTAAGCATTCAGAAATGTTTTCATATGGATTATTATGATTCACTTCTTACAACATAGAGTCTAGTTGTGTTTTGTAGATTATTGGGAATATTTTAATTTACAGATGTTTCATATATGAGACTCAGTTACCCAGTAAATAAGAAAGAATTTAGAGGTGGAAGTGATTTTTGTTCTCTTAACTATTTGACAATATAACAATTCAGGCATTACATATTGACTGTTGAAGCTGAACTTTTGAATCTCGCCATCATTAGAATGTGACGTCACACTGAGATGTTCACACTCTCTCAGCTCTTTCCTTGTGATCTTAATCTCAGCCAGCTGTATTCATAACACTGTCCTTATTGAGAAAAAGATGACTGCAGATGTATGGGATGAAATGTGGGTGCTCGGTATAGACTTGGGGGACTTAGGATCCTGGTTGGTAAACAGTACTACATAGTTGACAGGCACCGTGATGCTGAGCTGCATAAACAGGAGCCCAGCATCTGAACAGTAACCATGAAACCTGCATAATGAGACTGGTCACCTGCCACTCAGCATGCAAGCAATTCTGACACATAACCTTGGAAAACAAGTCCTTAATAGTGGGTTTTAGAATCCTTGTTTAATCTTAGGTATTTTAGGCAGATGACATCTGAACAAGAAAAATAGTTGTGAAAAGGAAGAGAAATAGAAACAGATTGCTTGTTTCAAAACTCTGTAAATCAAGCAAGTATTAGGAGTTGGTTTTCCTAACATAAAGTACAGAGAGGAGGCATGTCTGTGAATAAAAGGTCACAGCTTTTTATTATTTTTTAGGTTTTTAAAATAGGAGGATGGAACAACAACTTTACCTTCCCGAAGGGATTTCAGAGATCTAAATTAAAAATTATAATTGATAATATAGAACCACTACCAGAAGAAGATAGATTCTAGAATATATCAGTAGAAGAGCATTGTGACTTATGAAGAAGGTGGTCAAAACTGTCTTTAGATGATGATTAATTAACAGGAATTTTAGGCTGGCAAGGGATGATATGAGTTACCTCTTGGAGTTCCTTAAGATTTATAGGTCTAGGTTTTGCTGTGTGCTTTGAGAAATTAAACCCTTTTTTCCCCTACCTGTCAAAAAAGAAAAGATGATATACTGCCATTGTGACAACATGGATGGACCTTGAGATAATCATGCTAAACAAAATAAGACAGAAAAAGTTGAGAATCATATGATTCACTCATATGCAGAATATAGAGTTGAAAGAAACAAATGAACAAGACAAACACAAAAATTGAGACAGAGACAACAGTTTAGTGGTTACCAGAGGGAAAGCGGAGAGGCAGTAGGTAGAAGAGCAAAGGGGGTCAAATACATGATGACAGAAGAGGATTTGACTTTGGGTGGGGAACACACAATGCAATATACAGATGATATATTATTGAGTTGTACACTTGAAACCTGTATAATTTTATTAACCAATGTCACCCCAATAAATTTAATTTAAAAAGCTAGGTCTCAGGTCTTTTTTCTTTGTCTTTTTCATTTTACCACATAATGCCATGTTTACATGTCCACAACTGAACAAATTTTCCTTCATACCTTTATTCCTTGGAGATCCATCTGGTCTTAAATAAAAATTCAACCGGAATTTTATTTATCTTATTCTGATAGGTGAGGTTCTCCCAGGGAATGTATCCTTAAAGGAGTATCTGCTTTGAGAATAAGTATATGCTGAAACACACCACTTGATATCTATCTACCTAATTATAATAATCCAATGCAGCTATTAGAAGGTCACCTTGTAATTGAACATCCATACAGAGAATATGTCGAAATTAAAAGCCATTCTACAACTAAAGAATTTTGGAAGGTTTAAATACAAGCATTTCTAAAAATTGAGTCTTGAAATTATTGACTATTTCCCAATTTAAATACAAGACTGTGAGTCAAAGAGTATTTTGTCAGTCCAGATACATAGTCCATATACTTCATCAGTCTCCAGGTATCTCTGAATCCCTTTTCTGCAATAAAATCTCAGGGAAGCAAGTTATATTGCTCCATTTCTCAGTTTTAAATTTTTTCTTTGAGTTGGCTATGGGGAAAAAGGAAAACATCCAGTTGAAATTCCTTCCTTGTCATCCCTGATGTACTATATTTAAACTGAGTTTCTCCTCCCTGTGAGGAAGCTATCCTAAGAACCAGTCTTTCAAGAATAATGATTACCTAGCTATTTGGTAATGAGAGGGTGGGTAGATTATGAGTCTCAAATGATAGGTAGCATTTTATTAGTGACATTCACACCTCACCTTTGAATGTGGCTTGTGTTCTAATTTCATTAATATGAGAATCAAATACAACATTTACATTTTAATAAGCATATTATATAGTTAGGGTTTATCAGCTGTACATATACTGTTGGATTTCAAATATTTTCTAAGTTCAATTCTCAGTGAACATTTAATAAAGATGTTACATGGTCACGAAAGAACAAACAACATTTAAGTATTTTCATTATGCTTGTAGTATTACTGTCAGTCCTTATGTAAGTGGAGTCTGATCATTTTTCCAGAAAGAAAAGGAATATGGGAGCTTGTGAGGCGAAAGAGGAACCAGATGAATTTGGGCAAAAAATTTTCTAATTTATCATTAAAGTTAAGATTTGAAGTTCACATCCTAGAGTCTATGCTAAATATTAGCCACTTCAGAAATCCAGCACCATTTTTAGTCAGTGAGCTAGATATTTATTGACTCTGTGAATCTATTCCTATCCCCTTGATATGGTCTCCCTCCCCCGCTCCATCCCCGGTATTATAGAGTCTTGAGGACTAAAAATTACACTTCTCAGATTTCCTCACGAATTTAGGTTTTGTCAGTGTGAGGCACTTATGAAATTTTTGGAAGGCAGAAAGGAGGTGGATGCCATCTTTCTCTAGTAATGTAATTACACAAATGGGCTTCTTAGAGATAAAAGTGTTGGAAACAGCTGAACTACATGTTCCACTTGGGACCAATTTGTCTTGGGACCAATTTTAGTGAATGCAGGTGATGGTAATGGTGATAGCAATCATGGCAAATGTGGTCATATGAATTTGAAGTCAAAGACTTTTATTCTTCCAAGTTACCAATAATCTTATAAGCATCTACTTCTTTGAATTAAAGCTCTTTCTGCTTGAAATACCTTGAGTGGTATCTATTTCATGCCATGAACCTCACCTAATTAAGTATTCAGCACTAATAATGATTAGGAAGTAGTAGACTTCCAAAGATAATAATATAGAATTGGTTATCTGACCTAGTTGAGAGCAGTGATAATTTCATGACCGGTGGGAAATGGGATACTGTTTTCCATGAATTTTCATTTATGGTCACCTAGAATGAAATATAGTAGTCCCCCCTATTGGTGGGAGATACATTCCAAGATCTCCAATAAATGCCTGAAACTATGGATAGTACTGAACCCTATATCTACTATGATTTTTCCTATACACACATACCTATGACAAAGATTAATTTAAAAATTAGGCAAAATAAGAGATTAACAACAATAACTAATAAAATAGAATAATTGTAGCAATATACTATAATAATGGTTATGTGAACATGTTCTCTCTTTCTCCGGTAATTTTTATATATTTCAGTCCAATCTTATTCCTGAATTTCTGTATCCATCCTTTACTGGCAATAAATGGCTTGGTGTCACTTGTTTCAGGAGATCCCTTGCTGAAGTATTCCTATACGCTCAGCATTTAGCCATCAACTGCAATACATTTTCTGGTCATGTCTTCCAGAAATTTAATGCTTTTTCCATCTTCACTAAGCACTTACCGTGCACTGTGGGAAACTTTTGCAGTTTGAGGTGCAACAGCAAAACTAGCATGAATTTCTTTTTCCTTCTTCACAACTTCACCGATAGGAAATTCCTTCTTACCATAGATCTCAGCTACCTCAGCATGTGATTTTTTTTAAGTCGAGAACTTTCACCCTTTAACTGAAAGGGAGCACATTACGGCTTTTCTTTGGCATATCCAAATTGCCAGCATCACTACCCTTGAGCTTTGCAGTCATTAAGTAAAACAAAGGTTACTTCAACACAAGCACCCAGACACCATGACACTCCATCTGATAATCAGGAGGACATACTAGATGCTTAACCGGCCAGGAGTGTGTACAGCATAGATATGCTGGACGAAGGGATGATTCATGTTCTGGGCAGGAGGAGTCAGCTATGTGAGATTCCATTACGCTACTCAGAATGATGTGCAATTTAAAATTTATGAATCGTTCATTTCTGGAATTTTCCATTTAATAATTTTGGACTATGGTTGACAATGGGTGACAAACTGCTGAAAGTGAAACCACAGATAAAGTGAAACTACTATAGCTATTGAAACTAAAGCCTTCGATAGGCCAAGTGGCTGTTGCATTGTAGCATTGCAATGGAAATGAAGAATACAAAGACTTGAGTGAGATGGTTCCTTCTAATTGCCCTGTAGAGCTTACAGAAAAATAATTAGCTCATGTTTGAAATTCTTGGGTACCCTAAGAGGCCCTCTTCTCTCTTATAGCTTCAGATATGAAATGTCTTGAAACAAGATCCAAAGTTTGATCCAAAGTGGGTTGTAGAATTCTAACATAAGCTCATAATTTCCTAAGTGAAAGTTGTATTTATTGGAGAAGGGAGGGACCCAAAGAATTTGACTAGGGGTATGTGGGTAGATTTGGATGAATCTGAGAACCTGAATTTCTAAATCCCATTGAATATCCCTGGCCAAGAAAAGCAACCCTCTTCCTTTGTCAGATGACACTAGTCCTTTTGTTGCTTGATATCTTATAATGACTTCAATCAAGGTAGTCACTGACTAAAGACATTATGATCTTCATTATGCATGCCTTCTACTCACAATGCCATCAGACATGTAAGGAGAATTATATCACAGTATGTCCCAGGGAACAAGTACAAAATCTACCTTGGGAGGAAATAGTTTAGAATTATAGAATTTGGCTAATTTTTACTTGTAAAGATGTGTAGAAAAAAGCAGAAAGAAACATTTTAGATTGAACTAAAGTAATTAATAAAGGTGCACCTACTAGAAATTAATTTGAGGACATAGCTCAATAGTGAGGAGTAGCTTTAATGATTTGTCAGTTGTTAAACTAAAACCTGGAATCATTGGTGGCCACATTAAATTGTGATATATGTTAGAAATTAATTGGAATAAGTAGGGAAAAATTGAAACACTTAGAAATGTTGGAGATGATTTATCATGTCCAACTCATTTGACCACCCCTTTTTGTATTTGAGAGATACATTGGTAAATATACACTGGTAATTCGTCCTTGAAAAATTCTGTAGTGGATATGTTCTATAGGCTGGAGAGTCTAGAGACCTGTGAATTAAACTGATAAAATACAAATTAACAGAAAAATATGTATAACTTTTATTGATGTTAACATTTTTTATTTTACATGCATGGGGGCTTCATGGAAAAGAAGTGGAAAACCCAAAGAAGTGGTTGGAGTAGGGCGTATATACCATTTTAACAAAAGACAATAAATTGTGGAAAAGTGACTAGACAAAGAAAAGGGAGTCTGGGCTTCTAGGGCTGATACCTTGTGGGAATGTGACTGGGAAACATATGAGGGAAACTAATGGTAGATAATGGTTATTTCACAAGATTTGTTTATGCAAGGTTTATGGTCATTTCAGTGCCATTCTGTGTCCAATGATAAGGGTCTTTCTCCTTTTCCTGATACAGGAAAGGGGAACAGCTTCACAGGGGAAATGTATGCCCTGCTATCAGGCATATAGAGGTAGAGCAGAGAGCTCTTCCTGTGTCTCCTTTTTCTCAATTGCCATCAGCTCAAAATATTCCTTATGTCAAAGTGACATATTTTGGAGTGACATATTCTGATCCCTTTCAGGATGATGGGAGAGGAAGAGTGCTGTCTCTAAAATGGGTTCCCTGACTTTAGCAGAAATAATTGTGCTACAGATCACCAGAGGTCAAATGGCAGTACTTAAACGCCAGAGACAGAGTGAATGTGGTTACAGTAATGAGTGGCAGAGTCAGAGAGGTTATTAGAATGGCTTAGTTTGTGAGTATTTATGGTGGTGGCTAATTTATTATGATGTCCCTAGGACTGACATAGATAGGCAACCTACTAGAGTTTCTACCTGATCTGTATACCCGACTCTAAAGTTAGTGAATACAGTCCTGGCTTAAGTCGCCACAACAGAGAGAGACGCAACCCTTCATCAATTTCCATACCTGAGTCAGTTCATAGACCCAGAGCTTCTTAAATAAAGGGAATCTTGGTATCCTTTGAGGAAACTCTCTGTGATGATGTCCAAGGATATACTATAAATCCTCCTCCTAGCTTTCACCGAAGGGGAAGAGAAGTAAGCAGATTTTGGGGAGATTATTGAGACACTGATCTGATGCTGATCATCGGGCACCCAAATTGCTGTTGTGGTCACCTTCAGAAAGGGTGCTTATGGAGGCCCAATGATTAATGCAGTTTTGGCCTGAGTCCATCGCACAGCAGGCCCAGTGGGTCCCCAAACTGACCCTCTCCAATTCCTGAACATAGAGTGAGATTAGACATACTCTACCATTGGCTGAATTTCCACATTGGTTACCTATCTCATGGGATGCAGGCTAATATGCTACGAAGGCCCAAAGTCAAAGCTCCTGAAATAGTCCCTCCTTCTTGAAACAGTGGACCAAAAATAATGTCACATTTCTGGGTGAATGTCAGAGGTGCATGTCAGCATCAAAGGCATGAAAGATTCAGGGGTGATTTTTTTATATATATATATCATATACTCATTTAACTCTCCTGTTTGACCTGAGAAGAAATTGGAGAGTCTTAGAAAACGACAGTGGATTATCATTTAATTAATCAGGTAACTCCAAGTTTAATGGCTGTTCCAGAGGTTGTCATTTAACTGAAGCAAATCAACATAATTTTGGCATCTAATATTTAGCAATCAATCTGTTAAACATTTTTCTTCTTTCCAATAAAGAGATAACTGAAGTAGTTTCTTTCACCTGTATTCCTTCATAGTCTTATTTCAAGATGGTGTCAATTATTCAGTATTCTATAATAATCTAGGAACCTTGTTTGTCTCTTCATGACATAAATCATTGCTTTGGTCCATTATGCTGATTGGATGTGGTGAGTAGGAGGTAGTAAGTACCATAGATTCCTTGGCAAGGAACATGTGTGCCAAATAGTGGGAGGGGGGGAAAAAGATGTAAATTCCAGGGTTGTGACATCAGTAAAGTTTTTGGCAGTTCAGTTGTCTGCAGCAAGTTGAGATTTTTCCTCCTCCATGAAAGACAATTGTTACACTTTATCACCCATCACTATTAAATAGGTGGATGATTGATAAATTTCACTGGACTTTTGAAACAACATATATACATTTGAGGGTGCTGCTTTGACCCACTTATCAAGTGACCCATAAGGCTGCCACTTCTGAATGGGGCCAGAGTAGGAGAAGGCTTCGTTACTACTATGGACTGCAAGGCAAGTTACTCTGTTATTTGAGCTTTCAGAGCCGATGAAATCAAATGGTACTTGAAATGTCTGGCAGAAAGCAATCCTGTAGGGGCCTCTGGAAAGCCTTGATTTAGAATTACAGTGCAGTCCTCTAGGATCTTAGAACAAAACCATGACCTATTCTCCAAATAACTCTTTTTTTAAGAAACAGATCCTGGATTGCCTCTGGACCATGGTAGAAACATGAAATGATCATTTAAGCTGAGCTGCTTGTCATGGACTGGGTATTATCTGATCCATCATGTCATAAACTAGAGTGTACATAGCAGCACCCCTTCAAGTGGAAAATTATAAAGGCACAGATAAGGGACATAAGTAGTGCCTCTGACTACTATTGCATTACTCCTGCTGCATCGCCACTTCTCCCTCAACCTACACGTTCGACCCTTGAAAAGTTCCTATGAGTCGTTGGCCGATTGTGTTTGTACTCTTCTGATCCATTTTGCCTTATGTTGTGTCCTAGGATACTGAGCCTTTTGGACACTGCATTGCTTTGGCTCCCTTGCCAGCCGGCTTCCAGTTGGGTCTAATCAATAGGAGATTAACAAGTGGATGGGCAGAGAGAATAGGACATCTCTTCCATGCTCTCTCTCTACTTCGGTGTTGCATCTCTGACCCTCCCTTCCTCCATCTACAACCACAGCCCCTGCTGGGAAGCTTCTTATCCATAGTTTTAATTCTCATAGAACCCCAGGAACACTGTTTTCTTCTCTTGTATCTTCACTTCTAGGGTTGATAATAGCATCACACTCTTGCTAGTGTCTGGGTACCTCACCATCCTCTGTTCCTTTAACTTTACCTATATACCTCTATACACAATTTCTTTATTAAAGGCTCTTCATTTAAACTATATGGGATAAATTTTTAATTTATGCTTGGATCCTGATGGAGACACTTACAGAAAATAATTGAGCCTGGTTTACAAACTATTTCACATAATATGCAAACACAACTTGGAAGTGGACTGTGGGAGTGTTATGGCTTCCCTTAGGAATGGCCCTGAAAGCTGTTTGGAAGGAAAGTCCTCTCAATTAAAGGGCTTTGGGCAGTACGCCTGGTTGCCCACTCATTCTGGAAGTTGATAATGGTTTGGCCAAATGTTCAAGGACTTGGAAGGAGTAAAATTGAAGACTGGTGGCAAGAATTTCTGAGAAGCTCTGAATGTGACATTATATGTGTTTCGTGTAAATACTTACCAAAGGCACCCACTGTAGAAGTGGCTCTCAGGGGAACAGGATGATCTATTCTATGGATATTAGTTTCTTTTCCTAGCCTCCCCATATTTGTTCGATGAATTCATAAACAAAATGAGCAAAATGAAATATAATAGGCTGAATGGTGGCCCCAAAGATTTCAGGGCCTAATCCCTGGAACCTTTAAATATTACCCTATTTGAAAGAAAAAAAAGGGGGGTCTTTGTAGATGTGATTAAGTTGAGGATCTTGAGATGAGAAGACAACCCTGGATTATTTAAGTGGGCCCTAAATGCGATTATGAGTGTTCTTATAATAGGGAGCTACAACACACACAAAGAGGAGAAGGCAATGTGAAGATAGAGGCAGAGATTGGAGTGATGCAGGTCAGGAATGCTGACAGCCACTCGAAGCTGAAGAGGCAAGGAATGGATTCTCCTCTAGAAACTCCAGAGAAAAAATGGCTCTGCGAACACCTTGATTTCAGACTTCTCTCTCCAGAACTTTGAGAAAATAAATTTCTGTTGTTTTAAGCTAACAGTATTGTGGTAATTTGTTACAGCAGCCACAGGAAACTAATACATACAGGGAGGTAGTTTATACACGGCCTCAAACAGTATGGACTTCTCATCAAGGCTGAGCTGGCTAGGACTCTTGGTGAGTGGCCAAACTGCCAACAGTAGAGACCAACGCTGACCTTGTGATATGGAGCCATACTTGAAACAATGAGTTACTTGGTGATTCCCATTATAGAGAGGGCATTAGTTTATCCCCACAAGAGTAACACTTATTCTGAAATGGATTTGCCAACAGCACCATGCATTTGTGGACTTACTGAATGCTACATTCAATACCATGGTATAGTACAGAATACTGCTTCTGCTCTGGAAATCATTTTATAATAAAAGAAATGGGGCAGTGGGCTCATACCAATGCGTTTTAGTTATGTTTCCATGTATTAGTCAGGATATGCTAACTAACAAATGAAATGGCTTAATATAATAAATAAATACAATAAGTTGATAATTTTTAAACATTCTATTTTACATGCACTTCATAGTCCAATAGTGGAAGGCTCTGCTCCGTGCAGTAATTCAGGGATCCTGTCTCCTTCTCTCCACTTGTCATCTGCATTTAGCCATATAGATGGAGTTAGAGAAAGATTGCTCAGAGAATTTTATGAAGAGGGTAGCCTGCTATTGAGTGAAGTTTGGAGGTGACGGTCATCAAATACAACTTATATTCCATCAACAGGCACTCATTTAGTTATGACATTTAAGAGCAAGGGACATTGAGAAATGTAATTTAAGTGTGTTCACAGGAAAAGAAAAAACGTGTTTGTGTGCTTCTAGTCATTATCTGCAACATACCGTATACTCTATCCCTGAAGCACGTGACATTTAGAACAGTAAAATGTCCTATCGAACATTGTTATAACTCTAGCATGAAGACAACAGTTTGAGGAACTGGAGTGCTCCCTACAAGATGCAGTATATGCTCTGAAATCAGTCACAAACGTATGACACTTTCTCCCTTAGCCAGAACCCCTGAGTTTGGAAACCAAGTGATAGATTCGGAAGTGGATCCTTTCATTATCACATCTACATGCAATATTTAAAACTTTTTTTATTTTTGAGATTTTATGCTGTATTGATTTAGAGATCTTAGTTCCCAAAGAAGGAAAGTTTCCACTGAGGAATACAATAATGGTTTCACTGAACTTGAACTTGAAATAGTCACCTGGAATTTGGGGATTCTTATGCCAGTGATCAAACAGGAAAAGGGAACACAGTAATAGCTGGGGTAATTGCTGCTGCAAAAGGGAGGAAAAGAGGTATATGTCTGTAACCTCTTTAGTGCCTCTAGTAATAATACCAGCGACCAAATTTTGGATGGATGCCTTTAGTAATCCCTGAGATATGACCAAGGGCTCCAAGGACTCCAACCTTTCAGCAATGAAAGTTCAGGTTATCCTACCATGTGAAGACCTCTGTGCAGCTTAAGTTATGACTGAAGCAAAACGTAGTTGGAATGAGCTGTGGAAAAATTAAGTTAACCATACAGTTTATGGTTTTATGACTATTTGCAGGAAGAAGAGCTGAGATTGTTTTGCATATTTTTCTTGATTTATGTTTATATTTGTACAACTTAACTTAAAATTTCCCCATCTCTCTTTCCCTTTCTATTTGATATAAAGCATATTAATGGTGGTGAAATTTATAATTTATTCTGTAATGGAAAGGATATCAAGGTGGGATTATAACTAAACTAGAAGAGAAATGACAATATCACTATATCCAGTGAATAGACTTTGTATCTTGCCTCTCAGGAGTGAGTGAGCATGTTTTTGTTTACATGAAGGCCAATCATATTATCGAAGATTGGGAGTATGTTGTTTTTACTCTGGTTTTTGTATGGAAGTGAAACATGGGCAGAAGATTATGGATGTTGGGTAGCTACACAGCGAACTGTATCCAGTATGGTCTGTTGACACATGGCATCCATTCCCACCCCTTTCTCATCCCCTTTCCCGTATCACATTTTGCATAGGTTAGAATGCTAAAAGCCACATTTCCAAATTTCCTTGAAGCTAGAGTCCCGTCTGCTGGATCTGGGTCATATTATGCCAATAAAATGCACTTGAGTGAGTGAGTTTTTTTGGAGGGAGAAGGCAGCCAAAATAGCTCAGATGGACTTAACATTGATATAGCTGGATCCACATTCCATTATTTATCATTAGCTTCATTCGTGTGGAGCAGCTGTGATGTCATTGATGGTGGTAGCCACGGCAGAAGCAGTTTCCGGACCTCCGAATCTTAGCCGCAGTAGTGGTTCCTTAAATTACAAAATATTTGGTGGCTTCTTGACTTCTTTTCCTCTAGATTTACACCATTATGTAAGCACATAATTTCCTCTATTAAAACCTTTTCTGCTTGAAAACATTATTTTTTGTTTCCTGCACGGAACTCTGAATAGTACAGATGAATACTAAGAAATTTCACAGGCATTTAAATGAAGTACAATATGATATAAAATATACTCTTCTAAGGAAGCAACATTAATAAAATTGCATACGACTCTAACATTCTAAAATGGCCATTCTTATCTTTGATATGCCTTTTTCCTTTCCTAGGCTCAAGCATTCTTCTAACTAAACATCGAAGAAATGTTTCTCGAAAGCATACCTGATAATTGGCATGACTTGAGATCATGTCTCAGCACAGCCCTGATTCCTAGACTTCTTGTGCCTCTTTTTGGGGATTTCTTTAAGAACCTAAGACAAGGTCTTGGATGCAGATACTTGGGATTTGATTCCAGGAAGCTGGAGTGAAACCATGTAGAAAGTAAGATAGAGAAAGAGGGAAGGCCAATAAAGGGTATATTTTAGATTAGTTACCACTGTGGGCAGCTGAAATACAATTCTGTTCAGAACTCTCTGACAAACCACAAAGTAATCTTAGAATTTTGTATCTGGAGAATAGGAGACTGAGGCATCTATCTATAAGTTTCTGTTCCTTATTGGTTACCCTGGGGAGTATTAAGTGTATCTATCCCTTTCCCCCTGACTTCTGGGATGCACTTGTTTTCTGGCTAAGCAACCCTGGGACAGAAGACAAAGAGAAGCAGCAAAAAAGCTTGTAGTGGGACGCTACCAGTTTTCATGGAATTCCATTACAGTGCTGAAATGAGAGTTGGCTGAGGGAGTGTGGTTCTGAGAAACAAATGCTTCTTCTACATATAACTTGACTCTTAAGGACTTTCTCTTTTGTTTTTTTTCCCCCAAAGTTTATTCTCTCTGTTTATAGTATTACTCTAGAATGTATAGTTGTTCACAATATTCTCTAGGCACAAAATTCATTGTGTAGTTTGGGGTGCTTTTTGAGAGTTATACAGGTGGTGTTATGAATTATTGATTGCTTAGAGAATTTTTATAACTTTAATTCATTGCTTGTCAAGAGTAGTAATCTGATAAGATTGAATACTTAAAAATTTCTAAGATATAAAGATACACGTATAAAAATAAAAAAGTATACAAATCAACAGTCCTTCACCCATTTTTCTCCAGCTTCATTTCTGTTCCCCAGATGCAACAATTTTTAACTGTTTCCAGTTTGATTTCTTCTAGTAGTCTCTTATTTGTAGCTCTAAATATCTTATATCCTCTAGTAGTTTCTGTTTTACAAATAATTTTTAAATTATAATTGACATACAATATTATCTTAGTTTCAGGTGTACAACATGGTGATTAGACATTTATATAACTTACAATGTGGTCGCCCCAATAAATCTACTACCCATCTCATACCATACATAGTTATTACAATGTTATTAGTTGTTACAATGTTATTGACTATATTTCTTAGGCTATACTTTACATCTCCATGACTATTTTATATCTACCAATTTGTATCTCTTAATTCTCTCCCCTTTATTACCCCTCCAACCTTCCTCCCATCTAGCAATCATTAAAATGGTCTCTGTATCTGAGTTTTTTCTGTTTTGTTTGTTTGTTTTGTTTTTTATATTCCACATGTAAGCGAAATCATATGACATTTGTCTTTCTCGGTCTGACTTACTCCATTCAGCACGATACCCTCTAAGTCCAGTCATATTTTTGCAGATGGCAAGATTTCATTCTTTTTTTATGGCCGAGTAATAGTCAGTTTCTAATTCACCTATGTGATCCTCCGCTTCATCTAATCTACTATTGATTCCCTGTAATGTATTCTTCCTTTCAGTTATTCTTCATTTTTGACTGGTTCTCTTTTTATATTTTCTATATCCACTTTCCTATTTTCTATCTTTGTTAAAGTTCTCACCTAGTTTCCTTATAACAAGGGTTTTGAACTCTGTATCTTCTTGTCTCCATTCTGTTTATTTCTTTTCTGGAGCTTTGTTCTGTTCTTTCATTTGGGACATGTTTCTTTGTCTCTCCATTTTGACTGCCTCCCTGTGTTTGTTTCTATGTATTAGGTAGGACTGCTATGTCTCCTGGTATTAGTAGAGTGGCCTTATGTAGTAGGTGTACTATGGGTCCCAGTGGCACGGTCTTTCCTGGTCACCTGAGCAAGTGCTCCAGGTTTGTCCCTTGTATGGATTGTGTGTGCCCTCCTGTTGTAGTTGAGCCTTGGATGCTGTTTATATGTCAATGGGAGGGATTGACCCTCAGGCTGATTGGCTGTGAGGACTGGCTGGTAAGGGGCTGACCCCATGGAACAGGATTTGCTTTAGCAGGGCTCTGGAGCTTGTCCAGTCTGCCCTTTGGGTGTGTTGTCCTCAGATGCAATCCACTTTTGGGTGGGTTGTTTTCAGAGTTGGGTGATGCTCTGGCTCAGTCAGAAGCTGGCCACTGGGTGTGCCAGCCCTGGGGCCTCCTGGTAAAGGCCCTGCCTCAGGCCAAGTGTAGCCACAGTCTGTGCCCTGCCCAAGGCCACCAGGCAAGAGTCACCAAGCAATCTCCAGATGGCCACCACCCACACTGGGCTTGAAGGTGACTCGAGAGACCAAGGCATGAACTGAGGCCGGTTGCCTCTAGTGCTGGGCTTGAGGCTGTTTAGCAAGAGGGGCATGCAGAAGCCAGATGCTGCTTGTTTGGGTTTTGCAAGCCTTTGAGAGATTCTAGAAAAGTCTGCAGCATGAGCCAAGGCAGGCCATTTGTATAGAAAAGCCACTGGAAGCGGCTTGGATGGGCCCACAAGTTAGGCGGGGTGGGATCTCAAGGAGTTCCTGGATGAGGTGACCAGTATTAGCCAGGACGGTGGAGGCTCAGCTATGGCGGCTGCCTGCATCTGAACACCAGGGAGGGCCCAGCAAAGAAACAGTAGATTCTGCCAGCATTTCTGTCTGGGAGAAAGCTGCTCCTTCAGCCCTCACCCTATAGCCAGATAATTCAGTTCCTCCCTGTATGTTCCTGGCATCTTTCAATCTACTGCC
Organism: Pteropus medius; assembly: GCF_902729225.1. Lineage (NCBI taxonomy): Eukaryota > Metazoa > Chordata > Mammalia > Chiroptera > Pteropodidae > Pteropus > Pteropus medius. Next base: position 14,286,937 of record NW_024354500.1, read on the forward strand.
CCACTTGGAGCTCAGAGCAAGTGAGTCCATCAGTAAGACTGCATGTGGACCCCTTAAGAAGAATGTCTGTGACTCCAGCCACTCTCCATCTCACTCAGTCACAATCTCTGCTGGTTTAACAGCTAGAAGTTGTAGGGACTTCTTTTATCAGCACTGGAAACCTTGTCTGGAGAGCCCGGTGTGGGGCCGGGACCCTTCACTCCTCTGGAGGGACCTCCTCAGTGGAGATATCCCTCCTGATATCCTTCCACATTCCATATGCAGGTGCAAGACCAGCCCACTTTGTGTCTCTGCCCCTCCTACCAGTATTGAATTAGCATCTTCTGTATGTCCTCAATTGTAGGACTTCTGTTCAGATAGACTTCAGGTGACTCCCAATGATAGTTTTTCTGTAGGTTAGTTGTCATTTTGATGTGATCGTGAGAGGAGGTGAGCACAGTGTTTACCTACTCCACCGTCTTGACCAGAAGTGTCTGTGGTAGTTTCTTATTTATATTTCTAAATAATAAATATGTATTTCCTACTGTTTCTAGAGTTGCCAAATTGAGGCATTATATATGGAGTTGCTAATACCATAGATGAGAATTTAGTTCAGTTATACCACACTCACCTTGCTTAGGTCTAAATAATATACTTGCACCTCTATTTCTTTTTCCATGAGCTATAGAAAGTGTCTTTTATCTCTCATCTTGTAAGATGTGAATATAAATACCCCTGTATTTCTTTTCTCTTCATTTTTCCTTTCAATTCATATTCTGTATCCGTATTTTAATTTTTACTATAGTGATAATATTTACATTCTATTCTGTTATCATAATTGTAATATATAATAATATATTTTTTCAAAATTATTCTAAAAGTTTAAAAATCAATAGAAGGCATTTATACTATTTAGATTATATAAATTCTGTGATCTTCATAACCAAATACTGTGTCCTGATCACATTTTGTTCTTGTATGTTTTTTTGTTTCTTCAACTTTTTGTTTTCTTGATTTTTCTCTCTATTTTTCAATGTCTCAAGTATGCTATAAAATCTATGGAATCTCCTTTGACTCTAAATATCTTGCACCTTGAAGTATGAAGAATGTGTTACTCTCTAGGCCTTTTGTACAGTTGTCATTCTAGTAATTCCCTTATTGTTAATAGGGATTGAAATTGCTGCTTTGGTCAATATCTTCTTCTTCCTTGCTTCATCCTCTTATTTTTCTGGACTATATCCTTCCCTAAGACATGTTACATGAGTGGTCTATTCTCTGAATACTTATATCACTCAAATTGTCTATTTATGTTGTTAATAATTAGGCTAAGTGAAAAATTCTAGATTAAAAGTCAATATGTTTTCCTTAGAAATTTTGGGAAAAAATATCCCTTGTGTTTACACGACTAGTGTTATTTAGAGAAAACTGAATACCAGTTTGAATTTTATTCCTTTGTTAATGACCTGTTTTCCCTTGTCTGACAGCATTAGTTTATCCTTAGGTTTCTGAAGTTTCAGAATGATTTGCCTAGGTGTAGTTATTTTTTCATGTATTCTACACACCTGGAAATCTTTTAATTTGAAAAATGTCTTCCTTCAATGAAAGAAAATTCTCTTCTTCATTCCTACAGTTCCTTCCCTTTTTATCTTCTCTGGCTTTCCCCGACCCTCCCCCCAAAATACCGTTATTTGGATATTAAACACCTGAATTGATTCTCTGAATCCCTTATGTTTTCACTAATATATTTTTGTCTTTTATTACTCTTACATTCTGGGAGACTTCCTTGAACCTATATATCAATCCTTTTACTGCATTTTTGTTTTATTGATCACATTTTATTTTTTATTTAATTATTTTTTCACATTTTAATATTTAAAAAAAATTTTATTATGGTGACATTGGTTAACAAAATCCAGAAAGTTTCAGGTGTACAAGTCAACAGTAAGGCATATATATATATATATACAATGCATTGTGTATTCATCGCTCATAGTTAGATTTCTGTCACCACATATTTGACCTATTTTACCCCATCTACCTCCCCCTCCCCATCCCCCATCAATCACATTTTAAATTTCTAAGAACATTCATATTCTCTGATTATTTATTTTCCCCACAGCATTTTATTTTTGTTTCATGGGTGCAGCATATTGTCAAATATTTCTAACATTCTTAAAGAACTTCTCAAAATTATTTTTGTTCCCCTAATTACCTTTGTTTCCTTTAAGGTCAAAAGGTCAAATTTTCAGTGTTTCTATCTTGGTCTTTCAATCTCAGAGCTGTGTAATTCAAGCTTGCTATTCGTATTTGAACATGACACAAGGTAAAAGTTGATTCAGAGCTGTGTGTTTACGGCAAGGTTTGTTGTCTGTTAAGGTGAACTTCACTATGAGCAGACAAAAAGCTGGCTGTTACACTGAGGCCTCCCAATGCCAGAATGAGGATGACTGTAGTTTGAGGCACTGACATCTATACTATCTGCCTTAGTTTTCACCATAATTTTTTTTTTCTAAGAGAAGAACTTCCATTTTTTCAGTGAGGCTACAAGAAGTGAAGGTTAGAGCTATATAATGCTATGAATTTTGTGCTTCAGAATCTTAGAAGGTACTGGAGATTTTCATTTTCATAGACAGGCTTTCTTTCCAAACTCCTTTTTTCAACTCAACTTCTCATGTCCAACCTCTATCGGTGTGGCATTTTCTGGGGGTTATGGAGGGAAAACCGGCTCTTTCCTTCACTATAGGGCCACCTCTACATGTGATAACTTCCTCTACTTTGCTTCATGCATCAATGATTTAACCACCTGCTTTCCATCTTCCAGGAAATTGTTGAAATCTCTCATCTGCTGTGGCCTCTTCATAGTTTCCCCATTATTATTGGTTTAGATATTTTACTCATCTCTTACTATCTTTTAAATAGAGCCTTGAGAACCATAGAAAATAAATAGGCGAGATTGTTCTCTGGAGCATTTTGAGTCAGAGGGCTCTTTAATGTTTCTAAAAAAGAAAACATTCTTGAAGTCATTCTTGAAGCGAATGGGGATTTCACATTTGAGCTTTGTCACTGATATAACCTTAACAAGTTACTTAATCTTTCTGGATATGTTTCTTTATTGGTGAAATGGAGATAATGATATCTAACTCGAATAGTTAATATACAAGAATTAAATTTAAAAATATATACAGGCATACCTTGTTTTGTTGCACTTTGCTTTATTGTACTTCACATATGTTGTGGTTTTTAGAAATTGGAGGCAAGACCCTCCACCAGTTAAGAGATTACAACTCACTTTAGTGCAGTGGTCTGGAACCAAATATGCAATACCTCCAAGGTATGTATGCGCAAAGTTTTTAGTACAGCGTCTAGCTCATAGATGTTACTTAACGTGAATATTTTGCATTTTTTTCTTGGCATATCCTTAAAAGTTTATTTATCCTCAGATCTGGTAGAATTGTTTTACTTTTATCCTTTTTTGGCAGTAATAGGGAGGGTAAGGTAGGTTGCAGGGTTGTTATTATTTCCACAGTCATAAAAAGATAGAGGAGTAATGCCCTAGGCTTTTTTCTAATAGCGAGTAATCCACAATCTGTTTTTATGTTCAGCTTCGAGAAAGGTTATCTTTCCCCACAAAAAACCAAACTATTCATTATTTATTTAAGACAATTTATGGCCTTCTTCTGTTTTCTATTCAGAGCTTAAAGTTTATTTCTAAAATAGTTTTGTTATCATTAGAAAATTAACAGTCTTTCTTGTGAATTGATTATATTAAACATTATTAAGATAACATAATACACTGAGTATATTAATTGCCTAGTAAAGGATTCAGTGCATTGTTATTTATATATCATAGCTAGTGTATTATGATTTATCACAAACCAGTTACACTGATGCTCTGAATTTGGGGCTCCTTTGAAAAATATTTATGAGATGCAAATAAAATCTCCAGTATAGAGGGAAACATTCTAATTAAAGAATTATTGGGGTATTAATTGTACCTCTGCTGTCCTGATATTGTTCATTGTAGTTTAATATAATATTGAATTCAGGCAAAGAATAAAGAAAATAGTGTGATTTCTTAATCAGGTACTAAAGGACTTTAAAGTTTATTTAATAGCACAATAAATTTAAAGAATTTTATATATTAGCTCTTATTGTTTATATTAGAAATTAATTTGCACTTGTTAAAAGACAGCGCTGGAATGCTCCGGTTAGAATAGCAAGAGAGATAATCAGATTAAAGGCTCATGATCAGACACTATGACAATAATAGAAATTAATGACTTTAAATCCAGAGGGGCCTGCCATGGATCCCTGGATTAAGGAACATTACTAATACCATGCCTGTTCCTGTATACATCTATAAATATCTTATGATTTGAAAGTAATTATAAATAAAGCTGTTAGAAACATCAATGTGCAGGGTTTTGTGTGGACATAAATTTCCAACTACTTTGGGTAAACACCTAAGAGCAAATTGCTGAATCATGTGGTAGGAATATGTTTGCTTTTGTAAGAAACCACCAAACTGTCTTCTGAAGTGGCTCTACCATTTTGTGTCCTCACCAGTAATGACTGAGAGTTCCTGTTACTTCATGACCTTGTCAGAATTTGGTGTTGTCACCGTTTAAGATTTTGGTCATTCCAATGGGTACGTAGTGGTAGTTCATTGTTATGTTAATTTGCAATTCTCTAATGAAATATTATGTGGAGCATCTTTTCATATCCTTATTCCATCTGTATATCTTATTTGGTGAAGTATCTGTTCAGATCTTTTGCCCATTTTTAAAATCGAGTGTTTATTTTCTTTCTTTTTATCTGGGTGTTTATATTCTCATTGTTGTTTTAAGGGTGCCTTTTATATTTCAGATAGCATATATGTCTTTGGAAATATTTTCTCTTGGTCCATAACTTGTCTTCTAACTGTCTTGATAAATTATATTTTTTGGATTAAACAATTTATCATTCTTTAGGGCATACGAACTCGAATAAATATATTCCAAACTCATTTCATTCTTGGCTGTTAGAGATAAATTGTGATTTTATAAATATATCATCATAGACTATTATTAAGAGAATATTAATTGCTTCTCAGAACAATTAGTCACAGACATGTAAAGTTAATCGCTTAGGTTTCTCACACATACAGTTTGTTTCAGTTAGATATTATTGAATGCATTATTATTTTATGCCATTCATGGGCTGTAGACTGAACAGAGAAAGGGGAAGGAGGAATTCTTTTTTCTAATGAGAAGCTTAGTTCACCCCATATTTCATTTCTGTATTTAAAATTCATGCCAGTTTGCCCATCTCTCTATTACAATTGACTGGTCAGGTTTTGGTGAGGATTCAATGAGGTATTGCTTGAAAAGCATTTAGCCAAAGGCCATATTAACTATTCAATAAATAGTCAATATTATCTCTGGGTTTTCATAATATTATTGTCATGACAGTAATTATTATTATTATTGTTATATAATTACAATAGTACATATTAATTATTTTGACTTATAACTTGATTCAATTTATATTTATCTACAATCTTGGGAAGCACTTCTCACCTGCTATGGAGTTCACAGCACCATATGGTAAACTCAGTTCAGGAGAGGGATTGCCTTCTTTATACACTGGACTAAGAGCTTACTTTAGGCAGTAGCCTCGGAGACAATTTATAGGCATATCATATTCAACTAGAAGGAAGTCTTGATTTTTCTATTCATGAAATTATAGAAAGTGGATCTTCATGGCCTAATAAGACTTCGTACTACTGTAGGTGTGGAATATTATCTATTTTCTAGCAAAGGGAAAGGGCTAAGAATGACATGGTGAAAAGGAAAAAAATAAGGCAGATATGTAGGTCATTTAATATTTTTCTCATAGATTTACTAAATACTTAGTATAACTGATCACAGTTTGAAAGTTTTATTTATATATAAATTAAATCTTGATCTGAAATTGACCTTTAAGCGACATAGGTTTTAATTGTGCAGGTTCATTTATAAGTGGACTTTTTCAATAAATACTGTAAATGTATTTTCTCTTAATTTTTTTCTCTATTTGACTTTATTGTAAGAATACAGTATATAATTCATATAACATACAAAATATATGTTAATCAATTGTTGATGTTATCACTAATATTTCCCTTCAACAGTAAGCTATCAGTAGTTAAGTTTCAGGGGAGTTAAAAGTTACGGGTAAATAACTTTTGGTGACTGTATGTCTGTGGGGGCGGGGCGTCAGTAATCCTAACTCCCGTATTGATCAAGGGGCAACTGTATAAAAATTATGGCATAAGTGCTTCTTTAGATACTCAGGCATGGCTGTGGAATTGTACTACCACCTGAAATTATCTTTCGAAGATTTAATTTTAAACATTTTCAGTGATGATTAAAATTACAAAAATTTCTAAAAATTGTAAAGGTTATTATAAAAGTTAAATTTGCAACAATTTATGCAACCTTTACTCTTTCACATTCAGATTTTAAGTCGGAGGTTTCCTAATTTTAACCATAATTTATATAAACATTTGGGAAACAGTAGTGTAATTCTGAAAATAAGACATTTCCTTGTCAAAAAGTAGTATGCTTATGTCAGAGCCTAGATAATATAAAGATAACTTTGTCTATCATTTTTATGATAATTATACTTTTATACTCTCAGATTACTGTTGAATATATGTATTTGACAAATATTTAATGAATTCTTTCTGTGTACCAATTATTGTACTAGCCTCAGAGAGATAAGTACATACATTCCAAGTTGGTGTGCCAATGACTTGTGGAGAAAAAGGGCAAAGAAACAAATAATTATATTATAAAAGCTGTTAAAATTGAGGTCTAGACAAAGATGAGAAAGAGTTAAAACCACTTCATAAAAGCCTGCTTCTAATTTATAAACAGCTTTTTAGAATAATATTTTTGTGCCCAGACATGCAAAGATTTGCATTTAACATTTATAGTAGTAGCCAATGTCATCTTAGATGTGAAACTATATTAGAAATTCTTGATATAATGTAAAAAGAACATACTACTTCTCTATACATTGATTAAAGAATTCATTGACTGAAATGTGCTATGGAAATATGAATCTTGGAAAATATTTAATTTAAAAATCACCTTATTTCTACTATGTATATAAAAAATAATCAGGATACAAACTAGAAAAATTTGACCATGTTCTTACAGCCAGCCAGAGACTGAACTAGAATCCATGTTTTCTCTTTTCTAGTCTATACTATCATTGTTAGCAATTAGAAGTCATTGGTAGATGTGAAAGAGATAGATAAAATTAATAAACTCAAAGAGGTAGGTAATTTGTGGATTTTTACTTTTAGTTACCAATTTCTAGAGTTAATATTGCAGAAAAAACATTGTTGATATGGTTCTGGAGAATGCACTAAATTTTAATAATTCTTTTAACATGTAGCTGTGGTTAAAATGGACAAATGCCAACATTCTCTAGAAGAGAATATACAATAAATGTCCATGAACATTAAGTAAATTCTTAAACATGTTAAAAGTAAGCTAGTTAAGACCACGTTAAGCCAGGTCATGTTACGATTATTAATTTATGCAATAGTAACTAACTAGGTGTTTACTATCCATAAAAAAAAAATGATGACAGTTTGCCTTGCTAAGAAAGTTTGAATTCATTGCTACTAGCATAAGTTGATACTATGGAAATATTCTTTAAGCATAGTGATATTACACAATGCACTGGACATCTATATTGGTAGTCTCCCAGATTATCGCCAGGTCGTGTTTCAAAAATTTGTTGATTATTCATTTGCTTGGCCCTCCAGCTGAAACAATGTCATACATTGGTATTAAACCTTGGGCTTGCCAACAGGGCCTATTGAACTTAAAGTTCATCTGGAATAAAAAGTTGTATTTGAAATTTACCACCAAGTAAATCAGCAGTATTCACCTGGGAAAAGGTTTTCGGATTCTAACTGGAGGTTCCAGTTCTGTAGCTGACATCTCCACCACAATGGAAACAGGAACGCATTGAGCATCAAGCCATTGCTGGAAGCTCTAAAAGCTTAGAGCAGGACAACCAAAGGTCAAGGGTTGAGTATAGCGGACATTGAGGCAGGGAGGAAACAGGCCAATGGGAGATAAACACTTCCTCATGATGTTTGGAAAGTTCTTTAAGGGCTGAGACAATATCTTATTTTACTTTAAATAGATGTTTCAAGACTTAAGGTTTGGACAAAACAGGCATTTAAAATGGCTGCTGTGATGTGTCTAATAGTGGCTAAAGTCATTAATATACAATTCATCCCAAGAGTAAATTGATAGCTTAGACTGAATCCATGGACTGAAAGAAAATTAGGTGTCCCATTTTCAGAAAACTTCAGATCTTGGAAATAAAATCAACATTCTCTGAAACATTATAAATAGTCGGTAAACATTACTATTATTACCTCTTTTGATTGAATACTTGCTATGGCCCTCTCAACACTGCTTCTCTGTCTATCCTAGCAATTTAAAATTGTCCCCATAACTTATCAGCATTTTCTTTTATAAATATCCTCAATTAAATAAAAATTTGTTTCAGATCAATACATATTTATTGTGCATCTCTTTGATAAAAGATGCCACCTAAGGTATAATCAGCCAGTGAAACTCAAAACTACTTGTTCAGGTATATTCGTGAAAGTAAGAAAAAATTCAATTAATAGTTGCTTAAATGAATACCTTTATTTTTTTCTCACATAATCAGAAGTCTAGAAACAGAGAGTATAGATTTGGTGTAGTAGCCATTTTTTAGCAGGTGAAGAATATAATTCATGTAATTCTTCAAATAATTTTTATCTTTTTTCTCTATTGATTTCATCTTTATTTAAAATTTTGATACTTTGTTCATTGTGTATATTTTAATTATTCTTATCTTTAAAAAATTTCATTAAAATATTAATCTTGATTACTCATTTATTTTTTTCATTTTCTTAATTTTGTCTCTGAAAAAGAGGCCTCACTTAGCTTACCCTAGTCCCAGCCCGGCCTATTCCAGTTACTATAACAATCCTTATAAAACATGTACATTCATTATTTTTAAATCTATCCCTTGAATTACTTTTGAACATTCTGAAGCTTCAGAACGAGGGAAGATATTTTAGAAACAAAATTAAACAAATTGGAGTTAGTGTTTTCAACAATTGGAAATGAGAGAAGGGCCCAACTTTCTTTAAGTTGTTATGTACTGGTATGCCATCAAGTGTAGCTGCATGGAGCAGGGGACTAGTTATTAAAAGCATGGTTCTTGGCCCTGGCTTTACTCTTTAGAAGATGTAAGCCAATGAATAAGTCTCAAATCTATTGTTGGCCTCAGTTTCTTCATTCCTAAAATGAAGGTATATCTGCCTTGCCTATCCTTCAGAGTTGCAATAAAGATCTAATGAGAGCAAGAGTGTGAAAAGTCTTATAAACTGCAAAGGTATGAAAGCTTTGTAAACTGTAAAGCACCCCTTGAGGTGAGCTGAGGACAGTGTGAAAATGAACAACTAAAGAATCAGAATGACAGAGTGAGGGCCACAATCCAGACCAGTCCTCTCATTCTGACTGTGGAGAAAGTGAGACCAGGGAGCTCACACCTCTCACCTACCTCAGACAGATAAATAGTGGCAGTGTCAGAGCAGGACACAGGCCTCCCAAGTCTGGTCCAAGCTCTGGGATCTCTTTACTTTGATCTCAAAGACATCAAATTCAGGGGAGAATCAGGACAGGTTCTAGAAAAGAAGAAAGATTCATGTCCTTAGTGAAAGAGAAAAGTACTAGGTGCACAGGAAGAGAGGAAAGAGATGAGAGATTGAGAGGACCTGTTTCTGAGGGGTGGATAATTTCGACTGGGACTAGCAAAATTGGCGTTTCCAGGCTCCCACTGTGAGGTGTGGCTGCATAGACAAAGCACAATGAGTTAGACTGACCAGGTTTTTCAGTCTGGTAGGTTTTGTCTGTGGTACATAGACAGTAGCTTAATAAAGAGGCAAAGATGAAAACAGGAAAACCGTGATGTCAGAATTAGTCATTTATGTTTACAAATAAGCTATTTCTGAAAGTTACAATAAAATGTTATGGCTCTTATAATAATAATTTATCTTAGAAACTAAAGAAAAACACCTGGAAAAGAATCCATTGGTAGGGAGCGATGGTAAATTCCTTCTCTAAATAAATTTCTTCGTTTTCATGAAACTAAACATTCTGCTAAGCTCCACCCAATTCCTCGTTGCTATAACTGACTCATCAACCTAATTATTAACATTTACGTAGTACAACATGCATTGTGCTCTGAAATAGTGGCCTAATAAGTGAAAGAGTTTTTATTGGCATTAGTCTTAAATGGAAAAAAAAAATTATGAAAGGTAAGAGTATGAGAACCAAAATTTGGTTTAATAATTATATCTCACAGCACACAAATAAATGGTTCAAAAATCAAAGATGACATCATGTTGCTATTATGAGCAGTGATTTCTAAGGCAACAAAATTATCTTCATCTTATCTAAGTCATTTCTAAAATCTCCTTGTTCCTTGAAAATGTAACATGCCCAAAAGCACTTAAACTGTTTTCTGGTTAGCATAAACATTTATCTTGTTTCAGTTGGACCCCACCCAAAAGACCAATTAAATTCTAGTGACCTGTTTGCAGTAATTATGCTAAGCCTCCAGCAAAATTACTACATCACCTTAGCATTGTCAAATTTCCTAAAACCTGGCTACTTCTCTTGAAAAATATCAGGGATCCTAAGTGAATTGTCACAGAATAGTAGCCACTACTCTTCATTCCTGGAAAGGGTGGGTACACCCTCTTTGAAGAGAAGTGTTATGATCTATATTCTTGTGATGAATGGCTCATATTCTCTCTGAAATTTAAAACGAGAGATGTATGCATCTTTTACAGTCATAAGATGGGAATTTTTAAAGGTGATAATTTTGCAAGAAACACACTCACATGAGACTGTTTTAATAGTAATATTTTCTGAGAAGGTGGGTTCACAGGTTGCTATAGTCCTGTGTAAAACATGGAAAGAGGATTCCCCAGTGAAATGGACAATCTTTTTTTCTTCCTCAGAGCTTGGGAATCCAATGCAAGAAAATCGTTACTCTGTGGAAGAAATATTTAAGCCACAGTACAATGTTACTGATAACAGTACTCTTTGGATGCCAGAATGAAGAAGAAAGGAGGAAGGGAAATCAAACTAGGTGCAATTAAAAGATAAACCTCGTTATCCAGTCCAATTCTGGCTTTAAATTTTGTTTAAAAGAATAGTTTAGCTTCTTTATTCATGTGAGACAGGAAGTATAAAATGTTATCCCTTAATGTTATCCCTTAGAAGGAATATGGAATCATACCTCCTATGACCTCCATCCTGTCCTTCCCATCTCTGCCTTTCCCACTCCCTGAGCCTAACATTCAAACTTCACACACCTGTGGCTTATCTAAAGGGAGGGAGCATTGGCCTAGTTAACAGAAAAACAAGCTGAGTTGGAAAAGGGGAAAGAGGTTAGAGCAGTGGTTGTCAAAACTTTAGCCTGTATGAGAATGACTTTGAGAGACTTTTGAACACAAATGTTTGGCTCTACCCTTAGAGAATGACTCAGTAGAGGTCTGGGTAGGGCCCATGAATTTACATTTTTGTTGAGTTTCCAGGGGATGTTGATGTTACCTATCAGTAAATTACATTTTAAGTAGTAGGTGTTTAGAGCGTCACCCCCAAGACCAGGGGACTTTAATGTGACTACTCTATCATTTCCACTCTATCATTTTCCCTTGCCATCATTTCACCATTACCTTTCACATCTTTTAGGGGGAAACCAGTTGTGATGTAGAGGATTAGGTAGGTCTCCAGTAGGGAGTATAGTGTTACTACTGAGGATGTAAATTCAAAGGAGGAAAAAGGTCACTAGGCCAGGTCAAGTCTGATCAGGTATCTGGTATGAGAGAGTTAGAGGAAAGCTGATTTAATTATTATGGCTTATCATGTTTAATGTCATGTAGTGTAAGTCCCTCATATTAACTCTTTAAAAAATATATTAACTCCTTTTTCCTCATTTACCGTATTGTCTTATAAATCACATTATTCAGAGTTTTCATTACATCTATTTTCTGAATAAGATACATGGTAGTGCCAATTTCTATATTAACCCAGAATTCATTTGAGTGATTTTAGATCTCTGTGAATGGCTGTTTTATCTATTATTATTAAATATTTTGTTAATTTCTGACTTTTTAAAATTGTAATCAGAAAATGTGATCTGAACAATTTCTCTGCATTGGAACTTTTTGTAAAATTGCCATAATGTATTGTCTCTGGTATATAAAATTAAATATTTATTCAATCAGAATTTTAACTATATTATTCAAAATTTCAAAATTCTTACTTATCACTTATTACCTCTTGATTCTGTTTAGTGTTTGTAGTCATTGACTCCTATTTTATCTCTTGCTCATTTTGATACCTTTTCTTTTCTTTTCTTTTCTTTTTTCTTTTCTTTTCTTTTCTTTCCTTTCCTTTTTTCTTTTCTTCCCTTTTCTTTTCTTGACTTTTCTTATGCATTCTGTAATATTTAAGCATTGTGTTTATTTTTAGTGTGTCTTATGAAAATGACATTTACTTAGATTTGGTATTCTGATCCAATCTGAAAGCCTTTAATTTTAATAAAAGTTTTTAATCCACTTACATTTATTATCAATTATCAAAAATATCAAAACTGATATCCGTTGTGCATTTTTTGTAATTTCTGTATTTTATGTTTTTTCTCTATTTTTATTTTTCTTGTGCTTTTAAATATTATTTTATGATATTAAAATTCTATATTTTGAAAAGCGTGCTTCAAATTTTATTTTATTAGTGATTAGCTTCTAATTTTTAAAACCCCCCTTGCCCCTATTTTACTCAAGTTTTTAATTTCAAGCATGAGACAGTTAATTTGTCCTTTAGTTGAAAATACCAAGCAGCTTCATGTTTAGCACTTTCACTCCCTCAAAACACTCTTACCATCACTCACTGCTTTTCAGTATTTGTTACTACGGTCTTCGATTTTAGATCCCAGTTGTGGTTAAGGTTACCTTCTAGAGATTATTTTTCACATTATCAATGAAGTTTTTTAATATATCACAAGAATACAGTACCTTTAACAGGGTTTATTGATCACCTTGGCTCTTGTATACAATGAATACCACATTTTTCAGTTTTTTTTATTTTGATTCATATCCCAGTAAACTGAAAGACATCTCTGATTATTTTCTTAAATAAGTCTGTAGATGTTGGTAGACTTTTTTTTAGCCCCTATCTATTTGTATCTGAAATTATCTTTCTGTTGCCCTCACCATATTCAGTTAACAAATTGATTAAGTATCAAATATTTGGGTCACATTTTTTTCCATTCAGCACTCTGGATATTATTTCATTGTCTTTTGCATCTCATTGTTAGGGAAGAGAAACCTGAGAGTAAATGGATATTTATATTACCGTCCCTGAAATTTAGAAATTCCACCAGATTATAGTAAGGAATTTGTCATTTAATAAATATTTATTTTATTTGATGAGACTTTTAAACATGCTGACCTACAGTTTTAATTCAGGAGAGTTTTCTTCATGTCTTCTTTTCTCTTTTTCTGAGATTTCAAATAAAAAGATTAGATTTCTAGTATCTGTTCTCTACATCATATTTTTGTCCCTTTTTTCATCACTTCTTTTTCTTTTTTCCTTTATTGAGTTATAATTAAATATAGGATGAAATTTCATCTTCATTGTCTCCACTGTGATTTAAATTTTTTTTCAACTTCATTAAGACATGATTTATATAAAGGAATGCACCCATTTTAAGTGTGCAGTTTGATAAGGTTTGACACTATTTAGTCACGTCAAGATATGCCACAATCAAGATATAACACAGTTTCATCACCCCAAAGGTTTCCTTTGAGCCTTTTACCACCCTACATTGTCTCCAAGTGACCACTGATCTGCTTCGTCACTATAGATTTGTTTTTTTAGAGTTTCAGATAAATAAAATAATATATTTTGTGCTCATCTTTTGCTTAACATGTTTCAGAGAGTTATTCTTGCTGTTGTGTATCAATATCTTTTTTTCCTATTGCTGAGTAGCATTTTATTGAATGGATATACCACCATTTATCTATTCACCTGTTGATGGACATTTGGATTGTTTCTAGTTTTTGACTATTGTAAGTAAAACTGTTATGAACACTTATGTACAAGTCTTTGTGTGAACATAGATTTTCATCTTTCTCGGCTAAACACCTAAGAGCAGAATTGCTAGGTTATATGAATTGCATGTTTAATTTTTAAAGAAACTACTGAACTGTTTTCCAGAGTGATTATACCATTTTACCTTCCCACCAGCAAAGTATGAGATTTACAGTTATTCCATATCTTCACGATCACTTAATATTGTCAATGTTTTTTTTTTTGTGTCAGTTTTTATTGTTAATTGTTGCCATTCTAATGGATATGTATTGGTATCTTTCACAGGTTTTGATTTGTATCTTCCAGTGCTAATGACATTGCATATAATTCATGTGTTTCTTTTGTAAAGTGTCTGTTCAAATCTTTTGCCAGTTTTTACATTGGATTTTTACTCTCTTATTAATGAATTGTAAATGTGCTTTTTATCTTCTGGATATGAGTTTTTGTCAGATATATGTGTTACAAATATTTTCTCTCGGTCTGTGATTTTGAAGAGCAGAAGTTTTTAATTTTGATAAAATTTATGTTATTTATTTTTTCCTTCTATGCTTAATGCTTTTAGTGTCCTATATAGGAAATCTTTTCATACCAAAAGGTGACAAAGATTTTCTCCTACATTTTATTTTAAAAGTTTTATAGTTTTATACTTTATGTTTGGGTGTATAACCTATTTGCAATTAAGTTTTGTGTATTACATGAGGTAAGAGTGATTGTTCATTTCTTTTTCCCAAATGAATATCTAATTGTTCCAGCAACATTTGTTGAAAAGAAGCTTCCTTCTCCATTTATTATCTTGGCACCTATGATACAAATTAATTGAATATATATATATGAATTCTTTATTCCCTTCTAATGATCTAAATGTTTATCTTTATACTGAGACCACACTGTCTCAATTACTGTATTTTATACAGTAATATATCTTGAAATCAGGGAGTAAAAATCTCCAACTTCATTCTTTTTAAAAATTATTTTGACTATTCTAGGTCCTTTGATTTTTCCATATAAATTTTAGAATAATTTATCAGTTACTACAAACAATCCCACTAGGATTATCATTAGGATTGTATTGAATCTATGGATCAAATTTAAGAGAATGTCAATTGACATTTTAACAGTATTGAATCATCTGATCTGTGAGCATTCTATATCTCTCCTTACAAATTATTAAATTGTTTTTAATTCTTCAAGTACCAATTTTTCCTGATTTCAGATTGTACTTTTCTTCATGACTGCTCACCTAAGTTCATATATACATTTTTGTCTCAAATTAGATATTTTCTAAAATTCTCTTTTTTCCTTTGAGTAAATTTATTTAGAAGAAAGACGTTTCAAACTTTATCCAGAGCCATTCTCTTCTTCAATAAATCTAGTAGTTTTTCTCTGTTTACTCATTCAGAACAAAGCCCTACTATGCTAGTTTTCTGCTGGTTATAGCCAAATGCTCTGGGAGAGAAAGGTGGAGTTTCCTCTTTGGTGTTAGGTTTTTGTTTGTTGTGTTCATCTTCTCTAGGTTTCTATTTTTCACACTGCCTGCCCTTATACCTTTAGGTCTCATATAAAACTATTTATGAATTACATAACATAGTATCTCGTACTTGTTTTGCAATAATCCAGTGTCTGTGGGAGAAAGTAGGTGGAGGTGAAAACAAAACAAAATTCATGACTTGATAGTGTTTCAAAATGGGTGCTGGGTACATGCGGATTCACTTATACTTTTCTCTCTACTTTTGAATATGTTTAAAATTTTTCATGATTAAGAGTTTAAAAAGAGTCAGCCTGTGTTAAAAATACAAGAAGCAAGATAAATCTCTGTTTTCCTTCTATTATCGAGCTTATTTTACATTAACATTGTAAAATGTGCATATGTGGGCTGACTTTCCTTCTATGCAAATGATATCACCCACATCTCAGACATCAGGATTTTGGACTATTGTCATGCTACTACTCTTCCCAAAGCATGGCTGAAATAGTGAATTATCTTACTTGACTTCCCAGATCATTTGATATCACTGACCACCCATTTTCTTCTTTCTTTTCTGTTATGTTGTAAAATACTTGTTTCTCCTTCAGTCTCTATAGAGACATGGATTTGAGAAATGATAGGTAATTTAAATGGGTTCTTTTCTGCTACTATTCTCTGACTCTTTAATATGCTCACGTATATTGTGAATATACAATACACAATATATTGCATGTAGCATTTTTTTGACATATAGATGTATTTAACAGTTTTTAAACAAAATTTTAAATCTTCAAAAGAGCATACAGTGAAATATCTCCCTTCTACTTCCATTCCTCAGCTACCTAGTTGCTTTCCCAGAGACTAGATTCCTTATGTATCATTCCAGAGATATTCAATGCATACACAGACATACACGTTTTTCCTCTTTTTAAAAAATTTTTGTTTTTCATTTAGAATTGACATTTAATATTATTTTATACTAGTTTAGGTACAGTGCAATGGTTAGACATTTATATAATTTATAAAATGATTCCCCCAATTAGTCTTATACCCACCTGGCACTATATATGGTTATTACAATATTATTGACTATATGCTCTATGCTGTACTTCACATCCCCATGACTATTTTGTAACTACCAATTTGTACTTTTTAATCACTCCACCTTTTTCATCCAACCACCAAACTGGCAATCACTAATTTGGTCTTTGTATTTATGAGTCTGTTTTCATTTTGTTTGTTCATTTATTTTGTTATTTATATTCCACATGTAAGTGAGATCTTATGGTATTTGTCTTTCTCTGATTTAATTCACTTAGCATGATACCCTGAGGTCCATTCATGTCATTGCAAATGGTAAGATTTGATTTTTTATCTCTGAGTAATATTCCATTGTGTGAGTATGTACACACACACACACACACGCACACACTACTTCTTCTTTATCCAATCATCTATTGATGGGCACTTAGGTTGCTTCCATATCTTAGCTATTGTAAATAGCACCGTAATGAACATAGGAGTGCATTATATCTTTTTGAATTAGTGTTTTGGTTCTCTTTGGCTAACGAAATGCAATACCCAGAAGTGCAATTGCTAGGTCATAAGATAGTTCTATTTTTCATCTTCTAAGGAACCTCCAAACTATTTTCCATAGTGGCTGCACCAATTTGCAATCCCAACGATATCATACAAAGGTTTCCTTTTCTCCACATCCTTGCCAACACTTGTTTTTTGATTTATTGATGATAGCCACTCTGACAGGTGTGTATTTTGCTTTTAATTTGCATTTTTCTATTGATTAGTGACATTGAGCATCTTTTCATATGTCTATTGGCCATTTATACGTCCTTTTTGGTGAAATGCCTATTTGGGACCTCTGCCCATTTTTTAATTGAATTGTTGTGTGTGCTTTGGCGTGTGTGTGTGTGTGTGTGTGTGTGTGTGTGTGTGTGTGTGTTGAGATGTATGAGTTCTTTACAAATTTTGGATATTAATGCTTTGTCAGATATATGATAGGCAAATATCTTCTCTCATTTATTAAGCTTTATTTTCATTTATTGATTATTTTCTTTGCTGTGCAAAACTTTTTAGTTTGATGTACTCCCATTTGTTTATTTTTTCTTTTGTTTCCTTTGCCCAAGGAGATATATCAGAAAAAAAATATTACTAGGAGCAGTGTCAGAGAGTTTAATGCTTATGTTTTCTTCTAGGAGTTTTATGGTTTAGAGTCTTACATTTAAGTCTAATTCATTTCGAATTTCTTCTTGTATATGGTGTAAGAAGGTGATTAAGTTTATTTTTTAATCTATTTATTTATTTATTTATTTATTTATTTATTTATTTATTTATTTATTTATTTATTTTTTGCTTGTAGCTGTCCACTTTTCCCAACATCACTTATTAAATAAACTGTTTTTATCCCATGGTATATTTTTGCCTTCTTTGTCATAGATCAAATGACCATATAGGTATGGGTTTATTTCTGGGCTCTCTATTCTGTTTCATTGATCTATGTGTCTGTTTTTGTGCCAGTAATATGCTGTTTTGATTACTATAGCCTTGAATAGTTTGATATCAGGTAGTGTGATACCTCCAACTTTGTTCTCTCTCAATATTGCCTTGGCTATTTGGGACCTTTTATGGTCCTATATAAATTTTTTGATTATTTGGTCTAGTTCTGTGAAAAATGCCATTGGTATTTTGATAGGGACTGCATTGAATCTATAAATTGCTTTGGGTAGCCTTTAAAAAAGATATTTAACCAGAGAACCATTGCTTCGCAGCCTCTCTTACACTTTGCTTTCTCTGGAATAAATTTGAAGAAAAGTCATGCTAGAGAGAGGGAACTCTAGATCACTGGTTCTTATTCTCTTTATTCCATTTGCCAGGAAAAATCTTAACTTTAACATCATCCTCGTTTACTACTCACCAATAAGTTGTTATGAATTCAGTCACATATCATTTTCAACCATTGTTGAAATCTTTTCTTAAGCTTACTCCAGCTGATTACTCATAGAACCCTCATCTTCTGGCAGATAACTAGTTGAGTCTATTTATATATGTCTGGGAAAAATATATTAATTAATAACAGCTTTCATTTTTTGAGCAATTGCTCAAAAGTACTTTTATAAGCACTACTTATTTAGTCCTCACACCTACCCTGGGGAGAAGGTACTAATGTGACCTCTATTTTACAAATGGGAAATTGAAGGCTCAGTAGTAAATGCACACCCATAAACACTCTGGTGGCAGTGATGAGCTTGAGTCTCATATTCAAGTTTTTCTGACCAGAACCCATGCTTTTAGCCCCATACTCTTGTGCTCTGATGCATTACCAAATATTTAAAAATAGATGAATCTGATTAAATTACTAGAATAATATAACAGAAGAGACTAATATTTTGTGTCCATTTAATAATATTTATGGCTATATTTCCAGCTCCTAGCACAGTGTCTAGCATCCAAAAGGAGCTTAAGAAATTCTTGTTGAACAGGAATTGAACTGAATGCTAGTGAAGAAACTTACAAGGAAAAATTAAAAACAATGGAGCAAACTTGAAGAAAACCATTATTCACTGCAGGTATGTGAAGAAAAATCACATCACTCCTTGGAATTTCTGGAATGATTTTGAGAGTTATTTGTTTCACCAGGTCATCACTTCCCTGTTGAGTTAGAGAACCTATCACCGTGGCTGAGTTGTCATCATCTCAACTCTTTGTTGCTGCTCTATTATTACACATTGCTGTTGCAGCAGGTATGAATCAGGCATACTTACACAATACTGAGTTTCCTGAAGGAGAATTGCCTGTTAATCATATATCAACTACTTACCTGCCCACCGATTAGATTTAATCTTAGATATTTAAGCAGGTGACATGTCAGCAATATAAACAGAGGTTTTGTAAGTAAAATAATAAAAATAAGATGGAAAAATCATTTTTCTAGGTAGTTTATACAATTGCAAGAGTGACAAATTACAAATGTTTTGATACCATCTTCAAAGAGAAGTGCATAGGTGTATTTAGATGAGTTTCTTACACTAAGATAAGATAAAGATAATAAAACATGTATATAATGTGGGTGTTGACTAAAGACAGAAATAGTAATTACCTAAGAGTTTGAATGATGCAAATAGCCAAGGAGGGATGGAATTGAGTGACCCAAGGATTAAATAAGAAAAACAGAAGGTAATAAGAGGGAAATGAGGGAATATTTAGTCAGTGGACTTGAAAGTATCCTTTTTTGATTCTAATATTAAGCCTAACCAGATGACTATGTGATTCAACAGTATGGAGTCCCAAGGAGTTACTTGGAAGTTGAAGGTATATCACAGCCTTTTTGCCTCCTTTCAAAGCATTTTGGACTTCTCATAACTGATGATATTCAAAGAGTGTCCAGCTGAGGCTATTCCTACTCATGAGTCCCTTAATATAAACACTAGTGTGCATGGTGATCCTTTTCATAGTGGGAACATCTGTAAAATGTTTCATTTTTACTTATTGACTTGTTTTTTACTCTTTCTTAACAGGATTTGACTAGATATGATGCACACTAAGGTCAACGAAACCAAGTGACTCATTCATCCTAGTCACAGCTCCTAGCATAGCCTGAACATGGTAAGCAGTTTAAAAAATGCATGTTCAAGGAAGGAATACAGGAGCTATGACTAAAGGAAAATCTGGTTAAAAAAATTATTACTATATTTTGGTTTAAAAATCATTCTTTTCAGAAGATTAACTATTCCTTGGAAGGTTTTACAGTTTCTACCCCATATAACCTTTTGTAATCTAATATCAAGTGTAATTATTGGATTTATGGGGTTTACATCTTCATTGAGGCTGTGCTACAAGTTGCCAAATGCCAGTGAATAATGTAGAAAACATCATCAGAACTTCCACATATCAATATTGCTATCTAGAAGTGCACTAGTTCAATCACAAAGTGCCTTAACTTTTCCTTTTCTAACATAATTATATAAAATAATAAAAAATGTACTAAAAAATTATCTTGAGAAAGTAGTCTAAGTGGTTGATTTACAAAATTTAGAAGAGTAATAAACACTAAAGAACATCAAATTCCCTGAGTTTCAAATTTGCCATGCTTGCTAAAAATGTAGATAGATACCAGAGCCCTTCTCTAGATCTACTACATCTAAACACTCAGGAGGTAAAACCTGAAATGTATGCATTTTGAAAACTAAGAAAGATTTTCAGAACCATGACCCTATGCTTTGTTATCTATAGAACCTTAGGTCTAGAGGGGTGAGCTGATAAGCCCTAGGCTGCAGAGCTCAGAGTTCCAACAGAGGAAGGAACAGAGACATTTATCTACTCATCACTGCTCGTTCGTTCCTTCTGCACTTTCCCTTGATGCTTGCTTTTTGATTTCTAGCACACATTTCTCAATTATCTGATACTGCCTCTAGACATGCAAATGGTCTCCTCAGGCACTCAAGTACAAGTGCCATATGTTGGAAAGAGATAAATAAGGCAGACGTGTTTTTGCATCCTGGCACTCTCTATATGACCTTGGCCAAGTTACTTCCCTTCTTTAACCTGCCCTTTCTGTATCTAGAAAAATATGGACAATAATGACAACCTCACTGTGTTACTGTGTACTATGGACTGAATGTTTGTGTTCTCCCAAAAAACATATTATGAAGTCCTAACCTCCAATATAATGGTACTTGGAGATGGGGCCTTTGGGAGGTAATTAGGTTTATTAGATGAGATCATGAGAGTGGAGCACCCACGATGAGATTAGTGCCCTTAGAAGAAATGAATGTAATAGAGCTCTTTCTTTCTTTTCTATGTGAGGATATAGCAAAAAGGTAGCCATCTACAAGCCAGGAAGAGGGCCCTCACCAAGAACCCAGCTATTCTGGTACCTTGATCTCTGACTTCCAGCCTTCAGAACTGTGAGAAATAAATGTCTGTGTTTAAGCCACCCAGTCAATGGTATTTTTATTGTAGCTGCCTGTGCTGACTAATACACCATGAAGATCACATGAGATAGCAAGAGATAGTACTTGACACATATTAGATGCTCAGTAATTATTATTTCCTATCTTATAAGTTATTCTAAAAAGGGTGAATAGTTGATGTCTCAATTTCCTGTGCAAATACCTACCACCCTCCTCTATGAGATGACAGATTAGGATTAATATGGGTACTAGGGAGTGGTGGTCCAGCATATTTTGTGGCAAGACTTCAAGAAACAATCTGGTTAAAGGGGGCAACTTCTAGAGGATTTGTCTTGAAAATGCAAAGCAAGATGATTGCTTTTGCTTATTTCTGTGCTCTTGAGAGACAATGATAGAGACTAAAGTCCACCCTTGTCTCATACACCCTTGTCCCCAATCACCCCTTTGCTACTTATAGAAGCGGCCCCTAATACCAGAATTCTGTCATTAAAGTCTCTACCTGCCTTGCCTTGCCTCTCTACTGCACTAAAGCCAATGTATGTACTCCATGACAGATCATCATTGCTGTGGAGTTGGTTGTGATAGACATACAGTTTCTTTCATTCATTCATTCATTCATTCATTCAACAACCTATATTAAAGAAGCTGTTCTTCAAGGAACTCAGGGTGTAATCCGGGAGTCGCCTCTGGATTCTAGCTTCCGAGCTTGCTGTGTAAATGACTACTCCTTGACAAATCATTTGGTGTTGGTGGGAAGGGCTTGGATTTCTCTTCAAGAGATGAAATCTATCAGTCAGTCATTAGTGATGGTGTGCAGCCTAAGTTTAGATCTTAAATGTTTGTTTAGGTTGTTCTAGAGTCATACTCTTTCATTGTACTTTTAACTAAAACAAAGGAAACTCCATTTCTGCTTTGGGGAACAGGGTTACTTTCTTGTGCAAGGGACTTGGTGGAAACGGAATTAGATTTAGCCATTCTTGAACTTAGCAGGAGCCTTGCCAAGCGCCTAGAAAATGCCCCTGAAGTTGTGGTCTCTGAGAGTTCTTCCCCAGGTTTAGGTGGGTTCCTTCCCTGCGGCCCAGGTATCTCCTCCCTCAGCAGGTGTGATGTCCCTGGAGGCGGCTAAAGAGAGCACCCGAGAAAGCAGAGGCACAGAAGGCTCAGGATAGTGAGATGAACCTCAGGATGCTCTTCTAGGCCTCGCTCAGTAGTCACTCTAACAGAAACAAAAAATGGAAAAAAAGAGTTAAATCAGAATAGGGTCTCCAGATAAAACGCAGGACCCCAATTAAGTCTGAAGTTCACATAAACAACAAATATGAATATTAAATCAGTTATTGTTTATCTGAAATTCAGATTTAACTGAAACTTCTGTAGGGGATGGGAAATAAAAAGGATTTTTACTACCTATCTGTTACTTAAATCTAGAACAAAGTTTTGTATCTTTTAGTCTGGAAGAGGTTATTCTAGTCATAATTGGCAGAAAAGCAGTTATACAGCCTGTGGCCTTGGCTAGGAGAGGCATGAGAAGTGAACCTCTCCCTTAAAACACCACTTCCATTATCTTCTCCAAAGCCAAATATACCATTAAAGTCTTTCCTATGTTCAGGAATTTCTCCTAAAGATATAAATATCTTTTTAAGAAAATGTCTTAGCTCCTGCTGCCGAGACAAAATACCACAGACATTTATTTGTCAGGCTGGAAGTCAGAGATCAGGTAAGATTATTGGTGAGTGCCCTCTTCATGATTTGCAGAGGGCCACCTTCTTTCTGTATCCTCACATGAAGGAGAAAGCTCTGTTCTCTACATCCCCTTATAAGGGCATTAATCCCATCATAGGTGATCCACTCTCATGATGTCATCTAAACCTAATTACCTCCTAAAAGCCTCACCCTCAAATACCATTAAATTGAGGTTAGGCTTAAAGATATAAATTTGGCGGGGACATGAACATTCAGTCTGTAGCAGAGGAAGAGATCATAGCTTCGTCAGTGAACACTTCTGGGAAGGTTGCTTGGCAGCTTGTGGGAAATCAGCTCCAGACCAGAAAAAGAAATGGATTAAAAGTCCAGATTGCGAGGCATCATGACAAAAAAAGAGGACTCCAGAACAAGGGGACCAGATTACTATTGCTATAATCTTAGTTAGCAATTTTGTCCAGGGCTGGAAACCTTTCGGAAGGTGCTTTTAGAATCTGAGTAAGTTAACAAAAAGACCTCTGAGCACCTGGAATGTATGACCATGATTGCTATTCATTGGCGATAATATTCTCAGATTGATTAAACTCAATCAATCTCAAGGAGCATTTGTATTAGAGGCCTAGTTGAGTCAAAAGCAACCACAAGGGACTTGTGCTCGCCATCATTCATCTGTCTCTCCAAGCTTTTCATCTTGCACGCTTTTCCTAAATTCAGAGTTGACAAAGGTACAAGTCGAGATGGTTCTTAAAACAAATATCTTCACAAGACACAAAAAGAAGCATTCCTCCCTTGCTTCCTTTTCCCCAAGATCGATATCAAGCAAAGAGTTCCTAACTGCCTAAGCATCTGAGAGGACATTTAAATTACTGACCTTGAAGCACAGTATTAACTTGCAGTCCTGGAAGCAGAGGGGTTTTTTTTTTTTTTTTTAAGATGATGATGTTAATATCGAATTAAACCAGCAGGGGGCACAATTTCTTCACAATGTGCTAGGCTTCATTTTTTCGATTAGAACGAAAAATGCCTAAGCTGTTTCTTTGTGCTGTTTTGAATTGCCATTATCCAAGAATCCAAATATCAAAATGTCATGAACATATTCATTTTCCACAGAAAAAGGCAAACCAAGCTATCCAAAGGGGTTGGCAAATTTACTGACAGTGCCTTACTAACAATATCATTTCTGCATCAAGAATTCTTTATTTTTTAAAATAAACAATCATAGGGTGGGCATGTTCAAGACTCTAAATGCAAACACTACAGTGGAACCAATTGCCTGTATTTAAAGTTTCTCTCTAGAAACTCCCAGCCTGATGGTGACCTCCATTTACTGAGCCTTAGAAAATTAATAGGAAAGGTTTCATCTATTGATTTCACCAAGAATTGTGGCAGTTACTTTCAGAGGCTGTGTTTTATAACTGTCTTGCATATCTTGAAACAGTGTATGCATTCATAATACCTCCAAGTCAGATTTATTGTATTCTCTTTCTGATTAGCCAAAAAGGCATGGAAATCAATGCACTTGTCATCTAGTGTTCCCATATGTGTGACATGGAATGATCTGGTAAGGCCCAACTGCCAACTCCTGCATTTATATGTGGATCAGAGTCAGTGCTATCTTGTAATAATCACTTTATTTCTCTTGGTAGTCATTTTTGTTTTCGAAAACAGAAACAGTTTATATCTATTACACAGGAATATTGGAAAGATTCTGAAAATTTCATCGCTAACGGGTTCCCAAGGGTTCTTTAAAATTGTTATTAGTAGATGCAGTATTAATAAAAGCTCAGACTAACACAGACATTACTCTTTAGGCTTAGTTTCAGGCTTATTTTCCTTGCATTATTATCTCATCAAATTCTTCTTCAGAGAAGTTAGGAAACTGCCCAAACTCACTGATGTTGTAAGACGTGAGACAGAGATGCAAAGACATGCAATCTTCTCTGAAAACTATGTGCATATAGGGTTTTAAAATTTTAACTTATTTTAAAAAATAACTAATAATTCACAGGTTTTAAAAGTAAAAATCGTTTACAGTGAGAAGTTTGCTTCCACTCTATCTACCCGGTCCTCCCATCTGCCTCCTCCCCTCGCAGTATGCACTTCCAATACTTTATGCAATTACAAACAAAACCAAATCCATATTCTCCACCCCTTTATGAAACAAACGGCATCACATAGTGTTCACTGTGCTGAACTTTGCTTTTCTTCTGAACCATCTGTCATGGATATCATCCCAGAGTGTAACAGAGACGATATTCCCATTCCTTTCCAGCTCTATAGCGATATTGCAACACATGACTTAGGCATATCTTTTTTTAACTGTGCAGATTTCTGTAGGATAAATTTTCAGAAGCAGGAGAATTGGGTTATAAGGTGAACGTATTTGGAATATTGCATAGATATTGCCACATGGTTCCCTCTAAGCACTGTATTATTGGCACTCCCCCAGAAATTCATGAAACGGCCTGTTTCCCAACAGTTTTCCCAACAGAGTACAGATGACCCTTGAACAACGCTGTTAATTATTCAAAGTTTAAATAGATTTTATTTAATAAAAATATGCTGAGAACTTACCGCTGTGCTCCCCACCTTGTGCTAAGTGTTTGGGATGAAACTGCTCCCCTGGAAATGTCTCCAATCTAGTGGGTGAGACAGTCATATGAATAAATAATTCCAGTGTGCTAATGGTAAGAGTTACAACAGGTATTAAAAAGGACCATCCATTACAGATGGTTTGACTAACTTAGAGAAATTTGCGAAAGATTTCATAAAGAAAGTTATTTTTAAGCTGCCTCTTGAGGGATGCGTAGGAGTTTGACAGGTGAAAGAGAAGGGAAGAGGGAGGAGGTCAAGTTCTCATAGCTTACTTCCTGAGGGCTCACGTCCAATAATAACATTTGAAAGACTCTCTCCCCTCCAGACCAGATAGGTTGACTTTTTCTTTTATTAACTTGCCAAGGGGATATGGTACCCTTACCTGAAGGAAACTTGTTTTGGTCGGAACTCTGCAAAGGGAAGTAAGCTCATGGTGGCTTCAGACTTCCAATGTTCACCTAATGTCATTCTCTTCTAACCATTTGATGTTAAGTCTGGCATTTCACCTCTAGAATGAAAAAAAGAAAAGGAGGCCAGGGGCTGGCATATCTATATTCTTCGATCATGACAACTCTAATAGTTTTTTCTTTTAGGCTAGTCTTACTGTTTCTTCAGAACTAGAAATTGTCTCCACAATACTCCCAATCACCTCTTCATTGGTCAGATACAATTGATGTGCAAGTAAGAAGAGACAGTGGAGCCAGCTACTGACTGGTCTGGTCCTCAGGAGCTGGGAAAGCTGGGACTTGCTACATTGGTTCAAGGGACAGATACAGTTCTCGCCTACTCAAGCTATCCTCCCCTTCTGTCTCACCAGTGAAATTCCAGTCTGGTTCAAGGAGGCACGAAGACCAGCCCAAAGGTATACTGTGACCAGTCTGGTCTAGTTTAGGCCAATCATGTCAATCTAGTTTCTCACTTTCAAAACTGAATATTTGGCTTGGGGTGATTATCTGGCTCAGAGTTTAAGCTTTGGTGGTATGAACCTGATAGGGCTAATAATGCACAAGAAAAAGTCTGCTTGGTTGTTCCTGAGTAAGCTATTGCTTTCCTGAAGCTGGTGCCTGCCTTCATTACTTTATCCTGCCTTGAATGTAGATGTGATGCCTGCAACTGCCGCAGTCATCTTGTGATCAAGAAGACTGAATAATTTTTGCAGTGACATCAGCCCTGACATCATATTGTTGACTTAGCAGTTGCATGTATCCAGACTTCTTGGCATGTAAGAAAAGTAAGCATCCTCCCTTTCTTAAGCTTCCGTTGGTCAGGTTTTCTATCGGAGAGTCAAGTAGTCACTAAGCAGCAGCATGGTGGCCACTTATTTACTACTGGGTTGGTTTGCCACACTTCTATCAATTCAGCCCACATAGATTTAAGCAATCTGTTATAGAGACAGCTTAAGCAAGATCAGCATGGTGCCAGCTACCTGTATCCCTTGTCCCACAGGACTACTACATCCAACCCAAAGGGCCAGGTGATAGGCAACATGAACAGTGGGATGCTCTGTTCTCGAGGAGCCAACTCTAGACTCCAGTAAAGCAATTTTAGAGTCTTCAACTGCTTCTGAAGGAGGGGGACAAGGAAAAGTCCCATGCTTCACAGGAACCAGGGAAAGAGATGCGAAGCTGCCTTGTGGCCACCTCCCATAGGGAAGGCAGTGGATAGGAAGTAGCTTTGTGATAGCTCCTCACAAACTTGCTAAGTTCCTGAGAGGGTGACAAGACATTCACCAAGACAAGTCAGACCGCAGCTGGGCCTGGCCTCCATGATCTGTGTGGAGACCTGAAAGGGCATCAGGGAGCCATGGCAGAGCCCGTCTTCTATGAATTGCAGATAAAAGCCTTTTTAATTGAGATAATTCTCATTCTAAAGTGGCGGGGTGTGTGTGTGGCGGGGGCAATAAGGAAGGTGGAGGGTGGGGAGTGGGGGGAAGACTTAAGTTTGTGGAAGGACACAAGTTTTTCAGAGGAATAATATATTCTGCTTATTGTTTTATTTTTTGCTGAAATATTTCCTGGTATCTCATAAGACTGATTACAAGGACATTTCCCTGCACCCACAAAGTTAGTGTTGACGTACATTCCCAGGTATTTGCAAGGACAGATTCCAAGGTCTTATCTCTCTCTCTCTCCATTGGTATGTGTGTGTGTGTGTAAGCTAAATATTAGCCACAAAACTCACAGACCCTCAGCACACTGTAACAACATGCTTTCTGCAGTTGCTCTTCATAAGTGATGTGTATAATTACATATTCAAATTTATCTGCAGCCACACCAACTGACTTCTCTCATTCTTATTTCTTAAATCTATAATGCAGATTTTATAAAACCCTATTGTGAAATTCCAGGCTTAACAAGCCTTAAAAGACACATTTTTATAGCCATTGTATTTTCATGCCTGAAAGAAAAACTCAAATAACTGCAAAAGCAGAGGTTAGGTAACACTGCTTATTCATTTGTCACCCTAAACATTAGGTGGGAGATGTTACTGTTATTTATGTTTCAAAGTATTCAAGTCATGTTGCCTTAACGTCCTGAGGTAGAATTTATATCTGTATATGACTCATCTTAGCTTTCCATAAGAGTGAAAATGAGATGACTTTATTATTTTTGAATGAAGTAGATGATATTTGATCTGGAAGGGCCCCCAAATCCCACCCTTAACCCACCCAAATTTTACTAATGAAGGTAATTTCCCCAAACAGCCTGTTCTTGTGGCCCCAGGAAAAGAACACACATGGTGTCCCTGGGCCACCAATACATTCCCACAGCATGTTCTCTCTTGCACCATAAAGTCCCTTACAGGCATGGATATGGAAATGCCAGCCCACATGACCAAGCTCTTGTACAGCCAAACTTTTTAAGAGCTTTATAACCCCTTTTAACATTGTCCCCAAAAGGAAACAGTATGAAAAAATGTTCTTAAGGTCTAATTTGCAAGCTTCAAAAGTTATCCTACTGAATAAGCTACTCACTACGAATTTTAAAATTTTCTGGAAAGACTTGATTAACTTTCTGAAGTTAAAGAAGGGGCAACTCAAGAATACCAGGTTGAGGGGAAGGGAGAGCAGAGGCTGGAAGTGGGAGGATTTGGTGAAAGTTCACGTAGTGAGACCCCTCCCCAGCCCCAAGCTCAGCTCTCTTCCCTGAACACTGTAACGAGGCTTACATTCTTCAGGTAGGAAAGTGGATGACTCCTCTTTGGAAAGACAGGTTGGAGCAGGAGAACAGATGTACAGACACCGTCCCTACCTAACCCCACAGTGAGGTACACCAGGAAACAAGGGCCAGTGTCACACACAGAACTTCCCTCAGCTCTTGAGGGCTTTGCTCTTATACCAATAAGTAAGTACAGCCAAGGATAGGCAGATGTTGAGGGAAACTTCTAACATGAAAGACAGAGACAAAAAAGTAAAAAAATTAAAAGAGACTCAAAGGACTTGGGAATAATACAGAGAAGAGAAGAAACAAACACCTTCAAACATCTTATAATTAAACTCCTCAGAGAAAGACAAGAAAATACATTATGTCTATAAAATAAGAATGAAGCGCTCTTGGAAGTTAAAATTTGAAAGCTGAAATGGAAAAAGTCAGTAAGATTGCTAGGAGATAAATTTAGGGAACCAGATGAGGAAGTAAAACAAAACCCTAAAGAGTTCTAGTAGGAAAACAGAAAAGAAACAGTAAGAAAATTGGAGGCTCAAACTAGGAGGTAGACGTAGATATGAATTTCTGAAAGAAAAAAAAAAAAGAAAACAGAAAAGAGGAAAGTCCTTAAAAAAGTAATGAGACATTTTTAGGAACTAAAGGATGTTGATTTTCAGAGGCACATGACAGCCCAGTCCAAGGAATGAGAAAAGCCCAAGACTGGGGGCTTCACAGAGTTTGTTCAGAGCACCCAGCTACCACTTGGCTTTATTCGTGCTCTGGTCTCTGATGAGTCCCCTAGTTTTCTGCTAGGACGAAACTTGGTTCTAAAGTGCAGGCCACATGTCTGGGGCTGGACGGCATGTGAATTCCTTCCTAGTCCCCTCTGCTTTGGAGTTGGGCCCTACCTCAGTTGCTTCTCAGTTGCTAACGGGGGATCTGCTTCAATTGAGATGGCTCCTCCTGCCCCTCCAGTTTCTCTAGAATACGGCCCCCATGTGACCACAGCTATTGTTCCTGTCTGCAGAGTGCTATGTGGCTTTCTGCTCACCAGAGAAGTCTCTTGGATAAAGCCGCCACCTTGGCTGGACCCCTCTCATTCCAAGATTGAAAGGTCTTACATTCCAAGGCATGCACAATGGCTGAGTTACTTCCCAGTCTCCACTCTGCCCAGTCCTACCTTATACCTGTTCCCCACTGGTCTGCGTGCCTTGCAGCTCAGCAGCCTAGAGTGTTTATTTCAATATCTCACTATCTTATAGTTAAAGTACACACTGAGTATTGTTTTTGGACTATATATTTGGGCCAAGAAGAATGACAGGTCTTAAACTATAAAATCTCATGAAGTAATACCTGTATTAACAAGATTAGATTCCCAGAGAATTTGTTGTAAATCTTTCCGTGGGTCCTTCATTAAACACATAAGTCAAATCACCCAAATAAAGTATTTGAAAGAGAAGGCAGTGAAACAATAGAGAGGAACCAAGGAAAGCTTAGGGCTCTACCAACCACTCCTTCGGCAAGTTTCTATGGAGTACTAAGGATACAGCAGAGTACAGAACCAAGCCCTTCCCTTATCAAGCTTTTGTTCTAATAGAGACACAACAAACAAGCAAATACATTTTACTTACCTGTTTTATTTCTTAAACACACAGTATAACAAACAGTAACTCATTTAATCCTCCCAACAATCCAGAAAGCTGGAATTATTAACAACTCTATTTTTTGGAAAAGAAA